>NC_022010.1:44180155-44180672 GCF_000317375.1 Microtus ochrogaster
TCAGGTCTTGGTCGCTCCCTCGCAAACCGCTCCAGTCCTCACCATTTCTCTTCGTTTGCTCTCTGTTTCTGGCGCTCTACCTTAATCTCCTTTCCGCTTGCTTTTCCATCATGGTCTTAGTCTTCCGCCAGCCTTTCATGCTTTTGGGAAATGGGCTTTGCCTTAGCCGACTGACTATTTACAATTTGACTCTCCCCAACTCCCATAGTTATCTTAGTCTAAATTCTCTCTGTTGTGCTGAAAGCTCTCTGGTACTGATGAGCATTGCTCAGATCCACTTTTGGGTGACCGATGGGTGCATTGCCTTTGAAAAACACTGTAAATCACCCTTGCTTTGACAGAGAGACACCTGTAAACATTGCTCTTCTATGGGAAAATACCAGATTATTTTTTCTTTTTTAAGGAATTAGAGCCTTCGGATTAAGATGCTTAGCTCCTAAGATTTTTTTAAAAGTTCTCAATCAATTTCTTTTATTGTAGTATAAAAACATGCAATATTTATGCTTTTTACCATTTT
>NC_022010.1:44181163-44204065 GCF_000317375.1 Microtus ochrogaster
CACTGCCTAGCTCATGAACTTTATCATTATCACAAATGGAAATCCATACTCACTAATTTCTCTCCTCCTTGTGGCCCTGATCCCTGCCGACCACTTTCTTTTCCCTGTGGATTTGCCTGTTGAGAACGTTTCCTAGAAATGAAGGTGTAAAATATGGGCCCTTTGTGATAAGCTTCCTCACTTCACAGTTTTCAGGGCTCATTCATGCTCTAGGGTGTCAGTGTCAGTACTTCATACCTTTTTCTGCCTGAGTAATGTTTCATTGCACGAATAAACTACGTTTTGTTTATCCATATACAGGTCAAATGGGTAGCACTGATAAGATCAGTAGCGCTGATAAGTGCGGTAAATGATATGTGGTGGGAGTCTCAGCAGCCTGGCAGGTGGATGCTGTTGTACGGGGCATGTAGAAGATGCTCTGACACCCTGTTTGGATGCCAGAGTTCATTTTCTCTTTCTCTTTTTCTGGGGAGAGAGTGACTACATTGTGTTTCTCTTTTGTAACTATATATATTCATCAATCTTTAAAAAATAGAGCTATTATTACTGAAAGCAGAATATAGCTAAAGTTATTGAGCACCCCGCCACCCCCGAACAACTGCTGTTAATAACGCTTATGTTTGAACTTCTTCCAACAGCATGGAAGGGGCCCAGCATCTTAACTGTACATGTCAGTTGGGTCCTTTCAAATCTCGTCTCTGCTTTGATCAGCTTAAAGTTTCTTTTACCCTTGACTGGAGGATGTGATGACAGACTCCCCTCGCTCTATGGTCATACTGAGCGAAAATGCATCCACAGTGTTCACTGATGCATGGCGTCACAGCTCGCACGTGTTGCAAATGTTTGTGGTTGATCCCATCTCACTGATGCGCTGCTGAAATCTCAAGACAGGACTGTCTGGGGAAATGGTTGCTGTGACCTTTAGCCTTTACCCTTGGGTTCATTCCTGGGCAACCATGTAAATGAAATAGGCGAGAGAGTATGAAGAAATCCACCATTTTCCAATAATCGCCCTATATGTTCCCCATTGCAGACACTTGCTCCTATGAGAATGACTGAGCCTTCCATGTAGGGTTTAAGGAGGCTTTTATACGTGTTCACAGCTTGTGGTGGAAAGAGAATAACTTCCAGCATGATGGCTATCTCAAAACTGTGCAGTTCCCCTCCTCCTCCTAACTCAAAAACAACACTATTGTGCAATCGTTACTGCATACTTATTTCCTGGCCACATTATATATTATGTCCCCAGCTGCAGCAGCTGGCTAAGGGCACCCCACTTTGTCTCTCTTGGTTTGCTGTTTAACTGTTTCCTGCCTGGTTCGTCAGCAGCTCACCCAGGCTCAGTGGTACTGGCTATATTAACTTCTCCCCTAGAACTGGGGGTGCCCAGGATAATCATGCCTTGCCAAGGACTGGCAGAGCTGTGAGGGGCAGTAGTGCTGATTGAGGGGAGGTGTGGCTCCATGGTGGCTCAGCCCTGTTCCATTTCTGCTTGTTGCTATTTGCTCAGCCCTTTGTGGAAGAGTGAAGTCTTCATCAGATCCAGCAAATATAGATATGGTAAGAGATGTCCACGGGCATCTCCTTCCCTTACTTAACTGGGCTATGCTGGAATGCTGCTGGATCTCTGCAGGTAACTCTGACAGCAGAGAGTCCATAGCAATACCTCACAGCTCAACAAAGAGGTAACTATTCCAGAATTTGGGAGAGTTGATGAATTCCTGAACTACTCTGTGGTCTGACTTTACACACGTGGCTTCTGTGATTTCATTTTTCTTACCCACTGAAAACATACAGGAAGAGGGCTGGGGAAATGGCACAGCAGGTAAGAGCAATGACTGTTCTTACAGAGGACCCAGGGTGTCAGAGCATCTTCTACATGCCCCGTACAACAGCACCTACATGGTGGCTCACAACCATCTGTAACCCCAGTTCCACCCTCATCTGGCTTCCACAGGCACTAGGTATGTGCCTAATGTGAGCATGTGTGCAAACAGTAAACTCTCATACGTACAAAATAACAACAAATAAATTTTAAAAAATTTAAAAGATGGAAGAATAGTATATAACTAAATTCATTTAGTTATCACTAGGGGTCCATGTTCCAGTGTGTGTGAAATGCTAGCCTGATGTCCCCAGTGAGTCAGCTCGTGCTCATCCAGGTTCACTGCTACCATCCTTGTCCCAGCTTCTCCCGTTGTTGAATCCGCATGACTCCTCGCCAACACTGGATGCAGCCTGGCCCTGACTCCTTAGCCTTTTCTGTGTTTGTTACTTGCAGGGAATTTTATGAAGAAGCCTGGTCAGCCTGTTGTTTCCAAAACCTCAGGGTAAGTTCTGAAATGTTCAAGCTGGAGTAAGGGTTGGGTTGGTTTTCCCTGCTGACTTGGCTGACAGAGGTCTAGTGCAGGAGTCTTGTGTATCCAAGAGGGACATTGGATATCATTCTGACCCATCAGCCTCTGGGCCTTTGGCCCAGCTGCTGAATACTAAGGAAGTGCAAGACTGTGTCTAAGGCCTTCAGAGGATTCTAACAATCGAGATAGTAATGGATACGAAATTCAGATGAGTAAACTCAGAAGAAGCATTAATAAGAGCTGCAATCACAGACAAGTCCCAGGTCTCAGTGGCTCCCCCAACCTTATTGCTCAACAAAGGGACGTTCAGTGCCCATGTTCTTGAACAAACTAGAGCTCTCATGTTCTCTTCGAGGAGCTTCTTCTGTTGTGCAGCTCCATCTCCTGGAGCTTCTGCACCTAGACAGAATGCTGGGCCCAAGCAGAGGAACCTCAGTAGAACTCAGGATTGAGGGAGACCAGTAAATGCCACATGGCTTCATTTCCATGTGTTGGAGGTGATATATTCTAGTGCCACCGATTACCCGAGGAGACAAGATTACACATTTGAGGCACAGAGTTGGGAAAACAACCCTTGAATGATTTCCGGCCACGATTTTAACCACTTAGGAAGGAGGGGAAGAATCGAATAGCTACCCTAAGCCTGGGTTTTCTGCTGATTTCTTTCTGGGGACAGATTTTCATCTCCAGCAGGGGAGACCCGTCCTAGCATCTGGGGCGAGTGCCCACCTAAGTTTGCCACGAAGTTGGGCCGAGCTGTGGTCAAAGAAGGGCAGATGGGACGATTCTCCTGCAAGGTCACTGGCCGGCCTCCACCGCAGGTCACCTGGCTCAAGGTAACGTTTTGTCTGCCCACACTCTGACCCTGGCCAGACTAGTGGGAATCTGGCTTTCTGGTTGGTTCTTTTTGTTCAGTCCCAGGCGTCTCCCCAAAGCTCCCAGTAGGTGTGATAGGGACACTTCTATTCCGTTGCTCCCCTGCTATCACAAAACAGCGTAAAGCCGTTGTGTAAAGACAGACCAGGCATCTCAAGAGAGAGACTCTGAATTGGGGTGGTGGTTTTCAGGCAACAGCTCTATGGTTCATGATGCTAGACAAGTCCCCTAACTCTTGGAACCCGGTCTCCTTATCTCTGATGTCGGAATAATGCCTCGAGGAGCTAGTGGCTGTAGCTAACTTCCATGTGGAAGTGCTTTACCAACGGTTCAGAACTGGGCCACGTGAACGAGAGGCAGAGGAGCTAGCGGTGCCAGGCGCTGAGAAAGATGGGGACAGAACAGGACATTAAAAATGTCAGGAGCAGGTGGGGTCAAGACTAGAGAGAGAGTAGATTTTTTTTTTTCAGAGAAGGAAATCTTGAGTGAAATGAGTGACAGGACTCCTTTTACCTCCATCTTGGTTCTTCCGAGCTCATCCGCAGAAAGAAAGGGCAGCAAAGACAAGCTGAAGGGGGACCATATAGAAAGCCTTCTCATATCCCCTCCTTCAGAGAAACGCAGGTCTTTTGAGGCTGTTTCCACACGTTGGCTCCAAGCCCGAGTGCTCAAGTAGGTGTTGGCTTAGTCGTCTTTTCTGTTGCTGTGTTAAACACTGTGACCAAAGCAGGGTGAAGATTTTATTTGACTTCAGCTTCCACATCACCAGAAGAAGTCAGAGCAGGAACCTGAGGACAGGAGCCAAGTCATAAGTCATGGCAGAATGCTGATAACTGCCTTGCTCTTTCTAGCTTGTTTAGTTCCGTGTTTCATACACACCAGGACCACCTACCCCGGGACAGCCTGACCCATGCATAGTGGGTGGGGCCCTTCAACACCAATCATCAATCAAGCCCTGGTGTCCACCCCGTAGGAAGGGCGGAAGGCAGGATAACTGGGTCAAAAAGAGAGCAGGCTCCTGTAACCAAGTTCCCTTCTTGCTACTTATAGGGAAATGTCCCATTGCAGCCAAGTGCCCGCCTATCTATGTCAGAGAAGAATGGTATGCAGATCCTGGAAATCCATGAGGTCACTCAGGATGACCTGGGCACATACACGTGCATGGCGGTGAATGGGTCAGGGAAAGCCTCCATGTCAGCCGAGCTCTCCATCCCAGGTATCGGGTGGGTGGCTGATGCAGAGGGACCCTCCTAGAGGAAGCTCTTCCTTATCTCTCTCGTGGATATTCGTGTGACACACTTAGACAACTGTGCGTCTTTAGAGGAAAAGGGATGGGCTAGCAGCACAGACCAGGCCCAGAGGAAGATACTCTGAGCTGTCTATCTCCTTCATCTGTGTCCCGAACTCGGCCCTGCTCCTGTGTCTTCTGTCCTTTTCCTAACTCAGGTAGCTTTTCATATCTCTTACTGTTGGGGAAGGAGGTGCTGCCAATGCTCTGCTGTCATTCCTGCCTGAGCTTTAACCGGTCCATGTTTCCCTCAAATCAGATGTGTGTAAACACTGGCAATGTGACCGCTCCATGGCATGGTTGAGGGTTTTTTTTGTTATGGCAGTTGGACGCTTAAAAGAAATCCCACACTAGCTCAGAATCAAGAAATCGATAGTCATTTATTAAGGGGTAAACTCACAAATCAGAATCCTCCGCTTGACCAATTGAATCACGCGATCCAAAAGAGCAACCAGCAGGAACAGACCAAGGGGAACAAGCGAGAAGGGGCGCACACCTGCATGTTCGGCTTTCCCGTAAATAGTATAAGAGGCCACGCTCCAGTAGGTGGGTAAATACAAGCCGTAATACTTCCTACAGCAGGTTTTCATTGTAGATATGAGGGAGAATACGGCCCGAGGCATCTGGAAAAGTCTAGAGTGGAGAAAGTAGTAAGCTGAGCATGATCAGTAGATGAAACCAGGCCATGAGATGGGGAAAGTGAGAGTGGAAGAGAAGACAGAAGGAGCAAAGGAGACCAAGAGAGAGGACCAAGAGTGTGCATGGTCAAAACGGCAGGGTTGTACAGGAATGAGAAGCTAGGGGAAGGGAAGCTCATGAGCTCCAGAGATCTAGGATAGGGCCAGGGTGTGTGGGGCGGAGCTGAGAGGTGCTGAGTGAGCCTGGAGGCCAGTATGCTCTTTGGTGTGCTAGTAGGCACCTGGGCCATTTATCCTGAGTTTCTTAGACCTGACAAGATCCTCCCTCAACGTAACTTTTTCTACCCAGGATCCTCCTCACCAGATTGGACATGTCAGCAATAGCTTCCCTCCTCGCTTTCATGCTCAGTGCATGTCAGTTCTTCCGTGTCAGCCTCTCTGAATAGCCTGCTGATGGTTCTCTTGCCTTTCCCAAGTTCAGCCTGGGGAAACTTGAGCATGTGCATTGGGAGGAGTCTGGCAAACTTCAGTGCTCACAGATCTCACTGGTTACTGAAATCAGAAGGGGAAGTGACCTCATCACCTTCCTCCTCCTCTCTTCCCCACTTCTGCCTATGAGTTTTCCCTTTTGTATCTCCTTCCTTTCCTGAGAAACTATGCCTTCTTGCTCTGTCTGTCTATCAATCTATCTATGTATGTATCTATCTATCTACCTATCTATTATCTACTTAACATCTCTTTATTTTGATTTAAATGTTTCGGCAGTTCACAGAAACTTGTGTATATAAACATATTTAACTGAAACAGGTTTCACGGAACCACCCTGACACATTCTGTGTATCACGTACACTGGTATTTCTGTCCCACCAGATACAGTTAAAAACAAGAAACCCCAGTCCTGTTGCAAGGATGGAACTTGGCCACTCCCTATGAGTCAGGACCTGGGGCAGGCCTCTGCAGCAAGGTTGAGCCACCCATCCTTAATTTTCCATACCCTTACATTTCCAACTTCTCCCTCTTAATATACTTGATGACAAAAGTATACACTGCTGGGGGTTGTTTGAATGTATTCAAAAACAAACAAACAGAATAAGACAAAAGGAGACTGACAGGATTGGTAAGATGCTCTTTCCTTACCATGCTGATGACGTTCAGGTCTTGTGATGTCCACCTTTCTACTGGGATATGCTTTGGAATTGTCCATGATAACATTTAAAAAGCATGAGATAGACTTGGTAAGAAAAGAGTATATTTATACTTCCTGGAAGACTAAAATGTCACTTACTTTGTATGTTTTTAAAGTATCTATCTGCCCAAAATGGACTTTTTTGGGTTGGGTGTGGTCTTAAAGGCTGAAGGTAACTGTGAAAGCACCCTTTTGGCACCTTCATTGGAGGGTTTGTTCTTTGGTTTGCCTTCATGATTATGCTTCCCTCTGGCTGGAGAGGAGGAAGGGAGTCCAGGCCCTCAGGCCCCAGCTGCTGTTGGAAAAGCCAGGAAATAATTCTAGTGTGAAAAAGATTCCTCAGCCCACTCCAGGCCCCACGCAGGGGAGCTTTTTAGTAAATGGAAACAGTGTCACCTTGGCATTGTCTCTGCTTGGCGTGGAAAGTAATCCACTGTCTTTCTGCCCTCTTCCAGGTTTGGACAGTGCCACCAGGTATGTCTTTTCTTCATAATGGTTACTTTTTTCCATCTTAAAATACCCCACATAGCAATAGCAGGGGAAATGCTCAGAATTTTCAAGGCATTGTGCAGGAAGCGAGGATTGGCTTGGGGTCGCTTTATCTGGGGTGCTTTGCTTTGTCCTCCTGTGGTAATTTGCTGTCAGGGTGGAAATTCTCGGAGCACTCGGTGCCTCAGTATCCCCTCGGTGTCTTCCAAAGCTAGCCCCACTGAGGGTTACTTCCCTGCTATCCACTGGTCCTTTGGGGCACAGTTGTGGTTGCTTTCTTCCCTTGTGGATGTGAGGCACAGTATGGATGTCAGGACATGGGAGAACAGACCACCCACTGTAGAGAAGGGCTCTCACTGCCTCGCTTGTGAAATGACAGCTGTGCTCTCTGTGAAGAAGGACAGACGGATACCAATTTCACTCCTGGGTCGAGAAGGCCCTTTCTGAAATGTCCACGTTTGAACTCAGACCCGGGAAGTGTAGCAGAAGCAGGTGATGAAAGCTCGGGAGGAGACCCGGGAAGTGTAGCAGAAGCAGGTGATGAAAGCTCGGGAGGACACACCCTAAGGAAAACTCCCTGTGGGGCCCCAATAACCCTCTCGTGGCTCTAGCATGGTGGTCTGTGGTAGTGGCTTGTGCAGCAAGAGGCAGTAGTACTCAGTGCCACTGTAATGCTCGGCTTTGTCCTTAATAGAACGGGAAGCTGAAACCTCCTTGAGCTTCAAGTGATACAATGTAATTTATGTCTTTAAAAGGCTGACTGCCCTGGCTACTTAGGATTGGATCAGAGAGGGCCTTTGTGAGCAAGGGAAGATGATCAGTTTGAGCTCCAGAGCCCCAGGGAAGAGAGATGTATCAATGCACAGGGCTACGGGTGGAAGCAAAGGACAGGGAGGGTCAAGGACGGCCCCTAAGCTCTGATGTGATGCGGAACAAGCTGTAATACTTTGCTTTAGCCTTCATCTGTGGGCTTTGTGATACTTGGCATCTGTACCATGGTGACATTTACAAGAAACCCCGTTGACCACCGTGTCCCTTCTCCCCTCCTGGCTCTCATCGTTATACAGGTCATTTTTGAGAGGAGCCAAAGCCCCCAGTCCAGACACCAGGAAGGAGGTGACCAATGGAATCTCCAACGACCCAGAGACTGTGGCCGAAAGTAAGAACTGCTCAAGCCCCCAGAGGAGTGTCTCCGCAGCCTGGGCCACAAACAGCCACCTGAACTCACCGCAGGAGCCCAAGCTGAAGCTGTGTGAGGAGGCTCCCAGAAAGGCCCTGCAGTCCTCAGTCTTGCAGAAGACATCCAGCACCATCACCCTGCAGGCTACCAAAGTCCAGCCAGAAGCCAGAGTGCCAGGCCTCCGGGCCTTCTCTCCTTCTGGGGAAGAGAGGAAAAGCCTGGCTGCCCCTCAGCAAGCCACGCTCCCTAGCAGACAGTGTGGCCCGGGAGGCCCAATTGGGAAGCTTGTCACCAGGAACATCCCCCTAGAGAGCCACAGGGAGTCATCATTCCCCAGATTTGAGAGTCAGCCCCAAAGCCGAGAAGTCACCGAAGATCAGACAGTCAAGTTCGTCTGTGAGGGTGAGTAGAGAAGCTTTGGTGCCGGCTCCCAAAATGTAGCCCCGGGACGGCCACTCCCTTCCTTCAGCACATCAGTTTGCGCCTCTGTGTCTGTGCATCACCTTAAACTAGTCTCTTGGAACATTACTTTTCTGGGTCTTCTCTTTAGGAGGTGCCCGGTCTCTAAAACCCTCAGAGTGGCCCATTACTCCTTATGGAATAGAGCATTGGTCCTGTGCTCTAACTAAGCATATCCATCACCACAAACATACTGCAAGCCCCTTCTTCTTTGTCCTTTTTCTGTCCCTGTCTCCCCTGGAGAACTGGCTCATTACCCCCACCTGCTGTCCCCCACCTCAAGACCCTGTCTCTCACAGGACATTTACTCAGTGAGTGCAGGATCCCAGGAAAAGAGGCAGACTTGGAAGTAGGGAATCAGTTCCTGCGCAGCCTGAGTCCTTCCTCCTGTCAGTCTCTCCCCACCCCACCCTAGAAGCATGCAGTGCTCCCTGAGGGCACATGTTCCATGCACGGCTCTGTAGTTTCAGGGATACCAAAGCCTGAAGTGTCCTGGTTCCTGGAAGGCATCCCTGTGAAGAGACAAGAAGGTGTCGTTGAGATTTACGAAGATGGGGCATCCCATTACCTCTGCCTGCGGAGAGCCCGGATGAGGGACAGTGGGCGATACAGCTGCACAGCATCCAATAGCCTTGGCCATGTGTCCTGCAGTTGGACCCTCCTGGTGAACCGTGAGTACATCTCGAGTGGATTCTTGGTGTGGTGACTCTCATAGGTCATTGCATGCCTCAGGTAGTTCAGGTCCTACAGCTCCACACCCTAGTTGGCAGCTGTCACCCTGACCTACAGGCCAAGGGAAAAGTCACTGCTCACACCCCCCATTCTTAATCAGATGTTCACTGCAGAGTCCCCTCAACACAGACATTCCCCGGTCCCTGCCAAGGCCAGTTGACAGCTATACTTTTTTAGGTTCCTCGGCTGTCCGAGCAGTGCCGTGAGTCAGCTCTAACCACAGAGATGGAGCATTCACAGGCTTAATACACAGGCTTAAAGAACCACCAGACCATGGGTGCCACGCCTTTATGCTTGTTTAGCGTCTGTTTATAGAAGCAATCTGTGTTCATTGTGCAGGATTTAAACCATATATTATCTTCTGGCTCCAAAATAAATATTTTAAAGCCTTTTAAACAAAATCAGCTTTGCGCTTGTCCGAGTCCTGCTCTCAATCCTAATTTACTCATGTAACGCAAACCTCTTTCTATACCGTTTAATACTTTTGAAGGCATGATGTTTAGTAGCCATGTGCTATTGTGAGAGTGGACATGGATAATTTGGCATCATTGTGCTGACTGTTTCTGTTGTTGTTGTTTTTCCGCTGTTACAGAGAAGCCATGATGAATTGTCCTGAACAGGCAGCTCAGCTGTAGAGTGCATGTGTAGCTTGCATGAGTTCTGGGTTTTGATCTCTGACCCCAGAACAAAGAAGAGGGAGGGAGGCAGTCAGTCAGTCTACGTTTCCATTTGGTTTTCTATAAAATTTATCCCTTGGGCTGGTGAGAGGACTCAGTGGGAAAAGAAGCTTGTTGCCAAGGCTGATGACCTGAGTTCAATCCCCGGGACACACACTGTGGGAGGAGAGAAGCAACTCCCACCGTTGTTCCCTGACTCCACATCCTTGCTATGCCCTGTGCACTATACATGCGTACACATGCACACAGACATCCACACACACTAAGTAGATTTAATTTTTAAAATTTCCCTTTTAAATACATAATGCATGATTGTGGGCCCTAGGTCCATGTCAAACCATTGATAAATCTATTAAATGAAACCCCAGGAGTAGAATCACCAAGTAGAATACACCAACAACCTTTGCCAGGTTATTTTAACAAGTGGATTATAAGTAGAAAGGGGGGGGGGAAGAAGAGAGGGAGGGAGAGAAACACAGAGACAAGGTACAAAATATTTAAATTAAGTTATAAATAATATCTATTGATAGTTTGTAGACTTAGTACAATTCTGACTGAAACAATATTTAAAAGTTTTTGTGAGAGATCAGAAAAATGTAGACATTGACAAGATATTAGACAGACGGCGCTATTTAAGGTTGTGATGAACGTCTCCATATTTATTCTTAACTTATTCTCTAGTGAAGCATATATGATTTTTTGTATTTGCCCTAAAAATACTTCACATTTGGGAAGCCTAGGCAAGAATGTTCAGAAAACAATATTGGTCTAGGAAAGTGGAAGTGAGTGACATCTACACAGGGATTCACTACACTACTGTCTGCTTTTGGGTATGTCTGAAAGTCTCCCCAGGAAATAACTCAGTAGAAAAGGGTGTCAGGAGCCTCAGGAGCTAGATTTACATGCAGTGAGCCATCTGCCATAGGTACTGGGAACTGAACCTGGTCCTCTGGAAGAGCTGCCAGTGCTCCTGACTGCTGAGCCATCTCTCCAGCTCCTTTGCTTACCTCTTTACTGAGATGTTACTGTGCTGGTGAATTTATTTACAAAGAACGTTATCTCTTCCTTCAAGAGATGGAGTACCTGTGGGTAGTGATGTCAGGAGCTCTTGCTTTGTCAGCTGGTCCAGGCTCCACGTCTTGTTATGGGTAGATGTGTGTCTTCAGGGCTACCAAAGGTGAACGGGATGTCTGGAGAGCCTAGATTCTTCTCTGGTTTTGTCTGCTGTGAATTTGTCTACATCTTAGAGGAAACATTCTTTTTTTATTTCCATCTTGGGGTAGCTTGTTGCTTACCAGCTCCCTATCATTTTGTTGTTATTGTTGTTGGTTTGTGTGGTAGGCAATTTGTGACATAATTCATGTAACATAAAAGTCACCCTTGGAAGTTTGGAATTCAACTGATTTTAACACATTCACAGAATTGTATGTCTATTGCCACCATCTAAATTTAGACAATTTCACCAAAACCCTACCATCATCCCTTGTTCCCTTGTTCCCTTGGCCCCAGCTTCAGCCCCAGTGCCCATTATCTATTTTATATCTCTATGGATTTGTCTATTCTGAACATTTTGTATCAGTGGAATTATAACGTGTGAACGATTTCTTTATCTTAGAAGAATGTTTCCAAGTTTTGTCTTGGTTGAAGCCAGCACTTTATTACCTTTATAGCTGAATAAATAACATTCTATTGTCTACATCAACTTGTTGTGTTTGTTTCATCATCAGAAGATGAGTGTTCAGTGTGCTTCTGCTTTCTAAGCATTTTTTACTTTAATTTTTTTTTTTTTGTTTTTTGTTTTTTGAGACAGGGTTTCTCTGTAGCTTTGGAGTCTGTCCTGGCACTAGCTCTGTAGACCAGTCTGGCCTAGAACTCACAGAGATCCGCCTGCCTCTGCCTCCCGAGTGCTGGGATTAAAGGCGTGCGCCACCACCGCCAGGGTTTTACTTTAATTTTTAAAGATTTCTTACATGAGTTCACTGCATTTACACATTTATACTTCACCCTCTTCTGCTCCAACTCCTCCCATGTACCGCATCACTCCTCTAATTCATGACATATTCTTTTATAATTATTACTGTGTATACACACAGACACACACAGACACACACATGCACACACTCACACTTACTTAGTCCAGTTAGTATTACCTGTAGGCATATGTGTTTAAGGATGACTACTTAGGACTGAGAAATCTATCAGGAGGTTCTTGTCCAGAGAAAACTGTCTCTCCCTCCCTCAGCAGCCATTAGCTCTTCCAGGGGTGGGGCTGTCTCTGTGACCATTGTGTACAAGGCTTTCTAATGCCTGTGGAATTGTTGAGTCATGACTTGATGCTGTGTTTCCCTTTGAGGAAGCAGCAGACCGTTTTCTGCAGTAGCATCACCGTTTTGCTCCAGCAGCAATGCACAAGTGTTCCAGTTTCCCCACACACCAGCAGTTACCTTCCATATCTTACTTGTCTATAGCTGTCTCTCTGGGATTCTTACTTGCTTTCATCAAATGATTAACTCTGAGTATATGTCATGTGCTTTTTAGTTGTTTGTGGGGTGTGTGTGTGTGTGTTGCCAAAATCTACTGAAACACCTTTGCCCATTTTTTTTAATTGGGTCAATTTTTTGTTGTCGCAGAGTTTTAAGAGTTCTTTATATATTTGGGATATAAGTCCTTTATTAAACGTATGATCTTTAATGTTTCCTCCTATCCTGCAAAGTCTGGCTATGTTAGCTTTCTGTCCTGTGATCAAATTCCTGACATAATTGACCTAAAGGGTCAAAGGTTATTTGGCTGACGGTCCATGGTCGACTAACTCCGCTGCTTTTGGTCCTGTGGTGACAAAGCTTACCAGGGAATATGTGATGGAGGAGGCTCCCCACCTCATAGAAACCAGGGAGTAAAGCAAAAGATGACTGAGCAGAATTCCAATATCCTCCAAAAGGACACTCCCCAGTGACTGAACTTCCTTCCACTAGACCCCACCTATAGGGTCCACCATAGCCCAGAAAGCTGAGGACCCAAAGCATGGGCACCTTGGGGACATCGGTAGCACCAGAATACTTACCATGTGTCCAACATCATCTCCATTTCATCATCTTGCGTACAGATAAAGTTAAGGAAATGCCTTGGACCAATGTGTCTTCCAGTCTTTGATGAGGGATTCTGCATGTGTTTTAGTAAATCTTCATTCTACTGCTGAAAGTTCACAGCTCAACTTAGCCGTTATTCCCCGCTAGCACGGAGTCCCCAGACCAGTCAGAGATGAAAGCAGGGCCTCTCAGGTCTGACTTGAGCAGAGACAGAGCTTTGTGTATGCTGAGAATATGTCGGGGTTTGATAGCCATGGGCCTTTTCCCAGTTTTCCCTCGTAAGTTTTTATTATTCAGACTCTTACTAGTCCCAGCTGATAGTGCTGCCTCAGTAGCAGTGATGTTAAATAATTGCTTTTTCACAAATACCTTGGGGATAAAGTGGTTCGCATAGACCAAGCTCTGAGTCAGGTCAAAGCAGACAGTGCTGGAGGTGGAGCCGAAGGAGCTGCTGGAACCAGGCAGGGATGATGATTCTCTTGGGCCTGTGGTTCTCAGGAGCTCTGACCACCCCCCCAACCCCTGCCAAACAGTTCATTTTCACAAGTTCCATAGTTGCTTCTGGTTTTCAAAGCTGCCAAAAGCTGGGATGAAGGGAATGGGAGTTGAAAGATCACAGAGCCTGCTGTCCTTCCCAAGATCCAGCTGAGCTCGGGGGGATGCGGTTTGGGTTTCTCACGCCTTGGTTAATATCCAGAGTTCTGGAAAGCTTAACCTAGAATCTCTATGATGACATTCTCTCTGCTTTAATGGAGTAGATTACAGAGGTTGGTTTTTTGTTTTTTTGTTTTTCTCTCCCCTTCTAGAAGTGCATTGTGTTCCCCTCTCTTCTTAAGGTAACCACTATCTTGCAACCTCTCCAGACTACAAATGTCCCATTCATTCTTGGCAAATACTTTACCAAAACGCAGCCTGTGCTGTGCACGTGATTTGGCATCCGCAGCAGCCTTCACTTTCCTCTAACTGCAGAAAGGCTCTTTCCTTTACTCATGCATCTCTTCCACCCCTTCCATCCTCTGTAGAGAGCTTAGCCAGCATGGATGACTCTGCCTCTCCCCACCCCGTCTTTCCTCTTCCCCCATCTCTTCTTGGGAGCTCTTCCTGTGCCCCTCTACTCTTTCACACTAACTCCACTTCCTCCAAACAGAGTTTCCACACACAGCTTCCATTTGACAAAAGTGGCAAATGCTCTCTTTGAATGTTCTGCAGGCAAGGCTTGTGCCAAATGCCCTCCTTGCATTGGTTGCCTTATCAAAGATACCGTGTTTCTAATTCAAGTCGGTGGAACACAATCTTGTCAGTGACTCTGAACAGCATCTCTGTAGTGAGGGAGTCTGGAGACGGTGTGGATGGTGCGTTCCTACAGCCCTTGGGCCAGTGGTCCCTTCCTCCATGTCGGGCCAGATCAGAAGCACCATTGCTGTCTTGTGTCTGCTCATGCACCACCTATCATAAAGTCTAGAAAGTGTGGCTGTGAAATCAGAGTTGCCTGTGACTCCGCTACCATACCCAGGATGGTTTAGAAGGCATCATCTGTACCTGTTGCTCTTCATTAAGGTCCTCAAGTTTTAAAGTGTTTCTTAATCTACAGTGTGAAAGGCTTTGAACTTTGAAAGACACACAGGCGGTTCTCCGAGAGCAGAAAATTCATCCACAGTGTGTGTACAGCATTGCCGTCAGTCACTTTGGCACTAGGGAGCTTGGTAACCCTGGAAGACACCCTGTCAGCTGTACTGAGTGGACTGCAGGTGTCTGATGCTTTTCCTCCCCAAGCATGGAGGTAGGCGAGGCATAGCCAGTGATTGAGGAAGCCCAGGGCCCAAGATAATAGGGTGTCTGCCTTACCAGGCTCGGAATAACTGGTCAACCACCAGGTGGATGAGCTATGTCTGAGAGTATCCTTGTGTTGTTTGCCTTCACAGGGTCAGACTTGGCACAGATGGCCCCTTCATTCTCCAGTGTCCTCAAGGACAGTGTTGTTGTTGAGGGCCATGATTTTGTCCTGCGGTGCTCTGTACGAGGGACCCCAGTTCCCCGGATCACTTGGCTACTCAATGGTGAGTTCCCCCTGCTCCAGCTCCATTGACCTCCTGACTTGAGTTCTAGCTTCTCATTCTGAGCTATGTGTACCTCAGAAGCACAGAAGGAGAAGCTGTGGGAACTGGGTCTGCTGCTTACTCACTGACCTAGCTCATCCAACCTGGCAAGGTGACTATTACAGATTCACTAAGTTCACCTATACAAAGTGGGTAATGAGATGCCTGCCCAGAGATACACATGCAATTTCGGTATCTTTTCTTGTGACTAGACTCCTAAGAGATCATCCATAAGCATTTGTTGAGTCAATAAATGAACATGCAAATGAGCAACCTGGTAAACCACATCAGAACTTGGCCAAAGAATTTGATCTTCTATTGGGTGGTAGGCGGATCCAGGATGAAAACTAGCAATTCTATGATGCTAATTATAATTCCATAATTAAGGAAGGCTGTTTGACTTTTGTTTTGTTTGTTTTCAAGACCCCATCAGTATGGGCAGAACTAAGAAAGGATCAACGAGCATTTCCTCCAGAGAGGCAGTCTGTAAGTCCTTTTAGGTTTTTAGGGCATACTCCTCTACAACTGTTCAAGTACATGTTGCAGCACAGAAACAACAGACAGTGTGCATAAGATTTGTGGGCACTGAAATAAGAAGCTCATACGATATCCCCGTGTCATGAAATTTTATTTTTTTTTATTTAAACACACACACACACACAGATAGTACTTAAATAGTGTTCTTGGTTTGCCAGCTGTATAAAACCGAATCTGCCATATACAACATATTTTTCAAAATCATTTTTTTCCTTTTTCTTTTGTATGTTATATTTTGATCATATTATTTTTTATTTGGGTACACACACACACACACACACACACACAGATAGTACTTAAATAGTGTTCTTGGTTTGCCAGCTGTATAAAACCGAATCTCATAGGAGAAGTTTTTGGAAACTGAACAGTGGCTAACAGAAACTCTTCTCTGGTCAACATGCAGCAAATGGTGCATTTGGGATTCACTCAACCACACGTGGGACATCTATATTCTATTAGTGCCATGACTAATAGAAACCACCTCAGGAGATAGGACAGAAAGACTGCAGAAGTAGGGGAGGGTTGCTGGAACAGTATCCCTGGACATGACAGGACCGCTCCGTTCTTGAACTCTCAGAGTCCATGGTTCCCTACATGAGACCTGTACATGCTCTGTACCCAAGAATAGATGAACAGCAAAGACTGGACTTGATGGGTTTGTCAAACAAAACAAAACAGAGAGAACACAAAGTTGTGGGTTGGGGTGAGAGTGGAACTGGTAGGAGTGAGGGGGAGGAGCTGGGAAGACTATGGCCAAAGTGCATTGTATGAAATTCTCAAAGAATTAATATGTAATATACATAAGTACACCTTATAATTAATACATATTACTATATACTATTGTATCTGTCAATGCAATATATTATAATAAAATTGTAGCAATTGTGTTGTATTCTAAATAATTAATATAGCACATTAATTATTATATTAGATATATCAGGTTGCAGGTGGGGTTTGGAGCATGGGTTCAGTTGGTTTGCTATTAGCTGTGAGGACTGAATGCGGGGTAGATCTTGACTTTCCATACTTTTCCCACTAGAGGGCAATCGTGCTTAAATTCACCTTCCTTGGCTGCTAACTAGTCCAACCAGCCCTCCAAATTGAGAGTTTCTTAGTTCTCAGTCATGATGTATTCTGAGCCAGCAGCTTCTTTCTGGGGCTCCATCCCTGCTTGTGGGACCCAAAGGAGTCAGGAATTCTACATCAGTAAAAGACAAGCTCTTACAGTGCTTGTCACGAATGTTGGGACAGAGGAGACCGGCTGAGGACAGTCAGGGAGCATGCTGGTGACCTCAGATTCTAGGGGTATCATTATTGCTTTTTTTTTTTTTTGATACTCAAGCTATTTTTTTTTAAAGAAAACAAACTATCTTTTTAAATTTTACATACCAATCCCAGTTCCCACTCCCTCTCCTCCTCCCATCCCCTCTACCTATCCCCCACCCCCATCTACTCCCCAGAGAGGGTAAGGCACATTGCTTTGGGGGAAGGTACAAGACCCTCCCTACTATATCTATGCTGTGCAAGGTATCCATCCAAAGAGAATAGGTCCCAAAAAGCAAGTACATGCATTAGTGATAAATCCTGGTGCCACTGCCAGTATCCCTGCAGTCTGGCCCAGCCATGCAACTGTCAACCACATTCAGAGGGACTAGTTTGGACCTATGTTGGTTCCTTCCCTGTCTGACTGGTGTTGGTGAGCTCCCATTAGCTCAGGTAAACTATTTCAGTGGGTGAACCCATCATAGTCTTGACCTCTTTGCTCATATTCTCACTCCTCCCACTCTTCAACTGGACTTTGGGAGCTCAGTCCAGTGCTCCGATGCAGGTCTCTGCCTCTGTTTCCATTAGTTTCTGGATGAAGGTTCTATGGTGATATTTAAGATATTCATCAGTCTGACTACAGGGCAAGGCCAGTTCGGGCACCCTCTCCACTATTGCTTAGGGTCTTAGCTGGGGTCATCCTGTGCATTCCTGGGAATTTCTCTAGTGCCAGGTTTCTTACTAGCCCCATAATGGCTTCCTCAATCAAAGTATCTCTTTTTTTTGCTCTCCTCTCTGTCCTTCCTCCATCTCAACTATCCCATTCCCTCAAGTTCTCCTCCCTCCCTCTCCCACCGTCTTCCCCTTCTGCCCTCCCTATCCCCCCACCCCCATGCTCCCAGTTTTGTCAGGCGATCTTGTCTGTTTCTGGGGGTGTCACTGTTACAAAAAGAAGAACAAAGGATTTTCAGTCCTTCCAATGGCGGTCTCAGCCCCGGCCTTCCTTCTGTCCACCCTCTCAGACCTTTTCTGGAGTGCAATGGATTGGGAAAGTTCTCTTTCCTCCCTCTTGCTCGGCAGTCTCTTTGCAAAACTGTCCTGGAGACATGAAGTGTTGTTATGTGCAGAAGAACACATTGCTCTGTGGGGAGGGCTGTTTCTTCCTAAACTGCCTGCCTCCCTTCCCTCCTCACCCTGAGTTTTGTAAAGTGCAAACTAGGACTGGGGGATGTAAGAGAACAAAGTGACAGTTGCTGCCTGTATAGCAGATGAACGCATTCCTTTAGAGGCCAGACTCTTCGGTAGTAAGACTGACTGCTTCCCTAGAAATAAAGCTTTCGTTATGGGATGATGCAGTTTTCGAGCATGCAGTAGTAAGGATGGCGCTGATGCTAACTGCTTACAACCCGATGCCTGTTTAGACCTGCATATAAACAGGGTTTCTTCTAGGACCACTCATTCTCATTCTGCATGTTTATCTTTTCCTTGGATGCTAAAGTGTAGTTTATTGCGCAGAGGAAATGAACATATTGCAACATTAGGGTGGGTTCTGCAGTGTTGCTCTCTGATCAATATCTCTAATGGGAAATGGAATCCCTATTTCTGGAGCCATCTCAAAAGAGCTGGGGACCACATGTTCAGGCCAAGTGAGGTCTACTCTGCCTGAGTCTGGGCTGTGCACCAAAAGGCCCTGCAGAATTCTTTCCAGGTGTGTGGAATGGAGGTTATCCCAAAATGCCAGCTGTCTGTCATTGCCCTCCTGCATGCCAAATTCTTCCAGAGTGACTCTGAACAGTCTTTCCAGGTCCGGTCTTATCCTCCATGGATTTGGGCCAGCTCCAGTGCCATGACAGTGTCCCTGCTGGAGTCAGGGCTGGTGTCCCACCACCAGGTGCTCCCTGGCCTGAGCCCTTCTGTGCTTCCCTCTGCAGGGCAGCCCATCAAGTTTGCTCGCTCTGTCTGTGAGGCTGGCATGGCCGAGCTCCACATCCAGGATGCCCTGCCAGAGGACCGTGGCACCTACACCTGCCTGGCTGAGAACGCCTTGGGGCAAGTGTCCTGCAGCGCCAGGGTCACCGTCCAAGGTAGGATCCTTCAATCATTTTCCCCTCCAGCTCTGGCTGTCTGCTTTGAAGGGAGAGTGCTTTTATAGACCATAGGATGACTGGCCCAAAGCCAAGAAGCAGATGTGTAAATGGAATTGGGGTTTCTGGCAGGCAGCTATGGAAGCAGAGAGGATGCTGGAACATCTAGGGACAAAGGAAAGTCCCGAGCATCGCCATGAAGTGGCACAGCTGATATCCCCGCTCTAGGGAGGGTGAGGCAGGATGATCCTGAGTTCCAAGCCAACCTGAGATACATAGAAACCGAGACCTAAGGAAGAAAGGGAATGGAGAAAGGAGAGAAGGAAAGATCCTGACCATGAAGGCAGGCAGATGGAAGACAGAGTCTCTAGCAAGCCACAGTAACAGGAGTCTGTCTCCCATCTCTTGACCCCACTGGGCCATGGACACACACCAGGGAAAGAGACAAGGGCTTCCCTGACTTCAGAAGTCCTCAGTCTAGAATAAGAAAACCACCTGCCCCGCAAGACTTGAGGAGGGTACTCACAGGTCATTAGCATGCAGCCGCCTCACAAACCCCTTTATGTTCTGAGGTGCTGGTGATGAAGCAGGCCCTGAGACTTCCGGAAGAGCTGAAAGGTCTCCTTCGCCCCTCCCCCATGCCCAGGCTTGTGTTTTCATTCATCACTAGCCTGGTGGCAAGTAATCTGATTGTCACAGTCATCCATTGATCAGCCCAGCACTTAGTCTGTGGGAATCGCCATGAATCACAGTCTTGGGACTGACCCTGGGCTGTGGGTATGCATGGTGGCTGTTTCCAGGAAGGCGGGATGCTTCTCGGGTCCATGACCCTGATTCCCGCCTTTCCTTGGCCCGTGCCCCAAGCTCCTGAGAGTGACAGGGTCCCTCTGGGTGCTTAAATGGGATAGAGTGTGCCAGCCGTCCCTACCAGCCAAGCAGAAAACCATACCTCATCTTTTTTCGTTCCCCCCAAAATTCAGGCCTCTTAGTATAGTCCCCTTGTAGTGCGAACAGCATATTCTGAAAGGTTGTAGAAGTTGTTATCACAGAAAAGAGCACAAAATGCGTTCTGCCTCCTCTAGCTCCTCAGCCATACCTCACAGATGCCCCTGGGGCTCAGGGCAGAGTTGTCCCTGTCTTCTACAGAAGGGTCCAGTGACCTCTACATCAGTGGCGCTTGGTAGTACCCCAGGATAGTAGGTGAAGCTAGCTTCTGAGCCCAGGCCCTGGGACCGAGGCCCCGGTCACCACAGAGCTGCCCTTCCTCAGAGTACACCGCCCCCGCCCAAAGGAGAAGGCTAGCCACAGAGGGAAGGGCACTGTCCTTCCCTAGGTCTAGGGGAGCTGTCACTAACAGAGAATGTGATAACTGTCTGCCCTGTGCAGCCATCTGCCAGGAGGGACTTGGATTTCTCTGAAGAAATGCCTCTGTGTGGAGTCATTTGTGAACCAGCCTGCCCCTTTCTTCCAGGAAGCCTTCCACACTGGGGTCAGAGCTGGGGTAGCCCATGAGATCTTCTCTGGTACACATATATAACAACTTATCTCATGGCATGGCTGCTGCGGGTCTCAGGGGGGCAGTGGTGTGAGATTTCCAAGGAAGCCCAGAAGTTCATACCCTGGTCTCAAGAGGCCCAGGGCAGCAGCTTTCACATCTTCCCAGAGGCCAGTCCTGTCTGTACTGGGCGGGAAAGTATGAATGGCATAGGGTGGGCCAGTTTACCCAGTCTTGATCTGAGGCGGCCTCGCCAGCTTCCTCTGGTAGTCAGCTAATCCAGCATCCGTCTTCAGTTGCTTGGGTTTCAACTGTATTAGAGACTCAGCTAAGCTAACATTCTCTGTGGGTAGTGGGGGTCTTCAGATGAAGACAGAGGAACTCCGGGACAGTCCCCTGACTCCTGGGTGCTGGGAAGGCTGGGGAAGGCTGGGGAAGGCTGGGGAAGGCTGGGGAAGGCTGGGGAAGGCTGGGGAAGGCTGGGGAAGGCTGAGGGTGGCCCCTCTCAGTACGCTTAGAGGCAGATGGGGACGGCTGCAGCATGGCCCCACCAGGTCCTCCGGATCTGCTGTTGGCAGCCTGGTGAGTGAGTGCCCTTCCTGGTGGGGGATGTGCTGACCTTTTCAAGCCAGACTGAGGCTCAGAGCCATAAATGGAAAACAAGACTGAGACACAACCGCGCTCGGGTCCAATACAAGACTCCCCTGCACAGGGCTGGCAGAGTAAACCTGGCACAATGACATTCCTGGCACCCTGCCCCAAGGTGCTTTGGAGGTTCCAGGCTGTATCACGCACCATCCTCAGCTTTGGAGTTATTCGGACTTTCTCGGCAGCTCCTCTGGCTCCAGGCTCCTGGGAGATGTTCAGGGACTTGTTCCATGGTGCCTCAACTGCCGATCCATCCTTCCATGTAGCTCCCCAGGCCTGGTTCTGTCGCTCTCGGTGTGGCGTTGCAGAAAGTGCAGATACAAAGCCAACTGCCTGGCCTGAATTCCATTCACCGTTTCCTCGTCCTGCCACCTCCATGTGAGCTCTCCAGGCATCACCTTCCTCTGTGACGTGGGGGGCACTGGTAGTCCCAGGACTGTAAGGATTAAATGAATTGTCGTCACCAGACTGTTGAATGCCCCATACGTGCTGTTATGATGGGTGCCCAAACTTTCAACAAGACGTGTTATCCCAGGAAGTGATTTTGCAGTAGTAGAGTATTATCTGCCTGCTGGGTGAAGGGCAAGGTTTGCCTGGGCTACACACCCTGACTTAGAGCCGGCCATGGGCTCCTGTGCTGCATCTCAAGGCTCTGACCACAAGGTGGCACAATGCAGCAACGCATTGCCCTCCACTTGCCATTTTTCCCGAGCTCTGTCCAGTGAGATTCTAGCAGATTCTATGCTGAAGGGCAGACCTGGGAACTCTTTCTCACCTCCTCATCCTTTTGTCGGGGCTTTGCAACCTTTCAGGGCACTGGCCCAGCACCCTGAGTTGTTCTGCAGCTACTCTACTTGTCCTGAAGCCTATCTAACTAGCCTAGACAGATGTCACTTTCTCCCAGAAGCCTTCCCTGCTCACCTCAGAATAAGCCCTGCTCTCACCAGACATCCCTTGTCCCATTTACTTCCCAAAAGTCTTTGCTGAGTATTTGCGTTCAACTGGTCTGGGGACACTGTAAAGCACAGGTCGACTTTTGTCCTCCAATGGTGGCGGCAGTCAAGATGTGGCTGACTTTACCTGCTGATGCATACTTTAAAGAACGCCAATAGAGAGGTCTGGAGCTGTTGCTCAGGTGTGGAGAGCATTTACACCACCCCTGGATTCCCACGCTGGAGCCCCAGCACCACACAGAGACTGCTTTATTTACAAAAGTGAACAGAGAACGAGATTAGACAGAGGCAGATGGAGTGGTGTTCTAGGCAGGCGGCAGGCAACGTGGCAAGCACAGAGACCTTGAGTTGGGAGCAAAGCCAGCCTAGTCAAGATGGCCATTGTGGCTGGAGTCAAGGCAGCAGGTAGCAGAGTAGCTGAACATAATGGGGACAGTGAGGGGCAGGGATATATCATGCAGGACATTGAAGTTGAGGAACATTTGCTCTAATTGCCTTTTGTAAGTATCTGCAGCCTTCTTTCAGGGAAGCTATCATCCTCCTGATACTGCATGTGACTCAGGGCCTGTCCTTTGAGCTCCTGTGAGTGGATGAGCAGTGACCAAGAGGGCAGTGAAGTGGACGAGTTCTCCCCATAGGCAGGGAGACGTTCCCTCATCTTCCCCATTTGTTTAGGTTCTCAGAGCTCTGAAATTTCCAGGAGCCCTGCAAATTTGCTCTCAAGAGACCCTCAACAAGCGTGCCTGTTTTCCCCTCTCTCCAGGCTAGGAGAAAGACCATCCCCACTATTAACCAGGCAGTATTATCTTCCCTCCACACCAAAAATGGAGCCTAATGGGTGATGAATCCAAATTCCTC
>NC_022010.1:44205325-44207699 GCF_000317375.1 Microtus ochrogaster
GATTTTAGCCATTCTGACAGGTGTAAGATGGTATCTTAAAGTTGTCTTGATTTGCATCTCCCTGATCACTAAGGAAGTTGAGCATGACCTTAAGCAAGGCCAAATTCTTAAACAATAAGATGCATTAATAATCTGCTGATTTACCTATTTTGACACAGTTTTCCACTAATGGTCTGTTTATTAAACTAAAGGCACGCTGGGCCTGTGAGAGGAACCTAAGGACATACATTGTGGGTAAGGTAAAAAGAAAAAAAAAATCTGATGGGGGGAAAAAAAAACTACTTCTGAGGACATAAGGTTAGAGGGTTTGTCTGATGAAGAGTCCCTGGTGATGACAACAGGCCCTCAAGGGAAGCCATGTTCTTGACTCTGGACACTTAGGCATGTGGCAGCTCCCAGCTTCCTCTGCTTATCCCAAGTGTGTGTGTGCACGTAAGACCGTATGTCATCTGTCTACTGGCATAGATCATGGACCCTGCTCTCTGCCAGCTGAGCACACTGGCCATCATTTTCACCCTTATATTTTAAAGAGAGATTCCATGAAGAAGAGGCAGCAATGTCTTTAACTTTTTTAAAAACAAACAAACAAAAAAAAAAAACTATACTGAGCCGGCAGTGGTGGCACATGCCTTTAATCCCAGCACTTGGGATGCAGAAACAGGTGGGTCTCCGTGAGTTCGAGGCCAGCCTGGTCTACAAAGGCAGGTCCAGGACAGCCAGTACAGTTACACAGAGAAACCCCTTCTCGAAAAACTGAGACCCTTAGTGTGCCCAAGCGTTTGCTGACAGCCTTTGAAACCTAAGCTAAGCAGCGAGGTTAGCATCAAATCAATGCATTGCCAGCATTTTCATTCTCTGCAGACTGAAGCCTCCACACTGCAGGGAGGCTTGCGGGCCTAATGTGTCCATCTGGTACAAAGCTCAGAAGTGGAGCCTTGCTTTACTAATAGGACAATTAAAAGGCTCATAACTGTCCACTTTTACAGCCCTTTGTAGACCATAGCCCCTACTTCCCAGCTTGTAGACCTTGGCCAAAAATACCGTCCAGAATGAGAGCCTTGTGTTCCCAGTGGCGAGTTGAGCCCCAGTTCTGACAACACACACAGCAGTGTGGTTTCTAGACCTCGCTGGCAAGGAACTCTGGGGGTTTGGATGCTGCCGTTTGGAGTGTGATTATAATTTCCAGGACCTTAGGGAGGCTGAGGTTGTGCGGGTCCCTGCCTGTCATGGAGCAGCCCATCATTACTGGTCAGAGATCTTCTTTGAGATGCCATGCGTTGTGTTCCTTTCATTCTTCTCCTTGCACCTTTCTGTCCCCACTGACTTCTTCCGTTCTGGAGAAGTCAGCAGGAGGAAAGATGGCCAAAACAGTCAGAAAAGCGGACCCGTGCCGACATTCCAAGACAGTTCTATCGAGTTAGAGACAGGCTTCTGTTAAAGGGAATTCAGATACCTCCCCAGGGGTGTAATAGCTTGCCGAAGGCTCTGGAAATGGGAAGGGGCTGGGCTACCTTCCTGCAAGGTCAGGAAACCCAGTGTCAGAATATGGGTGAGAGGCACCAGTCCCCGATGTGGAGACCACACTGCATTTTGAGCACCAAATAAAGGAAGGGGAAAGACTGGCTGTAGATGTCCCTCAGTTGGTGACTTATTAGATTTCCATAGAATGACGGGGGTGAGAGGGGATCCAGTTTGCTGTTAGAATGGCATTTTGTATTGTGATAGCTAAGGAAAGTGGCTGGTGTTCAAAGAACTAAAGAGAGTCTTTAGTAGATCCAAGATAAAGGCCAGTGTGTTCATTTGAACACACATCTGGATCTATAGACTTGGTGCTTCAGAGAGCAGACAGGCTGACAGCATAGGTTGTCCAGAGGTGGTGGTGGGGGTTGGGGGTGGTAATGGTTTTAAGAAAAATTCAGAATGAGTTATTTTTCCTACTAAGCTTGTAGAAAGTTGGAGAAGGACTGTTGAGGGAAGAAAAGGGGAAATTTTTGCACTCTACCAGGAGACACTGCAGCCAGCACCAGCCACCTGGGTGAAGGCTGTGAAAGGCCCCAGGCCCAGGAAGAGATGAAGGCTTTAGTGGCTCGGGTTGGAGGAGCAGCTAATACTGTTTATTGTACTGGACCGGTGGGTATACGATGCCACCAACTGCTCTATCCTGTGGGCACTGATTATTCTCCAAGTTTTCCAAAACACTGCATTTGTTCTTGAACTGAAGTCCCTGCCATTGGTATTTTTGAGGGGAGCTTTCATGGGAAAAGTACGTTTGCGGAGACAGGGTGGCTTGTTGCGGTGACTCTCAGCAGCTCCTGGGTACCTTTATAGATGAAGAAACTAGTGCTTAGAAGGATTGGGTCAACTGCTGTGTGTG
>NC_022010.1:44208346-44213860 GCF_000317375.1 Microtus ochrogaster
TGTGTGTGTTTGTGTGTGTGTGTGCATGGGGGGCACCTGTGAGCTGCTGTTTGTGTGTGTTTGTGTGTGCACGTGGAGGGCACCTGTGAGCTGCTGTTTGCGTGTGTGCACGTGCGTGAACGTGTATGTGCGTGTGGAGGGCACCTGTGTTTGCCTGCCTCAATCTGTTTGCTTGTCTCAGCCTTCCACCTTTCCTTCCTATTCTTCCTCTCCTCTCCTCTCTCATTCTTCCCCTTCTTCTATTTCCGTCTCTTTCTCAAGCCCTATAACAACATTCGTGTATATGTCATCATTTGCACATGTCTGTGTGCGACGTTATCAACAGCTCATTCTTGGCCGTGTTTTCCTCTCCCTTCTCCCAGTGGAACGGTGGCAGTCCATTCAGTGCTGGACACAGGGACCAAGAATTGGAGGAACAGATAAACCCACCTTGGGTGGCTAGCCCGAGGCTAGTGAGCTGTGGCTCAGCCTCTCTGAGCTCGCTCTCAGTAGGAGCAGGAAGCACAGCTGTGGGAAAAGCCAGAGGTCTATTTAGTCTAGCCCCACTGGAGCTGGATACAGGCATCCATCCCTGGTCTCAGGGTTTCCTTCCTTGGAGTCTGTGTGCTGTGGGAAGCCAGTGCCTGCCTCCTAGATGAGGAAGGCTGGGATGCTCTCACCCCGAGACTGACTTCCTGTTGTGACCTCAAAGGAAGACATTAGGACTAACAGGCAGTCCTGGGCATGGGCACACTATTCAGGTGGTATTATTTGAGTAGCCTGCCTCTGGTCTTAGATCCATAGAGAGAAAGCAAGAAGCCTGACCCAGACAGTCACATCTCACGTCTGTTGGCCACTGCAGCCCTGGGGAGTCAGAAAGGCCACCTTCCTCTGTTGAGTGGCAGTGTGCCCACTGAGAACCTTGTCAGGGGCTCTTCTGGCTTATCCCCATAGCCGCTCTTAAGTCCTGGATAGGATGCTTGTTTTGTTGTTGTTGGGTTGACCCTGCTCAATCAAAACAGCCAGCAGGACTCAGAAATGCAAAGTGTTGTTAGAGATTGTTGTGGGGTCTTTTGAGAGAGGCCCTTGAACCCACTATGTAGCTGAGGAGGATGGATTTGAATTTCTGACTTCTGCCTCCCTGTCTGGACTGATGGAATGCATGGGTTTGCACCACCATGCCTGGTCTTAGGTGGTGCTAAGGACTGAAGTGAGCTTAATTCATGCACTCTACCAACCGAAGCTACACTGCCAACCCCACGACTGTTTTCACGTGTAGTTGCCTTGAATTCTCTGGAAGTCCTGCAGTGGAGTCGCGTATACAGTCCACTCTGCTTGTCGGTGCTGCCTTTCCGTAGCTGATAATAGCTAACCACACACACATGCACGCACACACGCACGCTCACACGCACACACGCACGCTCACACACACACACGTGCACACTCACACACAAACATGCATGCACACGCACGCATGCACACACACACACACAGCGCCCCTTTTGCCTTACTTGTTTCTGCTCTGTTTTTCTCAGTTGTCAAGAATCTGCTACATGAATGAGCAGCAATGTTCTTGTCCTCTGTGGCCCTGTCACAGCTTACTGTGGTCAGCACGGGAGAACGCTGGTTCCCTTTGGAGAGGCACCTATGGTGTTTCCTGCTTTGTCCTCAGGAGGCCTGGCTCTCTGTCCTGGTCAGCCTGCTCTGGCTCCACGACCCTGGTCATCTTGTCACCTTAACACATCCTGCACACGCTTTAAGTACAATGGGCAGTTGTAGTTAATTATTTTTTTTAACTCTTTGGGGACCCACCACCCAGCTCCCAAATAAATACACGGAGTCTTATTCTTACTTATGAATGCCCAGCCTTAGCTTGCTTGTTTCTAGCCAGCTTTTCTAACTTAAATCAACCTGTTTCTCTTTAACTATGTTTGCCTTTGGCCATTTTAACCTTTCTTTATTCTATGTACCTTTCTTTTAATTCTGACTCCATGGTTGGCTGTGTGACTGGGTGGCTGGCCCCTGGCCTCCTCCTCTCCTTCTCCTTATCTCACTCCTCCCCCTTCTGTCTTCTTCCTCTCCTGTTTATTCTCTCTGCCTGGCAGCCCCTCCTATTTCTCTCTCCCGTCAAGCAATTGGCCATTCAGGTCTTTATTAGACCAATTGGGTGTTTATACAGGCAAAGTAACACCGCTTTACAGAGTTAAACAAATGCAACATCAAAGAATATAACGCATCTTTGCATCATTTAATAAATATTCTACAGCACAAATGTAACATATCTTAAACTAATATCCTACAACACGTAGCAGCTTGAGACTGGGGTTCTAAAGAGCTAACTCATGCTCCTTTTCTTTGGGTTTCGGCAGAAGCCACTTACTGGGAACCCAAGGGCCCCTCTCTCCTTCAGCGTGTGTTTATAGGAAGGCTGACCCATTTCCTTACCCCGTGGAGAACTTGGGCTGATTGATTGATTGCTGTCCTCTGACCTGAATTCATGATCATCATGTCCCATGTCACTTACCCTGCTTCTGCTGGAGGGATGCAGAACAAACAGGAACATCAACCTGCCCGTTTGAGAACAGATTAATTCCCATCATTCAGTTATTCCTGCCACTGTCGCTGCAGGGCTAAAGAGAAGAAAGAGCAGGGTCAGGGACAGTGACTACTCTGAATCTAAAGCCTGAGCTGCTTCCTTCATTCCTTGCCTGGGAAGATGCAGCAAAGTTCCATTAATTTACTTTGATATCTGTCCCATGGTGTCTCCAAGCATATCACAGAACTTGCTGCGGGCTACTTAAAAATAGATAGATAGATAGATAGATAGATAGATAGATAGATAGATAGATAGATAGATAGATAGATAAAACGAGTCAGTAATCATGAGGAAGGAAGGCTTAGGATCCACTGCTTTTTAGGATCCACTGTGTGGCTCTGACAGGTAGGACTTAGCCAGTTCTACCAATGCCATTGAAAATAAATGTGGACAATCCTGATTTAGGATGGTTCAACTTGGGGTGTTCAACTTTATGATGGCATGAAAACCACACACACCTTTCACAGAATCTCTCTTCAGATTTTAAATCTTGAATGCGAGCATTTCCTGACATCGTAGTGAGCCCTGAGATGACAGAACACCTAGAGACAGGTGAGGATGTGGGGCTTCAGGTAGAGGCAGAGAT
This sequence comes from Microtus ochrogaster, assembly GCF_000317375.1. NCBI lineage: Eukaryota > Metazoa > Chordata > Mammalia > Rodentia > Cricetidae > Microtus > Microtus ochrogaster. The sequence continues at coordinate 44,211,508 of NC_022010.1, forward strand.
CTACTTATGACCAAGAGATGGCCCCAAGTCTTAGGTTTCTGTCATATGTTGGCTAGTTGTTGTTTTGTTTTGTATCAAGTTGCTGCAAACTAGAGTCATCTGAGAGGAGGGACCCTCAACTGAGAAAATGCCTCTATAAAATCGGCCTGTAGACAGTTGACGTTTAGAGGGCCCAGCCCACTATGGGTGGTCCTACTCCCTAGGCCAGTGGTCCTGGGTGGAATAAGAAAGCGGACTAAATCAGCCATAATGAACAGCCAGTAAGCAGCACTCCTCCGTGGCCTCTGTTTCAGTTCCTCCTCTGTGTCCCTGTCCTGATGTTCCCTAGTGATGGACTATGACCTGAAAGTTATGAGCACTTCTGAAATCTATAAACCTTATCTTTCCCAAATTGATTTTGATCATGGCATTTTTATCACAGCAATAGAAAGCTAAGACATGTCTCTTGTCCAGCTACAGGGGACAGACATTCAGGTCTTAGATCCTGGGAGCTTCCAGTCCATCATCCCTCATGCAGGATGGAGGTACAGACAGGTCCTTAGACCCCAGCAGCCAAGATCCACAGGGTACCGTGGCTTTATTGAAGCTCCCAGGTGAGGAAACAGGCAGTGGGGAGAACTGAGAGAGGGTGGCCTGGAAGAGCGGATAACCACCGACTGGAAGGCAAGCAAGCTGGAATCTGGATGTTCCTGCCGCACCCAGAAAGAATTCCAGTCCATCTGTATGGAGCTCCATGGCTTGGGCTGAGAGGCAGAGCAGGAACAGGGAGTCCTCTAGAGAGAGAAAACATTTTGTCCTCGAGCCCTCTCAATCTGTGCAAGACAGGAAATTCCTCAACCCTCCAGAGGCAGCCAGCTTTCCTGATGGCGGCAGCCCAGGCAGGGACATGAGGTAGATTTGTACATTTCCAACACAGGCTCCCTAAGTCCACTTCCCCAGCCTCCTGCCAAGACCCCTCGAGCAGCTGCACTCCATCAAAAGAGAATTCCTGAGATGCGGGCAGGTGATCAAGAACACTACCTGGTGGCCAGAGGTGGGATGGAGCATATCTGTCTTCGCTGCTCTTGTGTGCCTGCTCCTTATCCTCTCTGGGACACTGGCTGGGAAGAAGCTTCATTTTGACCTTTATTCAGCCCTCTGGGCCTTATCCTTCCATGGTTCCAGAGGCTGGACTGGGAGAGCTTTGCTTTCTGTGGCCCCAGGTAAAAATTAAGATGGTAGAGAAAACACCCTGGAAACTATCCCAAGTTCTAGAGTTTGAAACGAGGTTTGGAATGTATTTCCCTGTGGTGTTGGAGACCCAAAATACTCCCTTGAAACTTTGATTGTAAGTTAGAGACATTATAAAAAGATGCCCTAAGATGGATACTTTGTAACGAGCTTGCCTTAGTTCCTACTTCTAGAGGTCAGAAAGGGAGACACAGATGTTTTCACAGGTCTTCATGAATGTCTCACACTCTGTCCTATCAGAGCTAAGAAGCAGTAGAAATGGGGCCGTGTACAAGTGCGTGCTGAAGACAGGATCAGTGTAGGCTCCTGGCTCACTTTAGAACATGGTTCTCACCTTAACCAATCCGGTTCCATGAGACCCACTCACTCCTGAGATAACTAATCCGTTGTCTAAAGAGCTTTATCAATCTCTTGAGAAAGGCTTTATCCCTTCATAGGGGTGCTGTCTCTATGACCTATTGCTTTTCAGAGGACCCCTTTCCAATGCTTTCGTTTTGAGAGTGAATTTTCTTTATGACTCTCAAAGATCATGTAGAACCCCTGCCTATCTCAGGCCCTGAGTTTGATACCCAAACACATAAAAAATAATCATTTGCTGCTGTTCACCCTGAGTTTTAATAAATTCAAACCATAGTACCTGCCCTGCTAATCTTATGCCCTACAGTACCAGAAAACAAACAAACAAACAAAAAACAGCAAAAGGCTACAGAGGAGAACAGACACTGGATTGTGAAGGGCTCGTCCTGCATTGGAAGCAGCCAGCACTTTACCTCCCAGAGACTGGCTAAAGCCAGCTTGGGCATAGATGGCAAGAATAAGGAAAAGCCCTCCTGTGTTGTGTATCAGAGAGCTGAGTAGTGGTGGACCAGGCCTGTACCCAGAAACCTGTCCCGGTCTTTGCCCTTAGCTAACGCACTCCTTTTGACCCTCTCCCAGGTTTGCTGAAGTCTTATAAAAGTACAGTAAGCTGCGTGTATTTTAGAAGTCGAACCTAATGAGTTCGGAAGACATGTGTATAACCATGGAACATTTACCAAGGACTAAAAAGTGAACATTTCTGTTTCTCTTAAGCATTCCTCAGTGCTCTTTTCTGATCCATCTCCCACCCCTCGCTGAGAGCACC
>NC_022010.1:44213960-44223751 GCF_000317375.1 Microtus ochrogaster
CACACACACACACACACACACACACACACACAGTGTGTGAGAGAGAGATGGAGGGGAGGCTGTAAAAATGAATCCTAACCCTTGTACAGGTGCGGCTGCCGCTCATTCACTGAGTTGCATCTCACCAGTAGCGTTACTTTGTTTAGCCGAGACATGACCATACCCTAAATTGGCCTCAAGCCCACCGTTCTCTTGCCTCTGCCTCCTGAGTGCAGCGATTAGAGGTGTGTGTCGCTACACCTAGCTTTAGTTTATTTTTCAGAAAAGGCAAGAAATGATCCCAGAAGTAGAGGTTGGTAGTAGAGTAGGTGTTTATATCTGAGATCCCAGATTTGCCTCCCAGCACTGAAAGAAGAGGTAAGAAGGGACTGGGAGGAGAGGGAAGAAGAAGAAGAAAGAGAATTGTTCTGTTTGCTGTGTACGTTGTACACACAGATCATGTCTGGCAGGATTAAGAAGAATCCAAGCATTGTTTACTGCTGGGGAGACAGTGCCAGGGGGCGAGCGGGGTTGGAAGGGAGGCTTCACATAGGCCTTCTGGCATCATTTGGATTCTGTGTCACATGAGTGAATCACTTAATTCAAAAGAGCAAAGAGAATTTAAGGGGGAAATCGTTATGAAGATGCCAAGTGTGAACTTCCTCCCTAAGGTTCTCCTCGGGAAGCCGAGCTTGCTTGCTCAGGACTCCATGGAACTTCACTGTTTAGTCTCTGCTGTCAAGCAAGAGCATTGTCACGTCAAGTAGTGACATGGGGCCTGCCTTGTCCCCTGTGCTCTCCAGAGCCTCCCCAGAGGCATGAGACCCGAGCTTCAGCACAACTCTGTCGTCTAGTGTGTTTGTTGAGTGTGTGAAAGAATAGAATGTTTCTCTCCCATTTTATTCCCACAACACAGAAAAGAAGAGTAAAGGAGAGAGGGAGCACCTTCTGCCCCCGGCTCCCAGCAAGCCCGTTGCACCCATCTTCCTGCAAGGCCTCTCTGATCTCAAAGTCATGGATGGAAGCCAGGTCACCATGACAGTCCAGGTGTCAGGTCTGTCCATACCGCTCTCTCCTCGGGGTGTGTGAGAGGGTGACCATGTGGCAATGGGTATTGCTCCTAGGTGTCCAGAAAATCATCGTGGACCATCAGCAAGGGGTTCAAAGGAATGGAGCCTCTTGGCTTCTCCTGCTGTGTGGGTATCATTTATAGATTGATGGCTATATGGTCCAGAGGAAGAAGATGGAAAAGATTAATGTGCCTAGTCCCAATGGAAAGTTTGGGGTTTTGGTTTTTTTGTTTTATATAATTCCAACTCTTTTTTTAATTGGTACATGTTCATTGTAAGAAAATAATGAGTTTTATAATTATATTTATTCAAAAGAATCATATACTTTAACTGTATTTACTAGTTACCTTTCCTTTCCTCCCACCAGCCCCCTTCTATTTCCCAAATAGTTCCCCTTCTACTTTCAAGTCATATGAGGAAAAAAAACAGGGGTGCCTAGTCTTTCTGATCTTAATCGATATAGTGGTTGGAATCTTAGCCAGAGCAATAAGGCAAGGGAAAGAAATGAAAAGGTTGAAAATAGGAAAAGAGGAAGTCAAATTATCCAATTTGTAGAAAATATAAGCCTGTACTTAAAAAAACCCTAAAGACTTTCTAGAAAGTTTTTAGATGGTGCAGAATGAGCTCGTGTGAGCTCTCGAGTCTCTGCAGCCATCTGAGTTGCTCCAGTCAGATTCTGAGGTAGAAAGCTGGTAATCAGAGATCCTTCTAAAACAGGCAAAGAAATGTGGCTTGCACAGAGACAAAGCTCTCATGCCCCTTGCTGGGGTTAGCAGGAGAGGCTCACAAAGTCCCAGCTCCACACTCAAGACAGAGTAGACCTAGTACCTTTGGATGCATCTGTGGTTCTTGGTTTCTATCAGTGCCTCTGAAAACTAGGAGGGACCATCTCTGACTTCCTAGTTCCTCTAGACCTGCAAAAACAATAAATATGAACCGTCACAGGACCTGAGGACTTGTCCTTGAGGAGGTGATGATCCCCGGCTCCTAGACAAATGGCCATCTGCTCACTCTAAAGTCTCCCCAGGGGTTTCACTCCTCTGGAAGTAGAGCCTCGTGGTCAGCTTTTATACCTATGAAAACCCTCACATGGCCATTGATCTGTACCCCCAACACATTCCAGAAGCATAGGCTGGCACCCCTACCCATCACCAACCAATCCTCTGCAAGCTGGGGTCCCGAGACCACATTTCTGTGGTGGTCCTGTGTGCTGGCCCCGTGCTTACAGAGTTCTCTCTGGTGATAGTCTGCAAGGGAGTTACCATGGCATTACCATTGCCTGCCTGTGGAGTCTCTATGTGAGGCAGGGCAGGGCAGGGCAGGGCAGGGCAGGGCAGGGCAGAAACACCTTCAGGGCTAGGTGTTCTCTTTGTGCTACACGCCATCCTGTGAGCAGCTCACAAAGGTTAGATTAACTCGGTTGTTGCTCTTAACAATCCTACAAGGCAGAACATGTGGGGAAACTAAGGCAAAGCCTTTGGTAGCTTGTTTAGCCCAGCATTAGCATGTTCAGTGCACAGTTGCTTCCTGGCTAGGGAAGTCCCTCTCTCACAATCTTCTGTTGCTACTCTCTGCTCAGGGAACCCACCTCCAGAAGTCATATGGTTTCACAATGAGAATGAGATCCAGGAGTCAGAAGACTTCCACTTTGAACAGAAGGGTGGCCGGCACAGCCTGTGTATCCAGGAGGTGTTCCCAGAGGACACAGGCACATATACCTGTGAGGCCTGGAACAGTGCTGGAGAAGTCCGCACCCAGGCCGTACTCACCGTGCAAGGTGAACCTGAGCTCGTTTGGCGTGGGGGTGGGGGCGGGGGAGTGGCATTCCAGATTCTTCAAAAGCCATTTAGAGGTGAGAGAAACACAGGAGACCACTCTGGTCCCATTGCAGCCAGAGGCAGATCACTGTCTCCATCTCAAACTCTTGCAGAGTGGGGTTTCCTTCCCAGCTTCCTGAGGTCCCAGCTCTCTCTGGGCTGCTGCTAAACCGGATGGATTGCTGAGGTAATTCCGTAAAGTTTGGTGCTGATGGTTTGGGATATGAATTACACATTTGAGTCCTTTCTGTGGAGGCCTCCTTTTAAAGAAGAAAAGTGAGATGCACTAACATGCAGTGAGCAGCAGTTCCCAGCAGTCAGACTGGATACACATCTGGAGCACCCAGCCTGGGACTCCTTACTGTCATGGTTCGCTGCCCTCACTCTGACTTACATAAATTCATTCCAGTAGTATCGTCTGATAACATAACTGAGGCAGATTTTTAAGAAGTAAGTGCTGTAACTGCATACCCCGTCCAAGAACCTTCTGGACCACCTAGTCTTTGGTAACACACTTCTGTTACCAAGGTCTCCTGATCCTTTGCCCTCATGGAGGATGAAGTGGATGCCAAGCCCTATGCTGAAGAGCTTCCGTCCCAATGTTTTCCCCCTTACTTACTTCCAGAGCCTCATGACGGCACCCAGCCCTGGTTCATCAGCAAGCCTCGTTCAGTGACAGCCTGCCTGGGCCAGAGTGTCCTCATCTCCTGTGCCATAGCTGGAGACCCCTTCCCAACTGTGCACTGGCTCCGAGATGGCAAAGCCCTCTCCAAGGATAACGGCCACTTCGAGCTGTTACAGAATGAGGACGTGTTCACCTTAGTCCTAAAGAACGTGCAGCCCTGGCATGCCGGCCAGTATGAGATCATGCTCAAGTGAGTCTGCATAGCCTGCCAGCCTTCCTCACCCCCTCCTCAGACTCCTGGGCTAGGACTGGGAAGCCAGAGGAACCGCAGCTGGCACGGGCCCAGTGTGGTTACCATGCTCTTGGTTCTTGCAGTTGAGTAGGGCAGGTCCTTGAGGAGAGCCCTTCCCTCTGAGCTCAGTTCCCCGGGAACTTGGTTCCCCAGGAGCCTCTAGCATTACATATTGACTCGAGATATTATGTGGGGTGTGAAGACTATGAAAGATGCAGAAATGTGAAGCAGGCCTGGTAGCTCACATCTTAATCTCAGCATTTGGGAGGCTGGATCAGGAGGGTCACGGTAGACTTGAGGCCAGCCGAGGCTACACAATTATACCCTCTCTCAAGAGAGAAGGAGCTGGGAAAGAAGGGATAGATACGGGAGGGTAGAGGTTTAAGGGGATGTGTTAGTATTAGGTACCTTTTGCTGTGTAGCAAATCCCTCCACACTTACCAATTTAAAACAGCAAATACTTGTTCAGTTTCTGTGGACTGATGTGTTAGTTCATTTCCTGTTGCTGTAATGAAATGCCTGAAGCTTGATAACTTTATAAACAAAGGTCTCTGTAGGTGCCAGGGTGGTAGCTTTATCTGGTGATGGCCTTCCTGCTGGCAAAGTCTCATGGCATCATATGACAAGAGGCAGAGAGCATGCATGCCTTGATCTTTCTCTGCCTGGTCTGTACAGCCACTAGTATTCATGAAGGATTGTTTATCTAGGCTTAGACAGGTAATGGGTGCCTGACTACTTTGTATCAACTCCCCATGCTGAGCTCATGGTGTTCATCAGTATCAGCTCTCCAAGCCACATGCCAAGGCGTTTGCTGTGATGGAAGACTGTGCCTACAATAATTGTGAGCATGTGCTTTCTACTTACATCAGCTAGCTACTGCTACATAGTAGACCACCCCAGATACCTACTGACATCAGCTAGCTACTGCTACATAGTAGACCACCCCAGACACATAGGGCATTAAAGATATACTTTAAAAAAATAAAACCATTATTTCTTAGAAATCTTTGGGTCTGCTCAGAAGTTATGCCCATATGGGCAGAACTCTGTGGATCTGAACTAAACACAGGACCCTCTTACAATTATCTGTTGTCCTGTTACCATCAGCCATGTGCCTAGAATATGTCAACTGACTTTGCCTTTTGCTTGAACTCATTATTACCAGGGGGACAAATCTGTCTCTGTGATAAGAGCCTATACTCTTGCTCAGGAGGCCAATACCAGGACAGAAACTGACTGGCTATGGCAGTACTTTCTGATGAAGGAACAGTACTTTGAGATGATCCGTGTATTAACCAAGCTAGATATCCTATAAGAAATGAAGTTTTTATGTGTGTGTGTGAGATTTTGTTTGTTTGGTTTGATTTTTGTGGGATACAACTTCATATTGCCCGGGTGGCATCAAACTCAATATAGATAACCTTGAATTCCTGATTCTATTGCCTCCACCTCCTGACTTTTGGGGAGATTTTTGAAGCAAAAAGAAAAACTAGGTCTTGGCCAATGTTAAGTGAGCCGAGAAAGAAGGGGGCAGGGGACTCAAAACAAAGGGCTGGAAGAAGTTTACCAGACCCTTAGAGGGAGGGCAAAAGGCAGACTGTCTGGGACCAGCTGGGGACAGCCATAAAATGTAGCCTATCCCAGCTGGCAGGGACACAGAAATTATCTAGCCTTCTCATCTAATAATGAGGGACACGGAGGTCTCAGGTCACTGACCTGCTCATGGTCACGAGCTGAGCCTAAGTTCAAGCCCTCGTCTTTTGCTTCAATCAGATGGTCCTCCATTCTTACACTGGGGATGTCTTTCCATGCACTGGGAATTTGGGGACCTGGGAATTCACGCTGGCCTGTTCACCCATGTCTCCCTTGTTCTTTTCCTCGCAAAGTCTGGATTCCTCATTTTTCTGGGAGGCCATTACCATGGTGCTGACTCTGTCCCTAGCAAAAAATGGAAAGTCAGTGGAAAGTTCTCTTTAGGAGTGCTTGCCAGGCCGACCAGGGGCCTTTTTCCCTCTCACTGTCTTTGTCCTGACAGAAGTCAGACCTAGCCCATGGGGGAGGGCCTTTCAAGGAGGAAGGCTTGGGGGGCCGGGAGAACACCAAGGGGGTCCAATCAGTTTCTACGACTATGGAGTAGTGTATGAGACTAAGTTTGGACTTTCCCTACCCTTCACAAGCTCTGACCAAGAGGAGAGCTAGCAACAAGCCAACTCCAAACTCCAGCTGCAATGTTAGAGAACATAGATACTTTCCAGGAAATCCATTCGTCCCCTTTGTATATAAAATCACCCTATGTGCGGGTGGTTTGGGGTGAGACCCAAGGCAGACTTCTAACTAGAGCAAGAGCTTCTTTACAGGGCTCGGGAAAGGGGAACCAAAGGTCTCCGTGTTTTGTGGCAGGTGCAGCATGCAGCATGGCTGCTGTGTCCTGTGTGGCAAGACCAGGGCAGGGCCTCAGTCTCTGCCCAAGTTTGTAATGGAGTATTATGGGTAATACTAAAGCTGTCTCGAGATGCTGTTCCTGCTGGTTAGGACACTGGTAGATGACCCCAGTGAAGGTCTGTCTGAGCTCTCTAGGCTCCAGGAGAACCCATGACTTGCCTTAAAGACCCAATAGAGCTTTACATTTTCAGCTTTCAAGATAATTATCCCAGTGGCCATGGTGTCTCAGTGCTCCTCGGGGTGAGATCTGGGGGTAGGTGGAACCAGAGACCCTGGGACTTGATCTTTGTCTGTGCTCCCCCCCCAATGGGGACAGATCATGATGATGAAGGGAGCCCTTACTGTGTCCTTCCATGGGGAGATATAGATAAGCCTGGCTCCAGCTCATTAGGAGGTGGTCCAGCTCTGATCACAGCCTCCTGGGGTGCAGCTAGGGTAAAGTGGGGCCGGCTGGTCAGTATTTGCTCCTAATTTCTATGCCTGGGTTTTGTCTTTCTGACAAGAGGAAACTCCGTGAGGAAAAGTAGGAAAGAGCTACCAAGTAAACACCCATTGGCCAGCATCAGGCACGGGATAGTGTGGAGCAGGGAAAGAACGGCCTGATGCTGCCCAGTGGTCTGGCAGAATGGGGGCCTCAGGGATCATGCCCACAGCCTGGCACTAACGAGTTGCTTGGTAAGCAGAGGGGTAGCCTGGACTCTTCAGGCTGCTTGAACTGGTAACTTCGGAGACCCTGGGCTTGAGGAAGGAACAAACTGGGGGGCGGGGGGCTGTAAGGAGAGGAGAGAAGAATGGGGTAGCTGAGGTTACATGAAGGGATCTACAGAGGCATAGCCTGGTATAACATAAAGGCAATGCTGGGGCCAAGGAGGAGGCCCCAACAGGTGAGAGAGGCCCAAAGGGAGCAAGTAGATCTGCCGATCTGCCCTAGTTTCCCAAAGGTCCCTGCCCAAGGATGCGGAGCAAATCTGCAGACCCCAAGAGCAGAACCATCCTGTAGGCCACTAGCATCTTTCCATGAGGATGTAGCAGACAGAATGAGGTGGATGTACCACTGTGGCAGCAGGAGGCATAAGCATACATTCCCAGATTCAAGGCATAGGTTCCTACCAGATGGACCCATACACTTATGTGTGTATCCACTCGTCACATGTATACAGACATTATAAGAAACACACGAGGGTCCCAGAGCAAACTATTTCTGATGAACAATGTAGAACCTGCACACAGGCCACAAGTCTAGTATGTCCTGGCCCCTGTCCCTGCTACTTAATTCTGTGAGTTTAGCCCATTATTTAACCTTCACCCCCCTCCACTGTCCCAAAAGAGCAGCGCTGCCTCTAGCCTGTTGGAGCCACAGGTGAAGTGAGTCGGGCTGTGTAAGGAAGAGGTCCCAGAGCTGGCAACTGCTTTACCTATCGTGGGATCTCAAAGGGTCCCTCAAACCTAGCAGTGTTGTGAAGGCGCTAGGGGACCAAGTGAGACCCGAGAGTCCCAGCACTGCCTTCTACAATCCCCACAGCCTCCTGTGTTTTCCTACCCTTTCCGAACTTAGCTGGCATGTTGTTGAGAGCAAGACAAAGCATGTGGCTGTGGTGAGGGCCAGACAATCCTGAATAGAAAGTTTAGTCCTCCGAATGGTGGACTTGCTCCTTCCCTAAACAGCACTCAGAAGTGCCAGCAGAGGGCCACCTTGTAGGCCAGAGGACTCTCTGCTTTGAATCCGCCCTGTTAACCACTCAGCCCCTGCCTAAGAAGAGGGGCCTCAGCCAGTGTGCACCCCTCGAGGCTGAAAAGGTCTATGAGTGTAGAGAATCGCAAGCCCTCCCCGCCTGAAGGAGGAAAAGAAAGGCCACCCATGTTGGGAGACACACTTGTTAGGTTTTTAACACGGAACAACACAGAATGTTGAGGGAGAAGGCTGGGACTGTTTTCAGGGAGAATTCGGCCATTGGAGAATCAGATGGCGGGTATCTGAGCAGGGCCTGTGTGTATAGACCAGCGGCTTCATCGCAGCCCCCGGCAGCCTTTCTTCTTGGACTGAGTGATTAACTCGTAGTTAAGAAAGAATTCCCACTTGTACATGCTGCTGCTGCCTCAGATAGGTTTTTTTTCCGTCTCCCTTCTCTTTAATTCAGAACTATAAAAATCAAGGTTGACCACAAGGTGAGAGATCTACCCTAAATCTAAGTCTGGGAAGGATGCCACAGCTAAACCCTAGGCCTCCTTCATCCCCGATAGCCCATGAGCTCGTGACCAGGTCTACACTTGCCTTGCCTTCCTTCCAGCCCTGGGCTGAATAGGTCCTTTGCCCAGGGAGTCTCATAGTCCTTACTGTACTGTCCTTGACTTCGCCAGGAACCGGGTTGGCGAGTGCAGTTGCCAGGTGTCATTGATGCTGCAGAACAGACCCGCCAGAGCCCTACCACGGTGAGTGCCCCCAGGAGCTGCCTGGTCAGGCTCCTGCACTCCCCACACCCTCCTCCTGGCCTCGAAGCCTGGGATTGTTTGTGTCCTCCTACTGAGGCTACCAGAGCCAAAGGGAAAGATTGGAAGGGGATGAAGGAGGGAGGGCAGGGGAAGGCGAAGAAGGGAGTGATGTGTGTTTCTTTTTCTTTATTTTATTATTTTTTTTTTTTGCACACACCCTTATAAGGCTACTGAAGTCATTACGGATATAATAAACCAACTAGGCAAGTGAGCGCCTCTCACCAATGTTCCCTTCTATAAACACAGCCTGGCCGGCCCCACGTCCCCTTCCCCCTCCTCTCTACCCTCCGCCCTCAGGGATTTGCTCTCCCCTGACGTTTCTGCCTTACCCAGCCCCTTTTCCTCTTGCTACTTTCCCTTTTTCCTTCACTGGTTGCTGCAGGGGGCGGGAGCCTGCTGCCTGTGAGGGCCTCTGTGGTGGAGGAGTTGAAGCTCATGGTGATGGTGACCGTGATGGGACCCTGAGGCCCGGCTGGCCAGCAAGAGGGCAAGGTTGGCCAGAGGAGGAAGACGGAGAAGACGTGAGAGGGCTGTTGAAGAGACGGGTAGAGACCAGGCTACACACAGAAGAGGCCATCCGCCAACAGGAGGTGGGGCAGCTGGATTTCCGTGACCTCCTGGGAAAGAAGGTGAGCACCAAGACCGTATCAGAAGAAGACCTAAAGGAGATCCCAGCCGAGCAGATGGATTTCCGTGCCAACCTTCAACGGCAAGTGAAGCCAAAGACCGTGTCCGAGGAAGAAAGGAAGGTACATAGCCCCCAGCAGGTTGACTTCCGCTCTGTCCTAGCCAAGAAGGGGACCCCTAAGACCCCCGTTCCTGAGAAGGTCCCACCCCCAAAAGCTGCCACCCCAGACTTCCGCTCAGTGCTAGGTGGCAAGAAGAAATCACCCTCAGAGAACGGGAGCAACAATGCTGAGGTCTTGAACGTCAAGGCCGGGGAAAGCCCCACGCCTGTAGGCAACACACAGCAGGTTGGGGCCCTGAAACCCATAGGCAATGCCAAGCCTGCTGAGACCCTGAAACCCATAGGCAATGCCAAGCCTGCTGAGACCCTGAAACCCATAGGCAATGCC
>NC_022010.1:44223851-44225146 GCF_000317375.1 Microtus ochrogaster
GCCAAGCCTGCTGAGACCCTGAAACCCATAGGCAATGCCAAGCCTGCTGAGACCCTGAAACCCATAGGCAATGCCAAGCCTGCTGAGACCCTGAAGCCTGCAGCCAATGCCAAACCCACTGAGACCCTGAAACCCGTAGCCAATGCACAGCCTGCAGGGTCCCTGAAACCCGTGGGCAATGCACCGTCTACTGAGACCCCGAAGCCCGTGGCCAGTACGAAGCTTGCTGAGACCCCGAAAGCAGCTGGGAAAGAAGAGCTCAAGGAGGTTAAGAATGATGTGAACTATAAGAAAAGCCATGCCGGAGCCACAGGCAATGAGAAAAGACCCGAGAGCCAAGGCTCGGCCCCAGTCTTCAAGGAAAAGCTGCAAGACGTCCGTGTAGCCGAGGGTGAGAAGCTGCTGCTCCAGTGCCAGGTGACCTCTGACCCCCCGGCCACTGTCACCTGGACACTGAATGGAAAGACACTCAAGACCACGAAATTCATCGTCCTCTCCCAAGAAGGTAAACAGGGGTGAGGGTAGTGAAGTTGGGGTGCCTGTATCTGCCTGGGTCACTGTCAGAGCATGAAGCTGCAGTCCTCTTGGTGGTCACTTGTAGCTAGAGCCTGAGTTGGAGTAGCCATTCCTTTTCCTCTGTCACTTACGGGATGGACTCCCTGCTGAGGGCCCTTGGGTGTATACATGACCCTACTGTGACGAGAGCTGGCTTTCTGGTTTGTGCAGTACACGCTGTGCCTTGGTGTCGGCCTGGCAAAACCTTCTCCTGGCACCCCACCCTAGGCCCCTGTGAGCAGACCTATAGCAAGGAGTTGTCTAATGTCCCCCCACCCTCATGGAAAGAGCTATGCTTGCAGACTGGGAAACAGGGGGTACCTGAAACTGAGGTCAGCTGGGGGACCTGTGCCCATTACTGATTGAGAAGAGTTATCTGAGTTTAGGAAGCAGTGGGTGGTGGCATGCTGGTATGGAACCAGGGCTTGGCATCAGCGACAGTTCAACCTTGAGAACATTGTGGGTCAGAAGCGACCCTTGGGCAAGCCAAACACTCGGCACAGCCCGATGGCCACACTCAACGCGGGGCAGAGCTGCTTGCTTCCTAATTTGGATGAGACTTTTGTTTGCTGGTGTTTCACATTCTTGGTTGGGGGTGGTGCAAGTCCTGTCACCTATGGCCTTTGGGACTCTGGAGTTCTCAGATGGGCCAGTTTACACTAGAGAAAACGGGAGTGAGAGATTTATCCCCACACTCTCAGCATGCTTTGTTCTTCTACTACATTTATTTATTTATTTAT
>NC_022010.1:44225246-44229036 GCF_000317375.1 Microtus ochrogaster
GGGGGGGCTTTGGTGGATTATGAATGTGACCACACATTACCATGGTACATGTGTGGAGGTCAGAGGAGTTGGCTCTTTCCCTCCACCATGTATGTCCCCTGGAATCAAACTCAGGTAGTTAAGTTGGGTAGCAAGCACCTTTACCTGCTGCTGAGTTACCTTACTAGCCTTCAGTGTGTTTTAAGGCACCGTATCCATCCCAAGTCCTGCCAGGAACTCCTATGTTAGACAACATCCCACAGTCCCCTGAGGTGAGTAGTGGAGGGATGGGGTCCTGCTTGAGCTAGAGCTGACCCTAGTGAGTCATGAAGAAGTTCCCAGGATGCAGCATGTACCTTGAGGTGCAGAGGACAGTCCCTGCAGAGGCTGAGTGGACAGGTCTTAGCAAATACTAAGGCACTGAGACAGAGACAGGCCCCTTCTCCCCCTCCTCAGTCTCCAGCTAGCCTCTGCTCACTCCCCTCTCCACCCACTCTCCCCTCATCCCTCAGCTGTGTACCTCCAGACACCTGGAGGGAGGTGTTTACAGATAGCAGCATCGTTGTCCCTTATTCTACGGTTCCGCCAGCTAACCCAGAGGGGCCAAAATATACAGAGTCTAAATGTTGAAGGACTGCAAAGCAAGCTGGAATTTCTTTCTGCAGACAGAGATGATGTTATCTTCCACTAGTGTATTGGCACAATAACTTTTTCACATGGATGTCCCCAAATTGGCAGGATTCTCCAAAGGTATCTGTCCCCATGTCTGCTAGTTCTGGGTCTATGATATTCACACACAGTAGGTCTCAGGGCCTCTGTGGTGGTGAGAAGTACGTGACAGAGGGTGCTACCATTTTCCCTGTTGTACCCAAGGTCCTCCCTCACACAAACAAACTGGAAAGCTTGGCCAGGGGTGTTACCCAGGTCTCCATGTCCAGTGACCGCTCTGGGTAGGATGGAGGACAGCCACCAGCCTGGGACATGAAGTGATAGATTCCTGCAGTCGTGTCCATGAGTACATCAACCTCGGAGAAACAGGGGTTCAAACAGTGGTGAAGGTGGCAGTTCCTAAAGCCAAAGCTACCAATGGCCACTTCCAGTCTGTTCAACAAGCAATGTAAGGTAGGCCTCAGCCCTGGTTCCAGAAGTGCTCCTAAGCCACCAGGGACTGGCTTCTCTTATGCCTGGGTTGCTTAGAGTAGGCTGTAGAGCAGAGATGTAAACAGCATCTTCTCCTTGCAGAGAGCTCCAACCCAGACTCTAAACAGTATTCTTAGTACTTCAAAGTAGGAATACCTAATTTCCATTGGTTGAACACCGTGTCCCGATGCCGTCTTAGACACCTGACACTTCCTGTTCACTTAATTCTCGCCCTCCTAGCTATCTTTCTAATGGAGAAGTTAAGTAAATTGCCCAAGGTTGCAAAGCTCTTCAGTAACAAAGCAGGGATTGTAATTCACATTGCTGAGATTTTTGTGAGTAGACACAAATACTGGGAGACAGGTGGTACCCTCGGCTTGCCAACCATCTGGTCTCTCTGTGATGGAAGGAGCAGAACGTGTTGTGAGCCTTTCTTACCACAGTAAAGGGGAGAGTGCTTGTCCTCCAGATGCCAGCCCCACCTCCTAGACCTGGATTCACTAAGTCTTTAAGAGGGATGTGCATTTTAGGGCTTATCAGCTGCCAATCATCTATTTGGTCCAGGAAGGCAGCAAGGTGGCCAGAAATGGACAAATTTTCTCCTAGTAGATGTGGCACAGAAGACATAGGCTCACTATTATAAAACTGTTGAAGCCAGGCAACACAGAGTGGACCTGAGGGGAGTTATAGCATGCTAAGGAAAGGAATGACAGACGGGAAAGCCCCTGGGCTCCCTCAAAGCTCAGAAAGCAGGCCAGACTTGGCAATAGGGAAGTAAATGGTCCCTGTACATTGGGGTACTAAAGGCTGTCTACTTGCAAATGGGCCTATCTGGACTGGCTGTAGTGACTTGGCCCTGATTTCAGCCCACATCCTGTCAGAGAACATGTCTGAAAGCAACAGAGAGCCACGCAGGGGGTAGGGGAGATTTGGGAGAGAGGAATGCTACAAACAGTTGGGTTTTAGGGGCTCTGACTGGCTCACTGCTGAAGATAGCACAGGGAGGGGATGGTGGTAAGGTCCACACTCTCAGGGTGAGCGGAGCCACAAAGGGATAGAATCCAGTGCAAAAAGTACAGACATCTGCTGTACAATCAGTGGCAGTGGCCTGGCTTGAAGGGCGGGGTGATGGCCGGGGGTGGGCACAGAGGAGGGAGGTGGAGCAAACTGAGTGCTCCTGAGCCACAGGGGTGTACCCCTAAAACTCAGTGGGTGACTTGAGGTGGGGGAAAGGGCAATACCCATCTTCCTGTTTATCTCCCCACCTCTACCTCCCGCTGCACTGATGCCTATCTTGTCAATCCCCCCCTCTTTCAAGATTCACTTCCTCCAGGATACTTTCTTAGCCTCCTGTCCCTTTAGTCAAGAGACACTCATGCCCTCCTTATACCCACTTAATCCGTGGGTTTTAGAAGGCCCACTGCTAGGGATGGCCTGTATAGGTATGGGGGTTCCTCTGCTGAGCCCCAGGGCCTGCAGGACAGGATCACATCCACCCCACTTAATGCGAAGAAAACCCCTAAAAGAGGTGTGATGGCCATTGGTGGGATTTGACTATTAGGCAATTCTTGGAGGATCAAGGAAGTGGAAGTGGTCTTCCTCATCTGTCCCCAGTGCTGTGGGATATCTGTGTTCAAGAGACCATCATCTGGACTTGCCCTCTGGGGACAGGCACCTGGGCTTCCCTTTCCAGACCTATCTTGGCTATAGGGGTGACCCTGGAGTCCAGGCAGGGCTGAGGTAGCAATAAAAGGGCCTTTATTTCCAAGATTTGTTTCCTGACTCCAGGCTGGGCTTCCCCTAGCAAAACACTTCTCCCAGTCTAGTAATGACGCTTTGTTTTTGTTGCTATTATCAAGAGATGATTCATTTTTTAAAATTGCCTTCAGGGTGGACTCTTACAAAGGCTTTTTCGATCTTGTATAAATTCATCCTGCAAATTACATAGCACCTACTACCTACAAAGCATTAATTATACATTGTACCTTTTTTGTGTGTAGACTCCATTTAAAGAACTCAAAATTACCTATTTCTTTCTGTCTAGACACCGCCTGATCTTTTCAACAATACGGATTAAAATATGTTATTGATTGTGTGTTCGTGACCTTGTCTTGAATAGATCCTTCCAGGTAACCTGCTGTGGAAATAGCCTCTGCCATTCAGATAATCTCAACTACTTAGTGCAACTACATTCCAGCATGGTTACTTCCCCCAGAGCTAGCCTGGGAGACAGGAGTGTGATCTAGCAATGGCCCTGAGGTGGGCTTTGCTACGTCAGGTGCCTGGAGAAGCCCAGGAAAGGTGCAGCTAGAGCAAGGTTCTTAGAGGTGACACAGAGGACACTGTGTCCCAGAAAGGGACCCTAGGTGAGCGGCAGTGTTGGTCAATGCCTATCGGGAGGGTAGGTCAGGGAGGCTTTTGGAACCACCAGGAGCCTCTAGGACTTCAGGCAACCTCCTGACCGCAATCCTAGCCTCTTCTCACCCCTTCCCAACCCACTCAGGAAAGGGAAGACCTTGGGGGGGGGGGGTCTTTAATCACAGAAGATCCACTTCCTATCCAGGAGGGGCTCTTGGGTAGCTCCTGCTGAACCACTCAGTGGATTCCTGCTTCCCATCCCCCCACACTCCTCCTCAATACTCCCTACCAGGCTGACCAGCTGAGGCTTCCA
>NC_022010.1:44229764-44231597 GCF_000317375.1 Microtus ochrogaster
TAGCCTTTCCAACTCTGCAGCCTGGGTATGGTCCATGAAACAGTGTAGCCTTTCCAACTCTCCAGCCTGGGCATGGTGCTGTGGGCCCAACTGATGCTTCCCTTGTTCTCTCCGTTTCCTGCCATCTGCTTTGTATAACCATGTTGATTGGTTATGTCCCCGCTGGGAACAGTGCCCACTGATCTTGTCCCGCATCCTCCCAGTGACAGTGGCCTGGGGGCTGTGGGAATGGATAGCTTACAGACAGCAGGGTGGCACGGCTCTGCTCTGTCCTTCTCTTCACTGGGTGACTTGAGCGGGATGCCATACTATAGGCTTGTTCACAAGGCTCAAGGGAGGACCTAGCAGATGGCTGACTCTTGACTGGTCAGGCTAGCCCCATTCGTAATGGCCCACACCTACCCCCAGGAAGATCTAAGAGTCCCAATCAGTCTGAGGATAAGAGAACTGGATGAGGAAGGACCGGATCCCTGAGCTCTTGTATATTCTCAGCCTGCCTTCCCTCTTGGCCCTCGGAGGTGGTTCTTAGGCAAGGGTAGCCTACGTGGACTGTAGGGAAAGAAGCCATCCTCACCCCTCCCAAGGGGGCAGGCAACCTGGCCTTGTAGGAAGAATGCCCCAGGAGCCTCTCTTATGGCCTAGGACCCCTTGGTGGTCTGTCCTTAAGTCATAACACTCTTCCTAAAAAGCCATTTGCCAAGTCACACACCACAGCCACTACGCTCTCACAGGAGAGCTTCCCAAAGGCCAGTGTCCCTGTTATACACGGGTTCCCGCCCTCTCCTACTTGCCTGTTCACTCAAACCCCCTTACCTTGAGCTGGTGAGATGTCTCAGTGGAAACGTGCCTGCTGCCAAGCCTGACGACCTGAGTTTAATCCCTGGCACCCATATGGGGGAAGGAAAAAGCTTCCTGAAAGTTGTCCTCATTCCTCCACACATACATCATAGCAAACACACGTTTAGTTTGGTTTGGTTTTTCAAGACAAGATTTGTCTGTGTAACAATCCTGGCTGTCCTGTAACTTACTCTGTAGACCAGGCTGGCCTCAAACTCATGGACATCTGCCTGCCTATGCCTCCCAGCTGCTGGGATTACAAGCGTGCGCCACCACTGTCCAGCGAAACTCATGGTTTTTGTTTTTTGTTTTCTTAGAAACTTGCTTTACCAAGCAGTATCCCCAGCGTCACTGGAAGGTGACTCCTTCCTAGCCACTGTCCCCAGGAGGTTGTACCTGGCTGCTTATGCTCTGTGTTGGGGACAGGCAATGTCCATCTGCCCCTCCCCCTTCTTTCCACTGACAAAGGCTTGTCTCCCTCCTTCTGCGGCTTATGAGAGAGAGTCCTCCAGTGGGGGAGGGGTCCTGAAGGATTGATTGGGAATTAGGAGTTAGGCTCTTTGGAAGCAGGTTATCTACAGAGAGTTTGAGGATTCAGAGACAGCCAAATTCTCGCCTGGCCTCTGCTCTTGGATTCTGAGAAGGGGCCTTTAAGGACACCTCCTGTGCTACAGCTACCAGGGAAGGTACTGCGCCCTCGCCTGGGCATTCACACAGTTCCTGTTCTCTCCCCACAGGCTCACTCTTCTCCATCTCCATCCAGAAGGCACTGCCTGAGGACAGGGGCTTGTACAAGTGCGTAGCCAAGAACAGCGCCGGCCAGGCCGAGTGCTCCTGCCAAGTCACTGTGGATGGTAAGTCATGCTTACCCACTGCTGCCATGCAGGGCTCATCTCTTGGCCCCTCCTGCATCTGAATGACTTTCCACCCCAAATGGTCTCCAGCCTTACTTTAACATTCATTTGGTGAGACTCCAGCTATAAAGAAAAAGAGAAA
>NC_022010.1:44232152-44248326 GCF_000317375.1 Microtus ochrogaster
AGAAGGCCCAGCAGGAAGCGTGAGTTCCAGAGGACTGATCAGCAGGAAGCGTGAGTTTGTGTCTCTTCATCCTGTCCATGAGGAGTGTGGAACTAGAGCCTAGGGTTAGAAGGAGCCTTGTGCCGGTTTAGACTGACATCCTGGCTATCAGCTCTCCTCGCCATCACTGTCAGCAATGGAAATCAAACCCTACCAGGACCCCTGTGAGTCTCTCAACCCAGTGCCGTTTGTTTTTCAATCCAGTGCCTATCCTTCGTATATTCATACTTTCCTGGAAACATCTAAAAAGGTAGTTTTGGGGAATCAGTTTCTTGCCCCTGAAATGCCTGTTTAATAACCGTCAGTAACTTGTCAAAACTGCTGTCCAAATAAGGCATCTGGAGGAGCAGCTTCCTTGTTCTGGCTCCTGAGTCTGATCGCTCTGGTCCTGAAATCTTAACCTGGTTTATGGCCATCCCGTTAGTCAGAGAGTCTTTGTCCTCATGCTGGATCTCATGACCCCCTTCCTGGTCACAAAGCACAAAGTGGCATACATAATAAATGGAAGAAAAGATGGGGTGTCTTCTGAAGGAAAGTGTCTTTTGAAAACATACAAAGTAAATTAAATAGTTCTAGCAATAATAATAATAATAATAATAATAATAATAATAATAAGAAGAAGAAGAAGAAGAAGAAGAAGAAGAATATGAATAAGAAGAATAAGAATAAGAATAAGAAGAATAAGAAGAAGAAGAAGAAGAAGAAGAAGAAGAAGAAGAAGAAGAAGAAGAAGAAGAAGAAGAAGAAGAAGAAGAAGAAGCAGCAGCAGCCTAGGAATGACTTTCTAGGAACTACAGACTCTGCCTCTGAGGAAGTAGATCTGATGGATCAGGGTTCATGGTCAACTCAGTTGTCTGCTGTGAGGCTCCTGCCTACTCCTGGTGTGTGTCACCTGCCTGTCACCACCTGGGTTAGGGACCTACTGCCCTCCATCCAGGTGGTGCCTTCCTGGAAACTGATTTATTTCTAAGGCCACACTGGGGGTTTAGGGAGATTCCTCCTATCTGTAAATGGCCAATCGGCTAATGAGGTTATCTGTTTTGGAAACCCCTGGTCTCTTGAGCTCCTATTTACAAGGCTCCCTGCAGGCAAGAGAGCAATTTGTTCTCCTTATCTGCACAGTGTCAGCACCTTTTCCAGATTTGTTTGCAAAGGGCAATATCCTTTTCCTTAGCACAACGTGTTGAGGAGGTTTTGTTTGGTTTGGGTTTTTTTTTCTTCTGTTTAGGGGACTCATTCATTCTGAAACTCTGATTGCCTAGGAGGCATCCTGGGGGACTCTTTGTGGTCTCCACTGTCACTTCTCCCCAGTTCCTTCAAAGTCAGAATTTGGCCCCTGGCTACAAATCAGGACCTGGGACTTGGAAGGAGAGCTGGAAGAGAGACAGGAGAGACAGCAGCTGAGACAGCAGAAGGGACTCACAGTTAACTGGCCTTGGTCTGGTTTTGCTTGTAGAGAGGAAAAAGGGCAGCCTTCTTCCCCAGCCTTACTCCCCATTTCCCATGCTGTTGTAGTTGGCGATGTGTCCCGTGCCATCTCTTAGATGAGCTTCTTGCCACACTTAGCTCTATTTACCCCCCGCCCCCCAGGAGCCACCGCCAGGCAAACCCTGAAGGACAGTGGGATTTTTAACCAACCTTATGGCAGCTTTTTGCCTCCTTTGGGTTTGGGTTTGTCAAAGCTGGGTGACCTGTCTTTTCTTTCTCTCGGCTTTCTGCACTCCCGGGACACGGTCCTCAGAGATCTCAGTAGATCTGGCCACCCTTCACTATTGTCCAAAGCCCACATATGTGTGGCAAGAGCATCTTTCTAAAAAGCAGGATCCATGGTTTCAGTCAAATTCTCAAAGAGAGTTGGTGTATGCAGTCTTGGATTATGAGTGCTGGGGAGGCCGAGGCAAAAGGATCACAAGTTCAAGACCAGCATAGGAGACTGTCTCAAGAAAGAAATAAAGATGAGGCAAAGGAGGAAGGAAGGGAGAAAACATTTGCCCTCAGGAGTAGCTAGCAAGGGTTGACTTTTCATCAGTGAGTGCGTCTAATCCATCTCCTGTAGCCTCCTGCCTGAACTCTGGGTAGAAACAGTCCTGCATCCTTCCCAAATGACAGTGAGGTTCCTCTCTACTGTGCTGACTTCTGATTGGCTTTCCTGCTGTCACTCAGCAGAGCTGGTCATGCCTCTTGGAAGCCACTACCACTCATTCAGCCTGTGTCCAATACCATTAAGACTACAATGTAAGGATGCATTTCAGGATTTCACAGACAGGAATCCTGTTGGGCTCAGGTGTGTTCTGTCTGTTTCTTTCCTTCCTTCTTTTCTCCCTTCTACCTTTCTTCCTTCACTCCCCCAACTTCTCCTCTCCTTTTGTTTATTGTTTAAGACAGGGTCTCTCTGTATAGTCCTGGCCATCTTGGAACTCATTCTGTAGACCAGGCTGGCCTTGAACTCACAGATCTTTCTGCCTCTGTCTCCACAGTGCCAGGATTAAGGTGTGTGCCACCATGTTTGGCAAGTGTTCTGGTTCTTATAAGGCAGGAAGGAGTAACCTACAGAATGTAGTGTGTTCGGCTATTAATATCCCTAGTTGAGTCATTTGCCTATGAAAACATTTATGCCCTTTGTTGATTGTGGTCATATCACCCTTTCTTCCAAACTTAGCAGAAGGTAGGTGTCAACTTGTCCCATCCTGAAGGGTACTGACCCTGTGATGGTTTGAACCTGACAAAAAACTCACCCACAAGGGAAGTAGTTGACTTTTAATACCTACGGTGGCCGGAGACTTCTGTACTTCATCTTTTCAGTTTCTGCAACAAGGGGCAGGCTACCTTTCCCAAGGAGCAAATGGGCTCACAAAGACTGACAATAAACACCACTCCAGGCTGAAGCCCCGCACAGTAAAGCTCAATATTCATTGTCCTGAGAGAACGCAGGTGTGTCTGGTCCTGGGGCCTGCCAGACCTTTCCCAGCTGGTTCTGGTCAGGGAATTTGCATGACAAGTCACTTCTGAGAGACCTTGGTATCCATTATTGCCAGCCCTCTGCTTGGAAGTCACTTCTACTCAAGGGACATTCATTCCTATGATTCCCTCCCAGCTACACTAGCCAAGGCACCCAGCCTTACCTTCAGGGAGAGGAGGGCTTCACGGTCAAAAAAGATCACATGTCTTTGCATAGGAGGAGCATGTAGCAGTGGCACCCATGCCATCGTTCGTTCATTCAATGAATATTTAGGTCTGCACCCTGCCAGGCACAGCTCAAGGAGCTGGTGTTTGGACTTGACTTTCATGTATATGTGTGTGCGTGTGTGTCCTCGTGCATGTGTGTGTGTGTACGCACACACAAACACTTAAGCAATACCATATGATGTTGGAAAAGTGCAGCCTAGTAATGGGGAAGGGACTCCTTCAGAAATGTGTTGCTGAGGATTTATGGTAGAATGAACATTTGGACAGAGACCTTCAAGGAGTTTTAGAAGAGAAAAGAGGTGAGAGAGAGAAAAAGCAAGAGAAAATCCCAGAGAGACGATGCTTGTGGGCAGTGTGGGAAGAAGCAGCAGACTGCTGGGCCAAGTACCAGGTGCAGAGCGCCAGGAAAGAAAGCTAAAGAGGGGCAGGGTCTAGGGCTGCAGAGTAGCATGAACTGGAACAGGAAACCGGATTTTCTGTGTATGTCCCAGTGTATTGGGACAGCACCACATGCTTGTGAAGGCTCGCTCAGGCATCTTCATGGTGAGCAGACCTCAGGTATGTAAGAAACAGAGCAGGGAAGCCAGCCGCAGGGTGTGACGACATTCAGACTGTTGGGGTAGATAGAAGAGATGGGATTTGTCATCTTGTTTGATTAAGAGATGATAGGAGCTGCTGATGAATTCGATCTGGAGAGTTGGACAGGGGCCAGGTCTCTGACTTGTCACATCTAGGCTTTCAGGGGGCAGGAAGGGTCAATGGTTAATGCTCCCTACTTAAGTCAAAATGTGAAGGCTGGGGGACCATCAAATTTCCATGCATATGAGGATAAAATGCCCAGGAGACAGCTCCAGGGATGAGTCACATGGACAAATATTTAGATGAATCTGAATCTGAAGGACTGAAGACAGAACATAGGGTGGAAGCCACACGGAGAGGTCATTGAGTGAGTTGGGAGTGATTGAGCTCCTATAGAGGGTGTGAGGCCCCGAGAGACATGAGAGTACAGCCCTAAGAGGTAGAGGGAGCTCAGAGGTCTGCAGAAGAGACTGGGACGAATGTCCCCAAGAAGAGAGAACCAAGTCCGCGAGAGAGATAGCCCAGAAGCCCAGTGGTCAGGATTCTAGAGAGAAAAGAATGACCAATGAGTTCAATGCTGCCACTGGGGCAGCTCAGCCTGATCGATGACCATTGGAAAGAATAACATAGAGATCGTTAGTGACCATGACAAGAGGGGCTCAGGAGACTGACAGCAGTCTCAGCCTTATTTAATACCGAGAGACCGGATCACCTGCACAGGCCACCTGGCTAGTTGGATAGGAACTTAAACCCTAGTGCTGGCTCCCAACCGCTGTCTTCAGCTGGCTGTGCTAAGTAGAAGCTGACCTGTCTTGGTCTGAGTCCTAGCATGTTCCTTAATCCTCTCCTGTTCCATATTTATTCTTTAAATCTTCATGTGCAGCTCGTAGTTGTAGGTGGGTCTGAAGCAAATGACTGAGTTTACAGCTCTAAAACGCTTAAATAGCCCAAGGCCAGAGGATTGGGTTGAGTCTAAGACTAGCCTGGCCTGTGTGGCAAGTACCAACCTACCTGGGCTACAGGGTGAGAGTTTGTCTCCAAAATAAGGAAAGAAAGGGGATGGAGGGAGGGACGGAGGGAGGGAAAGAATTTAAGTATTGGTGAGTGTCATGTTTGCCTGCTCTGAGTACATGAAGGACATACATGTGCATGCATGGGGTAGATACCTAGAGAATGCCACCTGTTACTTCGATTTTTTTTATTACACCTTAATATTTATTTGAGGCCTCAGGACATGAAATAGAGTCTGTGTGGAGCTCAGAGGACAATTCGCAGGAGTCATTTCTTTCCTTCCACCGTGTGGGTCCCCGGGGATCAAACTCGGGTCCTCAGTCTTGGTGACAGGTGTCTTTACCCACTGAGGCATCTCGCTGGCTTCTTGCCTGTTGTTTGCCACTCGCTTGCCCTTGGCTCTTCCGGTGGGATGCTGTTTTTCCTAACTAGGAAGGTTCTCATCCCACAGTTTAGGAGCTCATCCAAGGGCTCGTCACCACTAAACAACCCGGGCAGAGAAGACCTCACGTTTCCCCGGCCAGAATTCCGTATGCTCCTATGCTGCTTGCTCTTAGGCAGAGAGACCCGTAAGAAAAGAGCCGTCCAAGGGGATGCAGGAGCCCAGCCCCCTGCTCTGCCCTTCCTGAGGCTCCTGAAGTTCAGACCCTCCCCTAGAACCTTCCCAAAACTGCCTTCTCACTTGCCTAGGGTCAGAGTCCAGGGATACAACCTCTTGGGGGTGGGGGAGATAGTACAAAAAAGTATGCCGGGGCCTGAGCCCAAAGCTAGTCTAGCAGTAGAAGGGATGAGGCATTGTCCATGTAAGGGCAGATCCCCTGATCTCTTTAGGAGCCCCAGATTTTCCACACCTCTATCTTCGACCCCCGTACTTTTTTAGGGGCACATCCAAGCCAGCAAAGGACTCCAGCCCTGGGGCTCAGATCTAGAAATAAAACCCAGTTTCATCACAAAATGATTAAAATAGACAGAAAATACAAGCTGCTCTCAAACTTTTATTACTATTATTTTTATCCCCCGGGCAGCACGTGAGCACAAAGCTGGTTTTGATTAAGCGTTTGGTCCTCCCAGCCCATTCCGTGCTGCGGTTCTCACAGTGGCCAGGCAGCTTGGTATTCCTGGCTGGGCCCCATACCTCCTACACAGCCCCCACATTACTGGCACTTAGGGGGTGCTGCTCTCCCCTGCCCTGAGCCTCTGGGTTTGGAATATGCCTGATTTGGAAGGGAAACTTGAGCCCTTTTCTTCAGGGTCTGATGGGGAGATAAGCTGCAGTGAGGGGAGCTTCTCGAAACCAGCTCTGTGTGCAGCCAGGTGAAGTGCTCACTCTTCTCCTGAACCCACGCTGCCCCAGAGCCAAGGGCACTGCAGAAGCAGGTAGAGCTGGCTGATCGAGGGCTTTCTGAAGTGAGAGGATGCTAAAGTTCATTAGAAGGTGAGGGAACATGGCTAACAAAAAGAATGAGTTCATTTAGGTAAATGGTGCTTTTGATCTCGCCAAAATACCATCTGGTTTGGTTTTTTGCTTTGTGGTTTTTTGTTTTGTTCTTTTGTTTTGTTTTGTTTGTTTGTTTGTTTGGTTGGTTGGTTTTGGTTTTTTGAGACAGGGTTTCTCTGTTGCTTTGGAGCCTATCCTGGAACTCGTTCTTGTAGACCAGGGTGGCTTCAAACTCACAAAGATCCACCTGCCTCTGCCTCCCGAGTGCTGGGATTAAAGGTGTGCGCCACCACAGTCCGGCCCAAAATATCATTTTATGCCTTGCCTTCCCTGGATTTTGGGATGCAGTGAACTAGAAAAGATAAAAGTTCCCTTTCTACGGCTATGGAAGCAGTTTAAATGATTCGCCCAAGTCCTCACAGGGGCCAATGACAAAGACAAAATGCACCAAAATAGCACCCAGCATGACCGACGGAGAAAGGACTCCATGGGCTCCCGGTACCCTCTTTCAGAAGCCAGGAAATCTGGGCCCATCACCTTGGCTTGCTTGTGCCTCCACTTACATGTCAGAAAAAGGGCTTTGATCCTCTTTCCCAGACTCCTCTCTGCTCTGGAACTTACCGTGAGAAAAAGCACATTGAAGCTGGAATTCGGTACTCCATATGCACTCTGCCATTCATTCCTCCTCCTAGGAAGGGGAGAACAAGATACTTCTGAGTGCACCTTTCTTTAAAGTCCCAGGGGTCTTTCTGCTCCTTCAATGTATCCACGTGAAACTGGTACCTTGGAGCATGGGCGGCAACTTGAGACCTTGTCTGCTCCAGAAGCCAAGAACCCTGAACTCTCCGTCTGGGGCTCCTTTGCTCTTAGGGAGGTGGCAGATAGGGGCATCACACAGTGGGAGAGGCAGCAGGGTATGGGCTGGGATGTCAAGCTCTGCTTAAAAGGATCTCTTCCTCCTTTTTCCCTTTACCTCGCCCATCATATAGTGCTAGGAACCCCTAAGTAAGGCTCCAGTGGAATCATTTCCACAGTTGTGTGTATATGGCTTTGGTTGTATTCAACAGGGGGGTTGACCTTGTTGTCCCTCGACTGCCACCTAACTGTGCCCACGTGCAGCCTCTGTCACTGGATGGCCCAGCTCACAGAGAGGCCAGGCATGCGGTGGAGGAAGCCTACGTAAACAAGACTTAGTTAAAGGGGCTGTGTGGACAGATGCACATTCTAGAGCATGCAAGGGTCCAGATGTCATCTAGGAGAAATGCAACCAGAAACTAGGAAGTGTGTGTCCCCCGCAACCTCTGTAGTCTATGTTCCTAGTACCACCCCTTACAGGGAACCCAGTTTAGACAAGACCAGCTGAGGCGCCCAACCTGGAGGACAGCCTGTTAGCCCTTCTTCTCCAGCCAAGCCACAGGAATGTGGCCAAACCCTTGCTGGAAAATCCCCTCCTCCCTCTGAGCTTCCTCTTTGGGAGCAGGAAATAAAGGATAAGGACAGGAAGGAACTTGGGGGTTGGGGCGAGGTGCCTTCCATCCCTTGCCCAAAGAGTAGTGAAAACACAAGCCTGGTAGTGGCCAGTCAGCCAGCGGCTTCTTATCTAAGTCCTGGGTGGTTTTCCCACAAAGTTTGAAAAATCCAGTCTCGTGAGAATCCAGAGAGAGCCCTATCTGTGCCACGGTGCTGCTCACATCTATCCTCAGAGAGAGTATACCTGCTCCTGGCATTGTGGAAGAGGGAACTTGCTGCCCAGCCTCAGCCAATGGCCACTGCAGGGATCCGAAGACCTGCCTTGTAGATGCGCTGCAAAAGCATTCAAATGAGCCCCAGCCTTAGCCTCTGAGACTATGTGAGTGGCCTGTCCTGAAGCCTTCATCTGGCCAGGCCTGGCCCAGTGCAAAAGCAAAGTCTCAGAAACCAAAGGCCACACACACCTTTTAGTCTGTGAACCCAAAGGAACCCAAAGGGGCCTGGTCTTTTTCTTCTGTGTGAGGCCCCTCCATCTGCAGAAAGCCTTTGAGTTGTAGACCATTTAGATAAGCAAATCAAGGCCCCATGGGGACAACAAGAGCAAAGGGTATTGAGGGCCCAGGCCCTGCCAAGTGGCCTTAGTCCTGGCAGCCTCTACTGCTACAGCAGGGAGCAATAACCAGCCTAGCCTGGCCATCCATCCTGCTGGGTGACTGTCCCAGCCACCTGATTTATCAGGACCATCCAGCAGGCGCTCCTTCTTTGGTGCTCCCCTGGAGGAAGGGCCTGCTGCAGGCGCCACTCGGCGGCGGGCACAGAGGGCCTCCGAGTGGAATGTAGGGTGGGTGGGCCGACTAGGGTCAAGCTACGGTGCTGCCTGGGGTGCCTCCTCTACTCAG
This sequence comes from Microtus ochrogaster, assembly GCF_000317375.1. Classification (NCBI taxonomy): domain Eukaryota; kingdom Metazoa; phylum Chordata; class Mammalia; order Rodentia; family Cricetidae; genus Microtus; species Microtus ochrogaster. The sequence goes on from NC_022010.1 coordinate 44,240,775, forward strand.
CTCCTTAGACAGCTGCTGACTGATGTTTCTCTTCTCTTTGTTTGTTCCAGATGCTCGGCCCGGTGAGAACACCAAGGTCCCGGAGATGAAATCCCGGAGACCCAAGAGCTCTCTTCCCCTTGTGCTAGGAACAGAGAGTAAGTGCCTCTCAGCTTCTCCATACAAAGGCAGGCATGCTGGCACAGCCACTGCTTCCTGGTCACCAGCTCTGCCCTGAACTCCTTGAGGACATGCTCCTGCCCATCCCCCAGGATACCCTATGTCCTCCTGGTTACTGAGCCAATCACCTTTTCTCAACCCCTGCCAGTCTCTCTCTACCCCATCTGCAGCCTAAGGCTGTTACATGGGTTCTTTGTCTTCCTGACCACAACCTCCAGACCTCCTGCATCTCTTTTTGGTTGTCGCTTAGACCCCCATGGGAACTGTTCCTCATCTTTAAGTCGATCCTGTCCTGTCAAGGGAGCCTTCCTATATGGTTACTTTGTGCTTATCATCAGAAATGTCCAATGGTCCATAGCACCTACCGACTCCCACAGGTGAGCCTCTCATGTGTTCCTGCTCTGAGCAAACCTACACCTGTACTATGTGTGCAAAGGTGCAGCCCCATGTGTGCCCTGACTGCCACCTCATGCTTGGCCCCCCCCCCCTAACAGCTTTTCCATAGAGAGCTCCTCACTGAGTCCTAGGGAGCCCCATCTCCTTTCCTTTCTCGTGACTTTGCCTTCATGTGCAACTTTCCAGAAAACTCCCACTAAAGCCACCTCACTAACTTTCCAGAACATCCAGCTTCCACCTTGACTGATCTTCCTGGCTCCGTAGTAATGTCCTTGTGTGTCCCCTGAAGGCCAGCCTGGCCCTCAGGGTGACATGCTGTGTCTATGGAAGCATCTCACTAGAGTCTTTCTGAGTCAGATTTCAGAATATTAGAGATAGTCAGGAAGGAAGGGCACAGGTATAACCCAAACTCTACAAGAATACCTCTCTCCCTCTGGATCTGAATCCCATTCCCACCCACAGGGCCCAGCATCACTTTTAGACAGGGTCTTTAGGGTACGTACTGCTTTTATGCCTACAAAGCTGCAATTTAAAAAAAAAAAGAACTGTTTCAAGATATTTTTGAAATGCATAATATTAATTTATTCATTTTTATGCAGTTGTAAAACATAACCTACATAATCAAAATTTAATACATATCAAATAAAATTGTCTAATGATAGACACAGACGTTCCTAAAGTCCTCAAAAGCCATAATGCAGCCTTGTCTTCTGCTGTGATTATTAGTGTGGCTTTTATTAGCAGAACTACCTTATTACAGTTCCAGTTTCATAGGGCACAGAGTTCCTTGGCCATTGCCAGAACACACTAAATTTTAAAATAAACAGAAAGACAGGCATGGCCCACCCTTGTAATCCCAATATTTGAGAAGCTAAGGTGAGGCTAGCCTGGGCTAGTGAGTTCTATGCCAACCTAGGATACAGAGTGAGACTCTCAAAAAAGAAAAAATTTAAAAAAGCAAGACAGAAAACAAAACCAAAAGATAAGCTCTCACTTCTACTAGTAGAGGGAAGCGATCTGGTGTCCTTGTTCCAAAGATCACTTTTCTTCCCATGATAAGGCCGTGTTTTATGGCTGCGTTATTCTTTTCTTTGTAAAGCTGTGTGTTTGCCTTTGCTGCTGCTGAGCTCTTGGAACACGGCTAATTGGACCGAAGGGTCAGAGGTCCTCAGCCTTCATGGTGGGGTAGCCAGCGTGAAGGTATAATTTCTCCAAGATGTTTACACAAAGTGAGATCCACTCAGACAGCGGAGGAGCCAGGACTGTTCTGAGTAGGTTTTAATAAGGTGTCGAAAGCTCAAGGACAGTCGTGTGTACGTACCCAGGAGGAACGAGCTAGCGGTGTTATTCTCCAGAACTGCCGCCTGGGCCTGACTGTGCTAACTGTGGGCAAACATGAGCAAACCAAGTGTTGCTCTTAGAAGAGTAGCAGGGACTGTGGCACAGGCATGAAAAGGGGGCTCACCTGACAGGGACAGAGGGCCAGCCGCCCCATCTTCAGGTCTGGAACCCCGTTCTTTGCAATCCTGAGGAGGGTAAGGCAGGGTCAGAGCAGACTGTGGAGGAAAACAAGCGAAAGGAGGTTGGGAGACAATGAGCAGACTCCGCGCTGGGCACTTTGCCCTGCAGAGCAGGAGGCCGTGGAAAACCTCAACCAACTTGTCATCATCACACTCTGGGGGCCTGGATGGTAGCTCTGGCTGCGTATTAGAGTCACCTGTAGAGCTTGGAAACCACCGTGCCCAGGCTGCCCCCAGACCAAGTCAATAGAAACTCTAGGGCGGCGGCTGGGATTCCGCGTTTGTTCATGTTCCGAGATCGTCCCAGTGTGAGGCCATACTAAAAATCTGCCTTTCCGTGGGAAGCTGTCCCTGTTATCCATGGTTGGTTCAGAGCAGGAGAGGGTTTGCCTGCTGCCTCTGGGAAGGATGCAGAGTTACCCAGGTACCCTCACACTAATGTCTTAAGAGCAAGTCAGCCGGTGGAGGCAGCCTTAAGATAGTGGGGCGGGGGGGGGGGGAGCAGGGGCTGGCAGGATGTGTTTGGACCCCATGGAAAATGCAGTCAGCACAGGATTAGCTCCACCCACTCCTCTGTGGTCTTGTGTGGTGATCTCACCCCTTGCACCCTGATGGCCATTTTCCCCCTCCCTGTGCTGACTTTCTACGCAGTCACCACCACCCTAAGCATACTGTCCCTCTGTGCCTTAGGTTATGGCTTTGGCTGCTGCCCCCCATATGCATTCCTGTCCCTTAGAAACTTGCACCCCAGAGGCCTGAGGGACACCACCAAGATTGGTCCTTGGCGCCTTCTGACAAGGTGACTGCTCCCAGGGACGGGAAGTAAAGGTGGTGTCTTTAAGGTCTGTGTCCCCCAATGCTTTTATTCCTTGAGGTATAATTTCTTTAGAAATTGCTTAAGTTATATGTGCGTGCATTCTCGTGAGCATCTTAAGACGTACAAGAATATACCAAGACAATGTGAAAATCCTCTTCTATCTTCTATTTCATTCACACACTCACTTGCTTTTGTTCTGTGCACTTTGTATGTGTGTTAACACAGAAACTCCTCAGCAGGAAGGGTTTTTCCTCCCTGCTGAAATGGAATCAGACATGTAGTGTGCATGCCCTCATCACATGCCATGTTTGCTAGAGTTTTATCCTCTTTCCCAGATGTGTTGGATTCTATGAGCAGTCCTTCTCTGGATTATACATGTGGTTTTGTCACAAGGCTGTGAAGTATCTAATCTAAGGAGGAAATCCATCTTTCCTGAGGAAAGGGGGGGGTGACTTTCCTGTCAAACAGAGTATAGCCAGGCCCCTTTCTGTGCACCCTCCTGTCCCCAGGGATGGTTTATTCCTATGAGCCAGCTGTTGGTGTAGGACTGGACAGTGTTGACCACACTTGCCTGGGAGCCCCCAAGCCTTGTGGCATGAGAAAGAATCCAGGCAGTCTACCCTCAGACCCCCATGACTAAAGTACTTGTTACCCTGCCAGTCACCCGAGTCACAAGCCACAAACACAGGAGGAAGTTTGGGAGGGTTTGAGGTGAGGAAGACTCAGAACCGGGTTTTGAAGGAGGCAGAGGAATGTAGTTTATGTGGTTTGAAGAAGAATGATAACATTGGCAGGGGAGGAGAGGCAGGCGGGAGCTTGGGGGAGGAACTGCAGATGCTGCAGGGAGAGCTGGGAGGACAGCTGAGTCAAACAAACCGGTGTGCTGGTGCCGTGCTCAGGCGTCAGGTCAGGAGCTCCTTCTGCGCACCAGTAGCCGAGCTTCTGCTGTCTTAGAAATGCTTTTTGCTCCCATTTCCTAGAGAAGCAAAACTGAGCCTCAGAGATGAAACTGACGTGCCTTAGGGTCTCCCAGCTGGTAAGGAACAGAACCACGGTGGTCCGTCTTCCTGCCATGTCCCCTTTCACCTTGCTGTCACTTGGCCTCACTTCACATTGACCGCGCAAACACAAAGGCTGACAGTTCTTCCCTGTGACCCACAGTGGCAGCAGAAGGAGGTGGGATGGTGGCAGAGGAGTCAGGAACGGCACTGATCCATGTTCCTGGGTCCAGAGGCTTGTCAGTGTGTGTGCTGCATGCCTCATGATGGGATTTTTGAAACAGCCATTTTGATATCATTTCAAAGTTACAGAGAAAGTCCAAGAACCACCAGTGCAAAGAACTCTTGTGTTCCTTCTACATGAGAGTCACCAGTTGCCATTTTATCCCACCGTTTTGTTGTTCTCTCTATATATTTATAATTTTCATTGAGATAGACAGATAACATTTTAAATCAAAGTTACCAGACTTTCATTTCTTACTCATTGTCTAAGAATAAAACCACAATGTGTAGTTGGAATCAGGGAAGTTGACACTTAAGCAATAAATATTGCTATCTAGCCTGTTCACAGTCTACCCTCCTTTATTTATTTATTTATTTATTTATTTATTTTCGTCACTTTGCCCAATAGTGTCTTTTCTTAGTGAAAATATAATATCAGCATCCCTGGGTTACTTTACTTCCTCCCTCAACACAGAATTGACTCCTCTCCTTGCTTTGGAGATAAAATGGGAGATGTGCTCAGGCCCAGGGAGAAGCACCCGGTCTCTGCCTGAGCTGATTAGCCACTGAGAGACAGGAGCACCTTGCTAATCACTTCCAGACATGGGGCATAGCAAGAAAGCCGTGGGGTAGCAAGAAACAGAGGTCTTGGTTCTTCCCCTAGTTAAACACATAGCTTTTCTTAAAGCCCTTCCACCCTTTAGAACATGGCTTCCTCAGTATCCAATGAACACCTTCCAAGGCTGGTCTCAAACCTTGTCCAGCTATGACATCAGGACACTGACGCTGAGTTGTGAGGGACACAGTTCAAGAGAATCTGGCCATCTAGGATAACACAGTGATGGAAGCACCCTGCAGGGAAGGTGGCCTGGAGCCTAAAGCCCAACTTTGGGGTGCTTCTACTGAAGGGGATCTCACTTGGGGGTTTTGTGTAGAGGAAGGCAAGCATTTTACTTGAAGGATGGATTCATGGGACTTAAAAGATGGTTTTAGAAAATATAAGTTAAAAAGAGAGGAAGCACAGAAGAAGCGATGTCAGCCTGGTGACAGACTTGGGTCCTAATAAGAAAGAGATAATGAGTGCCTGTTGGTTTTACAGCTTAGCATAATAGATATTTGAGTTGGGTCCACAGTATTTAATCTTCCTAACCAAGGCATGAGCTCCTCCTGTTTTAAGGGCCCCTGCCTTCACTGTTCTGTGACTTAGGGACAACTCAGGGGCACTTTCCCTCTGGAGGGTGGTGCACATGGGCTCCCGGTGACCACAGGGGACTGTTTCTGATGACAATGTTTCTCTTTGTTTTGGACCATCTTATGTGTCTCTATGAAGCCAAAAGTCAAATCGATTTGAAAATATCTATGCATCTCAAACATTTTGTCTAGTCTTCTTGGTCTTCTCAAGGTCAAAAAGCATTCTCTTTTTGGGAGGAAATATTAAATTCTGATAGAACCCACAGGGCTGAAAGGAAATCTAGAAGAAGTTGGGATTCAGCATCAAGACTTGCCTAACACTGGAAGTGTGGGGCCCATGGAGAACAGTTAGGATGTTTTACAGATGCTTCTGAAGGCAGGCACCAACCCTTCTTACTCCCCTTTACAGGGTGGATATTTGACTGTGATAGTACCCCACATGTACCTGTGCACATAGATGGGACACCTTGACGGTCGTTCACTGGGCTTCACTTCTAGATCCTTCAGCTTTCTCGCTACCTTCCATGAGCTGAGTAACTGGTGATCTCGGCCATCTCCAGAATCAGTTTATGAGAGCCTGACAAGCCGCACTGGCCCTGCTGGCCCAGCCATGCTAGACTCCTCTTTCACAACTATCATGACATTCCATGGGGTTTGGGAATAAGAGCTTGCAGCAATAAGAGGAGTTGTGTTCCTCTGGAAGCTATGAAGGGAAGCAAGTGGGCAATTTGCCCAGAGATGTGAGTTCTGGGAAGACAACCAGTATGTCTGCACATGTCTGTAATAAAGTACTAGAAGGGGTCAGTGGGTGAAAGGGCAGTCAGTGCGTTGAGCCTTTCTTAGTGGGGGCTATCGGGAGCTGGCCTGCTAGCCCCAGACTCCCTCGCCAGCCTCAGGGGTGGCTCTGCTTCTTGCCTTACCCAGTCTGTGTCACTCCCAGGAGCCTTAAGCAGACAGTGAATGCTGGTTTTGGGAATTTGAAAGAGTTTGATACCTATTTATAGTTAACTACCTAAAAAGGGAAATGTCCCCAGAGAGACAGAGATCCAGAGATCTGCCTGTACCCAAGGCTGTTGTTGTTAACACCAGCTCCCTAACTGACCCTCTTCACTCTGCAAGAATCAGAAAGGGGTACTCATCTGACTTCAAACTGAGCCATCTAGAAACTTCCATGAGACTGACCCTCTCCCTTCCATGACAGAAAGAAGGTACTCAGGGCCAGTACTATCTTAGGCCTGGGCAGAAAGACGCAAAAGGCATTACCAGAATCAGTCACGCAGCGCAGATTTTTTCCAGTAGTGCCTCGGTTTTCCTAGGAAGTTTCCCGTTCTTTCCTTTTATTCATGATTTTATTGGGCTGTTTCATTTCTAGCCTCCAAGTCTCATCTAGAGCAGAAGGCTCAGCTCCTGGAAGTTTTGACCAAGGAGGTGACAGAGCACACACTTAATGTTGTGGAACGTGGCAGTAAGATTTGTACACCCTGGCTACATCTCGACATCTGTTCATTAGAAATTCCCAGGTTCCCAGAGATCTAATGGTCTCTGCCCTCTCGTACCTACTTAGCAAGCCCACGCCAGTTTTTCACTAGGACCTTCGAGGTATAGAAGGAGGACCTGGGACCCTTTTGCTGTCCCCTGGGAACTTGGTGTGTACATTTTGTGAGTAGGTTTCTGAACCGGCTGGTGACCAGGAAAGACCCATTAGGAGGAGCTCCTCTTGGAGGTAGCATGCCGGAGTTGAGAGCTGCTTGCAGAATGTGTAGAAGTCAGCCGAGGGTGTCAGCATGTATGGGGAGCCATGGCACGATGCTAGTGCACAGAAACTGAAAGACGCTGAGTGTGGCATGCAGAGGAGCATCACCTAAAGACCAGCACACAGCTGACCAGTAGCAGCTGGAAACCTGGAAAGTCTCTAGGTGGCCACAATGCACACTGAGACTTGAGAATGAGGAAGGGTATTCCCAAGAAAGAGTCGTGTGAAAGAAAGCCGGAGATGAAACCAGAGCTAGTCTCCAGGACCTTGAAAGACCAGATGAGCTTGGTCCTGAAGGGTAGCGGGTAACCTTATATTTAACTTCAGATTTATATTTGAGAAAAGTTGTCTTGGTCCCAGCATGACAGATGTCTTAGGACAAGGACTAGGAGACAAAAGGCCCTGGGGTGGTACTAGGTGAGAATAGGGCAGTGGTGGTGAATGTCGTGGGGGGAAAAAGACCAACCATCTGTTTGGGTGATAGAATTGATGAGCA
>NC_022010.1:44248724-44266856 GCF_000317375.1 Microtus ochrogaster
AGCAGTGAGAAAAATACCCTGAATGAAGACATGAGTGTTGAGGGGCCAGGCCTGGCCAGGAAGGATGTGGATGTGGGCTGGTTGTCCAGGGAGATGCTCCCGCTCCCTCTCAGAGACAGCAGGCAGAGGGCACTCTGTCCCCTCCTTACCCCGTGGCCCATTGCCATCAAGAGATTTGCAAAGATGGTAGGTTTCCATGTTGTTGTTGGATGTTCTTTTCTCACAGTGACTGATGTAGAAAAATTGGGGAGTCGGAGATTGGGTGAGAGCCAAAGGGCCCCGAGGCTAACAAGATAATAAGAAGGGTAAGTCTAGGGAAGTGGAAACTCATTAGTGACCAGTTTATCTCTACTGAGAATTTGGGTATCTGCACCCACAACTGGAAACCTGAGCTGAGGATGATAAGGTGCAGAGACATGGAACTCCCACAAGGATGCCGGCTGAGCAGACCAACAGGGTCAGCTACTGCTTCGTTACTTTCCCTTCGCTCTCCCAAATACCTGACAAAGGCGGCTTCAAGGAGGAAGGGTGATGGGACTCAGCCATCACAACGCAGTGTAGTGGGAAGAGCAGCTCCAGCCGGGCCAGGAGGAGCCTGAGGCAGCTGGTCACATTGCATCTGAGGCAGAAAGTGGAGGACTGAATGCTGGCGCTCAGCTCCCTTCCTTTGGACTCGGCCAGTGCCCCACCCCTTGCATAATCTTATCCACATTCAGGCTGAGCCTCGCTTGGCTCTTTAGTTGAACCTGTCTGGAAACATGCTCACAGACCTACTCAGAGGTGTCTTCCAGGTAATTCTAATCGAGACTAATTATCACATCGCAAATAACTGGAGGCGCTAAATTTGTCCCAGAGGGCAGAGCAGTCCTTTGGGATCTGCTTGTTTGGGAAGGAGGAGCTGAGGGAAGGGACCAGCAAAGAACATGTACTGTGTACTGGATTTTTCTATTTCAAAAAAAAAATTATACTTCTCAAACTTTTTTTTAGATTGTTGGCACATCCATTCACTTACCTGTTTGTTTATTGTGTGTGCATGGGCCATGACTCTATTGTGGAGCTTAGAGGACCACTTAGGATTGTTGGTTTTCTCCTAAGGTGTTGGTCCTCAGGTTCAAACTTGGGCCATTGGGCTTAGCAGCAAGCACCTTTCCCCACGGAGACAACTTGCTAGCCTGTCCCCACACTACTTTTCAAATAGGAAACTGAAGAGCTGACAGGTTATATAACACGTGGTAAGCCCCTCAGCTTAGCTCGTGATGAGACAGCAGTTGAACCCAAGTCCAGGGTTAGAGCCTTGGCCCCAATGCACAGGAACAGAAGAAGATTCCCAGGGCTTGCCTTGGAAGGTGGGGCAGGTGTGCTGAAGTCAAAAAGTAGCCAGATGTGTAATGGTCAGCAGCCAGATGCGTGATGGTCAGCAGCCAGATGTGTGATGGTCAGCGGCTCTATTTCTAGCTGAGGCACATATGGCTTCATGCGCTTGGGAAGCCACCAGACGTACATGCGATTCCAGCTCGCTCTTCATGAGATGCAAACATGGGAAGGTTCTCTGTGTGCATTTGCTCAGAGTAGAACACCTGTGAGACGCTTCCCCCAAGAAGCCGCATTTTATAATCCCATGACTCAGCTCTGAGTGCACAGAACACCGCGAATGGATTCCTGCACATGGCCGTATAAAATATGTATAGCATACAGAACATTGTTGACATTTGAAGTTGTTTTTACTGGTAGAACCAAAAGCAGCTTCAAATCCTAACAAATTCAAACCGCAGTAACCACAGATTTAATAGAACAAATTTCAAACGTGGCCTTCAATCCTACTTAACCCTAACACTCAAAGATCTGTTATTTGGGGGTAGCTTCTAGCCACATAGGGTTTGCAGAGCCAATAAGATAGGGGAGGACTCTGTAGTCTCAGGTTTCATGCTGTCCACCTCCTTGTGTACCCCCAGTTCACACCCCTCCTTCTCATCCACCACCACCCTCTCAGCAGGAGGTCACTGACAGCTAGCTACAGTGATCAGCTAGGACTTCCGTAACAAGATGGTGGACGGAGTGGCTTAAACACAGGCCAGAAAGCCAAGATCAAGGTCTCTCTCCTTTGGTTTGCAGATGGCTGTCTTCTCCCTCCTCATCTGGTTTCTTTTGTGTGTGCAGGTCTGCTTAGTTGGGTCTCTCTCTCTCTCTCTCCCTTCATTCTTCCCTGGCCCCTCCCTACCTACTCTCTCTTCCTCTCCCTCTCCCTTTCCTTTTCCTCCTTTCTTCCTCCTTCCTTTTTGTGAGGTCACCAGTCAGATTGGATTAAGGCCCACCCTACTGACCTATATTAATGTTGTCACCTCTTCAAATGCCCTGTGTGTGAGGCAGCCTCATTTTGAAGTCCTGGGGGTAATATTTTCAGCACATGGATGGAAGAAGACACCATGCAATCCTAACAACAGTCCTCAGCTCCTTTGAACAAGCGGCTTGCTCTCTCCTAAGGAGATCAGCTCTGCTCCTTCCTTTGGCCTCTCTCCTCCAGTCCTCCTGGAGTGCCTCAGCTAGTCATCACCTCCCACAATTGCCTTCCCTGTGTGGTTGCCTGTAGCATCTTCAGGCTTTCCTGCCTTCTCCTGAGTCCTGAAAGTCAGCCTCCACCACAGCGGGAACATTTCTTGGCTGTTTTTCTTTGTCCGTTCAGCACTAGAATTGCTCCTGACTAGAATTCCTGCGGGCATCTGCCCTCTGTTTTCCTTGGGTTTGTCCTCTGAATGATGTGTGACGTACTAGCCCCCAGCATCATCCATGACTTTGCTCTGGTTACATCTGGATCTCCTTCCTAACATCTCTCCTCCACTGTTGCTCACAGAGACATTCTTTCTAGCCCTTCCATGGTCCCCTCTGTCACCCAGATGTCCATAACTTCTAGTGAATCACCTGGCATAAGCCCTGGCCCTTCTCACCTTCTCTCCCCTCTACTCTCAGCTAACCTCTGAAACCCTCACCTTCCAGACTCCGCCAGTGTTTCTCCAGGACTCCCACGCTGCCTTTTAGAAGCTTACACACAGATCAATATTTTCATCCATCAAGTCCCCTTGATCAAGCCAAATTACTCATCAATCACTCTCCCATCCCATTTTCCTCTGATACAATTGTCACCGTGTTTCTCAGAAAGAAATCTTGAAGTACCTTTGCACCTCCACTTTGTATAGTCCCCTAAATCCGTTTAGTGCTTTCTCTGTCTCCCAGTCATCTTTTCTGTGTGGTCCTTCCAAGTGCCTTTCAAGAGGTGGCAGTGTCCTAACTGGATATCCTTGTCCTCTGAGGGCGTGCAGACCCAGCATGACAGCTGTGTGTGAGAAGGTTCTCTGATCACTGAGGCTAAAGACCCAGATCTCCGGCATACGAGGCTAGTGCTGTCCCTCAGAACTCTCCATAGCAATGGACATGTTCTGTGCCTGCACTGTGCGATAGCCACTAATCATCTTTAGGTTAATAAGTACTTAAAATAAAACTAGCTCAATGGAGGAACTAAATACTTAATTGTCCTTAATTTAAATTGACATCCTAGCTTCATTTCAACTTCCTGTGATAACAGCCATATCCTCTGGCCAACCTCCACCCAAAACACCCTGCTTGAGACTTCATCATCTGTTGCTACCAGGGGCTCCTCCAATTCTCTAGGTTCATCTTCTTAGGCCGTGGGTCCACCCTTCCCCAGTGATGAGCTTGTGGCCATGTTCTCAATACATTTTCTCTTTTGCTGCATTTGAACAACTCTTTGTTTATTTTTAGAAAAAAATTTAAAACTTATTTTTATTTTATGTGTATGAGTGTTTGTCTACGTGTATGTATATGTATCACATGTATGCCTTGTACATTTGGAGCCAGAAGAAGGCATCAGATTCCCTGAAACTGGAGTTAAAGATTGTTGTAAACCACTATGTGGGTGCTAGATACTGAGCTATAGGGACTCTGTAAGAGTATCAAGTGCACTTAATGACTAAGCCATCTCTCCAGCCCTTATACTGCGTTTTTTAAGCTTTCTATTTAACTCTTAGTCTGAAATAATTTCAGCCTTATAGAAAAAATGCAAGGTTTAATATGAACAATTCTTTTATATCCTCCAGATTCCTCATATATTGACATTTTACTGTTTACTTTTTCTATATTCTTCCTTCTGTGGGTGTGGGAGGTGGCCTCTGGTTGACCTAAGGGCCTTGACTACACTAGGCAAGTGCTCTCCCCACTGGGCTGTATTCTCCAGCCTTTCCCTCTTTCTCTGTATCTCTCTACCTCTATATGCACGTGCAGATATAGACTTACATAATTATGTTTTTGAGCAGCTTGAAAGAAAATTATACCCATAAAATCTTAAATTTTAAATAGGTTAGTGTTGGTTTTCCCCTAAAATCAAATGTGTTCTATAAACTACATTAGTAATGATTAAAATAGAAAAGCATCAATAGAATGCTATCATCTAATTTACTGACAATATTCAATCCCTCTCAGCTGTCCTAGAAGTCTTCCTTTTGGAAGAAAAGGGATAATAAAAGCCTTGCTTGTAGACCACATTACCTCATGTTTAGGACCTTAAAGCTAAGTCCTAAGTTCTTACATCTGTTTGGTTTTCTCCCCAGCACCTAGGCTCAAAGTGTATACTGAGTGGCACACAGTAGGCCTACAGTAAGATAGGGATCATCCATGGCGACCAGCCAGAGGGGAAACAGACCTTTCTCTAGACTTAGCCACTGGGCCACAGTTTTTCTGTCAGGACCCCTCCTTCCTGTTGTCCTCTCACGATCACCAGTTGTGTGAGAGCACCGTCTCCTCTGTGGAAATACTCAAGGTTAACCACCTGTGATCATAGAGCAGTCCCATAGCCATGCCTGTTCCCAGTGCTGTCCCTGTTTTGCAGTAGCCAAGTAACTCAACGGTCACCATCCATTCATTTAGTAAGAAGTTGTTAACTGCCTACTGTGTCAGATACATTGGATATCATTGGATATGTAACAGTGAACAACAGAACCACTCTGCCTCAAAATCTTGTACTTCATGTGGGAAAGCAAAGACAGACAATAAAACAAGTGAAGATATAGTTTGTCATATGCTAAGTACTGGGGAGGATAATAAATTAGGCTGTAAGTAGTGCTGCAGACTCCCCCTCCCCCGTGTGTGTGTGTGTGTGTGTGTGTGTGTGTGTGTGTGTGATTTCTGTGGTACTGGAATGAAAACTAGGGCCTTGTGCTTGTCAGGCAAGCATTCAATCGCTGAGCAAAGTCCCTAGTCCAAGGGCTAGGATTCGTGCAGGACCCTGATGTCAGATCTCCTTGTGTGAAGGGTAGTTCCCTGCACAGCTTCTGTAGCACAGAGTTGTGTGCACGCTGAATGATCTGAGCAGTCATTTAGTGAACACCCTAGTCAAGCTAGCTCTCCCTGTGCTGTTTATCAACCCTTCCCCTAACACCTCTGGCAACCACTGACCTGTTCTCCATTCTTAGAGTTTTACCTTCCCAATAAGTAGGATTATACAGTAAGGAGCCTTTGAATCTGGCTTCTCTTAGCTGAGGAGAAAAATCATTTGTCAACAATTGAAGAAAAGGGGCTCATGAATTTATGAGAGAAAGGGAAGGGTTAGGGGAAGAAAAGGGGGGGGGGATGATGTAATTATATCTTCACTTTTAAAAATGACCTGGAAGAGAGATGAATCAAGCCATGAGAAATGATGCAGGTGTTTCTGCCTGTGTATCATAATTCTATTTAGTCAGAGAAGTAGATCTGCTGTGAGGCATTTCTGTATGAGTTATTTTTCTTGTTGAGTTGGAGAAAGTAGAGTAAGAAGGGAAGATAGTAAGATATATTCATTCACTGATTTTTGAGGGTTGGGGCTTGCAAGGGTGTCGAGCATCCCAGGCTGGCTGGAAACTCACCATGCTGCGCAAGCTGCCTTTGAACTCATGATAATACTCTTAACTCAGCCTCCCAAGGGCAGAGATCACAGGCTTGAGTCGCCACTCCCAGCATCCATTCATTCATTGATCCATCCAACTAACATTTGGTTTGGGGATTTTTGTTGTTTTGTTATATTGTGCTGTGCTGTGTTTTGTTTTTTAAGAAACATCTATCAGTCACAGTCTGTGACTCAAAGGAAGCCGGAGACCCTTGGATCCATACCAAGGCTAATTTTAGTTGGTTTATCTGACATAATTTCCTTTCTGCATTTCCTGAAAGTTAGGGTGAGCCTGTAGTTGGTGAGTTATTGGTTATCATCTTTAACTAGGACTCTGAGGGGCATTAGAGTTTTGAGAGCTTCTGTCCCACTGGTTCTAGCCCCATCCCACCCCAACCCCTCCCCCCAAGACACTTGAGAACTAATAATCATTGTATCATAACACTGTCTGTATCAGGGCAAGGAGTTCCCTGAGAAGACAAAGTAGAATGAGAGCTTTCTATAAATGAGGGGCCAGCAGGCAAGACAGCATCCTCCTGTGACCTGGGAGCTTTCTGGGGAAAACAGAACTGACCTCTTAACTTCCTAACTTGTACATGTCTTTGTTTCAGGTGACGCAACTGTCAAAAAGAAACCTGCCCCCAAGACACCTACAAAAGCAGGTAATAGCCACAGACCTACCTGAGGACAAGGGAGTCTTTTGCCATAGGACCTTCTCTTCCGCCTTCTAACTGACCATGTGGGTGGTGGTCAGGAGACCCTTCCCTTGTTCAAACTTCATGTGTTGAGCTGCCTCTTCCTTCTCTAGGGAACCTATGCCTAGCTGGTACCTCCCCCATATCCTCTCCTGCTTCCTTCCTCTGCCTCCATCTGTGTCTGCCTTATCACAGGCTGCGGGTGGCTTTCCTGTCCCTTCTGCTAAGTTGGACCTTAGTCCTCCAGTCTACCCTGCATGGAGGTGGCCCACATCATACTGCTTTTAGGCCCTGCTCTGTGTGTCCTTGTTTATTGGCCCTGGGAAGACGTTTGAAGGCACAAAGCACACTGAGCCTACCAGCCAGGGTGACTGAAAAGTTAGACACAAGTTACTACTAAATTAAGAGATGAGCTGGGACAGAGATTCAGACTATGGCGGAGGGGGGGAGCGGGGGGGGGCACAACTGTCATCACAACCAATCCGTGAAGAACTTTGTTGCGTAAATTGTGTGGGTCACTTCTGGGGATTCTAAAGAGAACAAAGCTAGTAAGGTCCCAGCACTCAGATCTTTGGGAACAGGGGTCGGTACCTCCATGCTTATCTCGAACATTCCAGAAGAGAAGAGAGGCACTAGTAGACCAACATGGCCAGCGGTACCAGTGAGATCAGCATGCCTAAGGCCCCTTCCTCACTTTGTACTTGTTACCTCCTAGCTATGCCCCCTCAAATCATCCAGTTCCCTGAGGACCAGAAGGTTCGCGCAGGAGAGCCCGTGGAGCTGTTTGGGAAAGTGACTGGTACCCAGCCCATCACCTGCACATGGATGAAGTTCCGAAAGCAGGTCAGTCATGGAAGCAGGGTGGCCTCTGGATGGCTTATGGACCAGAAAATCGAGAAATGCCATGCTGGAGGGAATGCGTTGCTCTTCTTCACTTTGGAAATGGAAGAGAGCATGGGGCATGATGGTGCATACCTGGAATCCCAGCCCTTGGAAGGCTGAGGCAAGAGAACTGTATGATCAAGGACAGCCCAGCCAGCCTTACAGCATCCTGTCCAAATAAAGCACAGAGGCCCAGGGATACAGCTTAATGGTAGAATGCTTGCCTAGCATCACAAAACCTAGTTACTGAAAAAATTAAAAGATTATTTAAAAAGAAAGAAATGGGAGAGAACCTATCTACCAAACCTGAGTTCTTACTAATCTTTTCTTCTATGTCTGCCAGTGAACCCTGTTTTCTATAAGCAGTTTGTTTAATGAAATTACTCCTGCCCTCATCTGAGTCCATCTGCCTAGACTTCTTTCTAGAGGCAGGAAGAAGTCCTCCCAGGCACCATCGCTCCTGTGATTCTATGCCAGTCTCCTGATTCCCATCTGGTTACAGCTTCCACTTACCACCTGCCAAAAGATCAAAGTGGGTCTTGGTATTGGGGTATCTAAATTGTATATTAAATAGAATTTTGAGCCAGGTGGTGGTGGTGGTGCACGCCTTTAATCCTCAGGAGACAGAGGCAGATGGGTCTCTGAGTTCAAGGCCAGCCTGATCTACAAAGAAAGTTCTGGGACAACCTCCAAACCTACACAGAAAAACCCTTTCTTGGAAAACCAAAATTAATAATTAATTAATTTAAAAAATTGGTTGAATGACCTAGAAGTATAGCTACGAATAATAATAATTCTCCCTATGAACGCATTTGAATTTCCAAAACCCAGCATGTAGAGAAACGTGGAGGGCCCAGCTCTTCACTGTTTGTGCTGGTAATGGCACTCATGTGTGTGGTTGGCAGACACCCCAGAGTAATGGGCTTGTCCTGCATTAGGAACCTACAGAAGGTGTGAGGATTCTTTATAAGCCTTTTCGCTGTTTCCATACCATAAAAACTGTCATAGCCAAGAGATGAGCCACCGGTGTCTGGGAGGAAAGCAGAACTGGTTTCAAGGGAGGTGGAGAAGAATGTAGCCCCACCCCTCCTAGACTGATGGACAAAGTAGACTCTCATCCCTTTTCAGAGCTGATTAATCAAATTCAGAACAAAACTTTCTGCAACTGTGAAACCTTTTGGCATCTGTGCTATCCAGTGTGATTGCCAATAGACCTGTATGCTGAGTGCATGAAATGTGGCTAACAATTGAGGAATGCCTTAGTCCCTGTTCTATTGCTGTGAAGAAGCTCCATGACCAAGGCAACTTACAGAAGGAGGACTTGCTGTCTCAGAGGGCTGGTCTAGAACCATCCTAGTTGGGGAGCACGGCTGCAGGCAGGCACACATGGCACTGGAGCTGGAGCTGAAAGCTTACATCCTTATCTGCAGATGCAGACAGAAGAGAGAGTGAGACTGGGCCTGGCATGGGCTTTTGAAACCTCAAAGCCCACCCCCAGTGACACAGCTCCTCCAACAAGGCCATAAATTTTAAACTTTACTCCACGAACCTGGAACCAAACACCCAAACATATGAGCATGTGGGGACCACTTCCATTCAGACCACCACGAGAAGCTGCAATGTTTTTCAGTACTAAGGTCTGAATTTAGGTTCGGGTCTCAGGTATGCTAGGCAAGCACTCTACCACCTACCTGTATATCCAGTCTTCTTTTTACTTTTTGAGGAAGGTCTTACTAAGTTGTCCAGGCTGGCCTTGAACTGATGATCCATTTGACTCCTGAGAATTACAAGTCCGTGCTACTGTCTGGATAAATTTTTAACTTTAATTAGTTAAAAAGAATCACTGTATACCATTCAATGATGTTAGTCAATACACAAGAGTGTATAAGTCCTAGCGTTACCTAGTTCCTCACCCTAGAAACCAATATCATGGGCTCTCCCTCTAGTCTCTGCCATTACTAGTCTCCTTTTTATCCTTATGGATTTGCCTGTTCTGGACGTTTCTGATAGATGGAATCATGCAATCTCTCACAGCATCTTTTGTCTCTGCGTGTTTGGGGTTTTTGAAAGGATGTTCTTGTTTTCGGGGCTCATTCATGCTGTAACATGATTTGGCACCCTATTATTCTATTTCTTTTCTGTCGAGAGAGAGAGAGAGAGAGAGAGAGAGAGAGAGAGAGAGAGAGAGAGAGAGAACAGTTTCAGCTGTCACCTGTCATCCTCAGGCAAGCCATCCACCTCCCTTGAGACAAGGTGTCTTGTTGGCCTGGGGTTTACCAGTTATGCTAGACTGGTCAGCAAGCACCAGGCATCCTCCTGTCTCCACTTCCCCAGCAGTGGCATTATAATATGTACCACAATAGACACAAGGGATCAACCCCTGCTCCCTCCCCCATGTCCTTGAGAAGAGAGAGTGGAGGAGCCCCCCTTTTTCACTCCTGCCTCTACCTGCAGATCCAGGAGAGCGAGCACATCAAGGTGGAGAACAGCGAGAGCGGCAGCAAGCTCACCATCCTGGCAGCGCGCCAGGAGCACTGTGGCTGCTACACATTGGTGGTGGAGAGCAAGCTGGGCATCAGGCAGGCCCAAGTCAACCTCACAGTCGTGGGTAAGTCTGGGAAATACTCAGCAGGGAGGCGGAGGAGGGGAAGCAAAAGGCATGAACCAAGTATTCAAATGTTGGAGACTTTGGGGGGGAATATCTGATTCAAACTACCATGTGGTATCTGCAAATCGCCACCCAGGATCCATGCCGTCTCCATAGGACATGGGAGCATGAAGATTGTATCACCAGCTGCTAGTCTGGTGCCCCAGGCTAGCTGAGGTATCAGTGCCCCTCAGAACTCTGTCCTTGCCCAGAAGGCCAATGCTGTTTCTTGAGACATGCTCTCCATCCTCCCAACACACTTCCAGAGCCCTTAGCCTCTGGCTTCACTGAGAACCATGAGACGTGAGGCAGGACTCTTCCGAACATGGTGGCCTCCAGCTATGTCATGCACTAGTGCTTCCCTTTGCCTTTGTGGGGTCTCTTTTCTTTGGTCCAGTTCCCGGGCTCCTGGGGCTCCACCATCCTTACTTCACCCAACTTTTCATTCTCTGCTTGTTCCTCACAGCAGTGAGAGAAGTTGCCATATCTTTTTTTTTAATTTTTTTTTTTCAAGACAGGGTTTCTCCATAGCTTTTGGTTCCTGTCCCAGAACTAGCTCTTGTAGACCAGGCTGGCCTCGAACTCACAGAGATTCACCTGCCTCTGCCTCCCGAGTGCTGGGATTAAAGGCGTGCACCACCACCGCCCGGCTTGAGAAGTTGCCATATCTTGGGCAAATACATAGGCATTACCCTCCTGCAGTGATTTGCCTTCCTGCAGGGCTCTGCTTTCTGTACCCCCTGGGCACACCCTTGCTTCCATGCCCCTTGGTGTGCAGAGACTGCTCCTCTGGCGTCATGGTGACTCTTAATTCCACTACTTTCTCTTTCCTTCTCTGTGACCCCCCACTAAACTGAACCCATATTTAGACTGAGTCTCAATTTGCATGTTCCCTTTCCCAGTCACTGTTCCTGGGCCCCAGTCTGTCTTCTCACACATCTGAATTGCTGAGTGGTTTCCTCCCATAGGTAATCTTCAGTGTCTTTCCTTGGTCTTGCTTCCCCATGTGGCGGGTGCACAGTACAGTAGAGGGACAAAGGGTAGCTAGGTGGATAGTAGACTATTTTGTGCCTGTGTGGGCCTCCACATGTGGGGTGCATCAACAACTTTGACCTGCTAGCCATTGGCATGCACATTAGACTTGAGTGGGTTTTCCAGTTGATCTTGACATTCAGGCTTATAGGGTTTCCTTTGTAAAAATTAGAAAAAGGAGCTCTTTTGGGGTTCAGTGTGAAGACTACACCCCAGCATCATAGCAGGGCTCACAGCCTAGCCTTGGACCTACGAGAACAAAAGAGTTTTAGAAAAGGTTGTAGGTCACAGTGATTAGAACTCACCCATAGGAACCTATCTATGGAATCTTCCAGGGATAAAGTTGGCAGTTGGCGATGACTTAGAAGCTCTCTTCTCCATCACTTTATGGTCCTTGACTTTGGTCCCAGTTTTCTTCTTCTATCTTTATCCCATATCTTCACTTTAGGCCCCAAATGGAAAGGTATGTTTCCAACCATACAGAAGGAAAACTAAGGGGAGAATTAGCCTCAAACTCTTAAAGATCTGCCCTCCAGAGGTACCCACGGACCTGTGGAAGGGTGAAGAGTGGAGAATTTCTCCAAGATAAAGAAACCCTGGCTGGGGACCTCTGCAGTCTGGAGAGCTGCCACATGCTAGGGAGTTCATTGTTGACCTTGCTTTCCCAACTTGAGCCCTGGGGAACCTTGTAGCATCTCTCTCCAGGTCCTAAGCAGTAGGAAGGAGTGAGATCTTCGAGAAAAGGAGTTCAAGAACACAGAGTATCAGTGCACACTCCCACCAGAGACCCCATTTATCTCTGCTTCTCTCTTGTCCTTTCCCCCTTCCTGTCTGTGTCCTCACTCAGTGCCCATCATTCTGGCCAATGTCCCTTCTTCATTTCATCTTCCTCTGACCCCTCCCTTCCTTTGCTTCCTTGGATCTGGAAGGTGGGTGTACCAAGGGGCCATGGAATGAGTTTCTTGCCTAAAGGAGAACTCTCTCTCTCTCTCTCTCTCTCTCTCTCTCTCTCTCTCTCTCTCTCTCTCTCCTAACTCTAGATGTTGATTTCTATAATTTCCCAAGGAGTCAGGAACTTTTGGGGGGTTGATACTGGTGATCCCACTTGCTGTGCATTTAGATCTCTACCTGAAAGTACTGGCTGACTCACACCCCAGTGCCCCCACCAGGCATCAGGACCTGCTCTTCCTCAGTGTTTCCCATTCATCTGTCCCTGTTGCAGTGATTTTGGGCTCAGAAACTTCGAACTGCTTTTCTGGACCCAGTACTCCCTGCCCCCACTGGGGCCGCCCCTGTGCCGTGCCACACTCCCCTCCCCCAGCCCCACTGTAGGAGCTGCAGTTCTGGCCTTTTATGGTTGAGTTTCTTATTCTCCACGGCCAGTGCTGACAGGGCCATCGGTGTGGCTGCCTGCCAGCTGGCAGGAGCAACATGTTAAATGCCGTCCTGGGAGGGGAATGGAATGTAGAGCGGGCTTTCTGTCTGCCTCCCCCACCCCAGAGCTAAGAATAGAATCACTCAATCAAATGAGGACTTGTATTGATGGCCACAGCAAGGCTACATTCATTCAGAGCCCATGAATTTAGACATAGGCCAAAGTAAACCAGGATTAAACTGATTTACCTCCCGCGTCTCCAGGGACATCTGCATATTATCTGATCAGCGTTTACTAAGGAGATGTAAACGTAAATGAGATAAAGCAGAAATCGTTCCACCTACGCCAGACAGTTTTCAAGCACTTGAGAAGCATCCACTTGATGGGCCAGCTAAATAAGGCCGGTTAAACCCAACTTGTACTTGCTAGCTGCAGAGATCTCTCGTGGCACATTCTTTGAAGAGCTGTTTTCTTCCCAGATCACCCATGATTCATATTTCCAAATCAATAAAAACTGGCACTTAAACTAGCTGAGGGATCCTTAGCTATTTCTGAGACTAATTATTATTATATTTTAAGAAGCAGTGTAAGAATTAGCAACGCTGCATGGCCTGGGCCTGAGCCTGCACCACTGTTCCGTGTGGCCTGGGAGAGGAGGGAGGAGGAGCAGTGGCCTCTACCTAACTCTAAAGGAGAAAAACAAATAGAGAGAACTCTAAATACCCAACATACACGAAATACCTTCTGAGTTTTAAACTTGTATGATTTGAAAGGGTGGGGGATGGTCCTCAGAGGGGCTTGGTTCAACAGTATAAACAAGATGCTCTCTTGATCTCATTCTGCCTGATAACCTAGAAAGGACCAAACCCTGTCTGGTACACAGAGTTGTGGGTCTTTCCTTGTGGCTTTCATTGACTAGTGAGTGTTCCAGTTTGCTCTGATAATGAACCCTGGCCGAAAGCAACCTTTAGCAGGGTGGGGGGGGGGACATCATTTGGCTTACAATTCAAGGTTACAGTCCATCATTTTAGGGTACCCAAGGCAGGAACTTGAGCAGCAAGTTCACTTTACATCCACAGCCAAGAGCAAAGAGACTAAGTGCATCTTAGTTTTCTGCTAGTTCTTCCCCCTCATACTCTCCAGGACCCCCGTATGGGGAATCTAGCCATCCATGATGGCCTGAGTCTGCCCGCATCTGTTAGCGATCAAGACATTCCCTCATAGACATGCCCACAGGCCAACCTGCTCTATATAATTCCTTCTTGAGAATTTCTTCCCAGCTTATTCTTGGTTGTGTCAGACTAACAGTTAAAACGGAGCAGCACACTGAACGCAGCCTCGGCCTCCGAGAGTCCCTTTCCAAGAGTGTGCTGCAGTTCAGGCCGGTGGCTGTTGAATTCAGGATCTAGGCATGGCCATCTAGGCCGGCTTAGAGGCTCACAGACAGACTTTGTGTGGGCAAACACACAGAGGGCAAGGAGAAGCAAGCTGGGCTAGTGGGAAGCCTCACAGACAAGGTCATCCGTTTTCCCAGGAATAGGAACCCTTTACTGAGCACAAAGTCTTGCAGCTGGAGCTATAAGGAACCCTTCCCTTGGAAGGGTTTCCCATTTTGTCAGCCATGTCTCCAGGGAGCCCTGGGAGAATTCTGAGGAAGCGTGGGTCCAACTGCAAACACCAAGCCAATCTCTTGTTTGCCAGGTACTGCCCAGGCTGAATGTGTCTGTCTTTAGCAAGGAGGCTCGTGGGAGAACCCTGTTTCCACCTAAGGGTTCTCATCGCTGGGTAGTTTGACACATGTGGGCTCCGAAGGTTGGAAAGAATAGAGAGCAGCAGACACAGCCCATGGCTCATGGGTGGAGGAGGGGTCCCAAACTTTTAGAGACTTCTGAACTCTTTCCTGGGCACCAAATTCCTTCGCAGTGGTAATGCTTTACTTGGAATGTAGGCCTCCCTCTGCACATTCTGCACCTTCTCTGATGCTGTCTGAGGGAAACTCCATCCCGTGTAAACTAGAGGCGTCTGCCTCAGGGTCGGCACACATAGCAACTCTTGAGCAACGCCGAGCTCTCTCGAGTTGCTGTTTCCAAAGCAAAGCAGAGAGGAGGGAATCGGCCAATGGACAGGGTCTTCACTTGTATAAACCTCCATGACTGCGTCTGCCAGGAGGTCTGGGATGGGGACAGTGAGAACTTTCTTCCCCCAGCAGGCTCTTTTACTTCCTTAGCTGGTTTCCAGAAGACTTGAACCACTTGCCTTTAAGAGGATTTAGAATAATAAACATCTTTGCCAACACCAGAAATGTTTCTAAAAGAGACCAATATATCCTTCAGAGCAAACAGATTTTCTAAGAGAACATCTTAAACAACCAGTGAAAGTGGCTCCATTGCAGGAGGCCACCAGTGTGGCTGTGACCGTGGCTGCAGGGATGGGAGGTGGCTCTGGCCTGATCCCGGAGTCACTCCTAGAGTAGAACCAGCCTTTGGTTTCTGGGCACAAAAGGCACCAGGCAGTGAATATTAAGCTGGAATGTGGAAGAAGGAGACAGCAAATTGGGGGTTCAGCTGATAGAGCAGGTCTCTAGCCAACACGACACCCTGAGTTGCAGGCCCCAGTACCACATAAACCAGGGGTCCTGGCACTGCCTACAATCAAAGGACTCTAAAGTGGAGTCAGGAGGATCAGAAGCTCAGGATCATCTTTGACTAGAGAATGAGTTCAAGGCCAATGTGGGTCATGAGACCCTAAATAAATAAATAAATGAATGGGGGGGGAATTAAAATGGAGGAGAAGTGAAAAGGAATGTGTGTGTACATATAACTATGTACTTTATATTTGCATACATAAACCCGTGTGTGTGTGTGTGTGTGTGTGTGTGTGTGTGTGTGTGCATGCGTGCACACACACAGGCACATATAAATGTTTCTTCACAGGGTCATAGGGCCATGTATCAGAATCTCTTTGGCCTTTCTGTCTGGCTGGGAATAAGAGAAGAGATAGAAGTCAATTACTTGCCTGTCTGTGTTTGTATACTCAATACTTGCAGAAATCCTAAGAGCTACATGTTAACACCGTTTTCCCAGTAAGAAAGACAAACACACTGGCCTTAAATTTACTGGCATTCACATACAAATCCACATAATGTGGTTTTAATTGCTTCTCTGTAAGGGAACTCAGACTCGGTTGGTGGAGGAGGAAGGGTTTTCTGTAATTAACAGACACATGTAGCTAACCAAACAACTGCAGAAACGGATCAGAAAAATAGTTTGGCTCAGATAAGCAACTCAGAGCACGCAGGGAAACTCAGGGACCTCGTTAGACTGTCGGCTGCCACGGTATGGCCTGGAATGAGCAACATTACTGGGCTAAGCCCAGGTCATCCGAGTGGGAAGGCAGCCAGGCAAAGGGCCACTTCTCTCTTGTGTCTTCAGTCCATTTTCTATCCCTTAGTCAGGGACAGCGATGGTTTACAGTTGTGGCTCCCTTCTGCATTCCAGTCCCATGAGAGTTGAAGGTGTTGGGTAAGGTCTGCTGCCTGGTGGTAAAACATGCATGCGCTCGGCATGTATGGTATTCTGCAGCACCAAAACCCAAACCAGCAACGAAGAGGTAATACAGAAGTGGGTTTTTTTTCCACTATAAGGTTAGAAATAAGCTTCTTAGTAACAATAACCATTAGTCGAGTCAGCTGCATTCTAAGAATGTCTCACAGCACTCTGTCCTGATGAGGAAACTGAGGCACAGCGTTTAATAGCTACTGGGCTGGGACAGATCTGTGTTCAAAGCCAGATCTACCTGATTTAAGAACTTATCTGCTGTGCTATCAAGCATCTAATGGGACAGCATTTCCCAAGCTCCAGAGAAAGTGATGTCACAGGTCACTGGCTTTGAGCCTGAAAGACACATGGCATCACACACACACATACACACACAACTTTCTCTCAAAACATGTTTTTCATGGAAAATAGTCTACAGCTCCTACATAGCTTCCTAGATCTGTTTACTCTGAAAAAAAATGTTTATGACTTGGACCAAGTACAGGAAAGCACAACTCGTGGTCTGCATGACCAGCCCAGGATAGCGTTTCTTCCAAGCAGGAAGGTATCCATGGGACTTTCAGAACTGGTAGCTTTGTGCATTGCTAACTCGGGACGTATGAAAGGTTGAGAGCAGGACGTGGAGAACCGGGCTTGAATTCACTAGCCAGTTCTCCTCAGGGCAGAGCTAACTCGAGAATGTTTCAGTTTAGGACTGGTTGGTTCTAGGGTGGGGTGTGTGCACAAGAGAGAGGCATCCTAGACTTTATCCCTAGCATTGGAGATGAGGGAAGTTCTTCCTCTACAGTCCTATCAAGTGACACTGTGCTTCTTCATCCCCAGATAAGCCAGACCCCCCAGCTGGTACACCCTGTGCATCTGACATACGGAGTTCCTCGCTGACCCTGTCCTGGTATGGCTCGTCTTATGATGGAGGCAGTGCCGTACAGTCCTACAATGTGGAGATCTGGGACACAGAGGACAAGATGTGGAAAGAGCTAGCCACCTGCCGCAGCACCTCTTACAATGTCCAAGACCTGCTGCCTGACCGCGAGTATAAATTCCGGGTGCGTGCCGTGAACGTCTATGGAACCAGCGAGCCAAGCCAGGAGTCTGAACTCACAGCCGTGGGAGAGAAACCTGAGGGTAGGCTGCCTTCATTTCTTCCTGGCCTTGAAATAAATATGCATGAATTTGGACCGAATCTACAGAGGGAGGGAGGTTCAGAGAGAGAGACTGGATATGGAGGAGTGGCTGGCAGTACCTTGGGTGGTCTTACTTTATAAGACTGTGTCGCTGACCCATCCTTTGAAAGAAGTTCCGAGGGTCGTTCAGAAACTCGTTAGCCAAGGTGCTGAGGCTGTAGGTAAGTATCAGAATATCTTCCTAGGGTATGATGTGTGCTACCACTGATATCACACTCAGTGAAAGCATGGTACTAGAAAGGTTGTTACCCTGCCACCAGAGGGTGATGGTGTGTTGATCGGCAGGTGGGCTGTCAGGCAGACCTCAGGTTCCTCTGCTCCCCTCTCACCCCTTACCTGCTTCTGTTGCTCTCACAGGTGAGTGTCCACTCCACATCAGTGTTCAGGTTACAGGACAGATAAGGAACTCAAGTTGAAGGAGGAATACACAGGCAGCTACAAGGAGGCAGACACATCTCACTAGGGTGATGTAAATAAAAAGAGGGAAGGACAGCTCGGTAAGCGTGGAAAATCCTGCCAGGGAGATCGAAAAGCTTCTTGGAGGAGGTGACACTTAAGCTGTGTCTTGGAAAAGGGACTGGTACACTGAGAAGCAGGGGAGATAAGGAAGGGCATTCCACACAAAGGAGAGAGCCTGAGCAAGGGTAGGAAGTGACAGAAACAGGTGGCATTTGAGAAACATAAGTGTAGCGAGGGCATAGGTTATGTGAGATGAAATAGAAGGAAGTGAAAAGGATAGTGTAGATAAAATCAGTGTTCACCAAAGCTTTGCAGACAAGAGATGGAGATGATGGGGCTGGCCTGTTAGAAAGCAAACTTGGGATAAAATCA
>NC_022010.1:44267075-44276482 GCF_000317375.1 Microtus ochrogaster
AAACTTGGGATAAAATCACAGTGTTCACCAAAGCTTTGCAGACAAGAGATGGAGATGATGGGGCTGGCCTGTTGTTAGAAAGCAAACTTGAGAAGCAGTAGAGCTTTGCCACTCAAATATGACTGCAGTGTAGCAGCCTTGTGTGTTCTCAGCCTGGGTATCCCCTGGCTTCCTGAAGCCTCATTTTGGCACAGTTTGCTCCTGAAGGCATTCATATACCATGAACACTTGAGAGGCCTTACGGTTGCTGATGGCCTAGAAGATGAGTCTGGAGTTAGCCAAGTCTCCATGAGCCTCTGCGATCCCAGCCTGGTACAGGGATGGGAGGAGCATGAACTAAATCTCCCTAGGATAGAGTAGACCACTCTTGATGAGTTTGGGGTGAGGGGATTAGAGAGAGATGAGAGGATTCTAAGATGACTCCCTAGTTCCTGGCTTAGATAACCAAGCACACATTCTAGAGATAATTAGAGGATTATTATTTTAAGTCGTGTGACTGATGGTAGCCATTGAGGATCTGTCATATGACAACATCCTCATCTTTACATTCTCCACTCCGATCCTCATAGCCCAGTGACACAGGCACTGCCGCCATTGCCCTCCTCGGACAGAGGGGAAGTAGACGTAGAGGGGTGGAACTTTTGCCCAAGGTCACGGAGCTTGTGAATGGAGTGTATAAACCCAGAGCTGTCTAGCCCGGAGCTTCTTCTCCTTCGGTCAGATTGAGGGAAGAGGTTTGTCGGGCTGCCCCCCCCCCCACTGACTTGGGGAACTTAATAACAAAGAGACTGGGAGATGGTGAGGGTCTTAGTTTCAGACTAGTTTAGTAGAGGTATCTGAGGGATACCTGAAGGAGGAGTCACCACCTTGGGAGGAAGGCTCAAACAAGGGCTATAGATTCAGAAAGCTTTGCTGTTTAATGGACAACGGAATAAAACCAAGTAGGTCACCCAGGGATTAGAAAAGGTCAACACTCGTGCCGTAGTGTAAAAGCCTGTGGGACTAGAAGAAGGGACTGTGAGAAATCTGAGTTCATTGTAGACACGGGGGCGGGCCACAAGTTGCAAATGTATTGCACTAAATGCTAAAGACAAAGAGCGAGGGACTCTGGGTCATTGGAATTGCCTGTTGCTTGGTAGCGATCTTTGCAATAGAAGTCCATAGAATTTGCACAGGGTGGGAAAATGGTTGTTCTGGCAAGGGAATGAGCTGGAGAGAGGCCAGAGTGTGGGGTGTTTGGCTGAGTTTTATGCAAAGAGAAGGACAAGAACACTATGGGTTTAAGACAGAGAAGGTGGAGAACAGAAGGGACAATGCTCTTGGAGAGATATTCAGGGTGTCAAGTAGGCAGCATGGTGGGACACTAAAGGAGACGGGGAGAGACCCATCCTGGAAGCCCCATATAACCCAGGGCATTCTCTGTGTAGCTGTCTTCATGATGACCTCCTGGCTTTCCAAAATTAGGTATAAAACAGCCCTCAACTGAGGGCTCCAAAGGAAGGAAGTAGAAAACACACCAACTTCATACACCATCCAGCCAGCTGCATGCTGGACACTTCTCTTTTAACCCTCGGGATGGACACAGGCAGGGTTCCCTGGATGGCCACAGTTGTCACAGAGGAGGCTGGCCTGGGCCCTGGCTCATGGTAACATTCATAAAGCTCCCATCCACTGTCTGCTTACAAGTGAATGTTGGGGGGAACCGAATAACAAAGCCACCATCTGCTGCCTCTTAACACTCCAACACACCCCATCCTTCTGCACTGGATGACTTAGAGAGCAGGCAGAATAGGTGGAGCAGGAAGCGTTTTCAGGATGTTATTTTGGGAGTGACAGATACAGAGAAAACATGGTCACTGGCTGGACTGGAAGTCACCCAGGCCCTGATGTAGAAACCCGAAGCCACCAGATCCCTAATCAACCCAGGGACCCTGATGGAGGTGTGGCTTGGCTTTCAAGAGGCAAGCTGCAGTGCTCGGGATTATGGGGAATGCCATGCTGGGGGGCAGTGGCCTTGCCCTTGAACTCTTATGTAGCCTCCAGAACCCTCCCACTGCCGCAGACAAACCGAAGTGGGCAATTGCCTGAAATCCAAAGGAAGGGTCCAGGCCACCCAGGGCTTCCAGACAGGAAGCTACTCCCACCCCAGGCTCAGTTGTCTTATCCAAGAGGGAGGAGGAGGGGAAGGACAGTTTGCACAAGCTAGGCCTGAGAGTGGAAGACGGGAGTAAAGGGGTGAAGGAGAGGAGGAAGAGGGAGTGGGAGAAGAGGGTGGGGATGCCCCAAGTCAAAGTTCTCTGTGGATTCCTCAAGGGCTGTGAGTTCTCAGCAAAGATAGCTCTCTCTGGGTAAAGGGGAAATGGCCCTCTGGGAAGCATAGGTGGGGAATGAGTTTGGAAGCAGTAGCAGTCACAGAGGTTGCATCGGTGGAGTAACGGGCTATGAGGGTCTTACTCAAAGCGATACCAATCAGCCCTCACTCCACAAGCCCAGCTTGTGTTGCCCGACTAACCGCTCTTGTCCTGGCAGCTTCTGTCTTCTACTTCCTCTTGATTTTGAGTTCCATCCCTTTTCAACCCATCCCTCACCCTAATTCACCCGTGTGCATCCTGTGTCCCTCCAGTGTTGGGGCTGCTCCCCAGACACTGGGGATCCAGCGGGAGACTAAAAAGGAGGGCTTCCCACCAGCTCCAGGTACCCCCGCCCCCCATGACAGAGCCATCTTTCCTATCCCTGACCTGACAACATCCTGCCCAGTTTCACCGGACCTGCGCAAACAGAGCCCCCTACTTTGATGCCCCAGCTGAGTCTTGGGTTCCACTCCCCACTAATCCCACTCTGCCTTTGAACTCCCTTCCATCCTAGCCCCTGCTCCTAATTTGTTCTATGCTACAGTGTTATTAGCAAAACAGCTGTGGCCAAGGCTGCTTGCCAGTCAGCTCCTTGCACCCAAGGGCAATTGGAACTGCACAGCTAGGCTGAGGCTCTGCAGGGCTCCCAAAAGTGGTACCCAGAGCCAGGTTGCCCTCTAGTGTTCACTGCACACATTGCAGTCCTCTGTAAGGAAAAAGTAAAGAGCTCTGCCGTGGAGACTTGGTGGGACCTGCTTTGTAAGGGCTCCCAAGAGCTTTGCCAGTCTTTTCCTAACGCCATCCATGGTAATGAGGTTCATCTGTCTACAAAAGTATCTCCTAACCCTCTTCCAAATAGCTTTTCCACTGAGCTCTTGAGGCTATGGCTCATTCTAAATAGATTTTTAAAAATTGTGTGCATGGGTGTTCTGTCTCTATATTTGTGCTCCATATGCATGCCTGGTGTCAGAAGAAATCAGAAGAAGGCATCAGATTCCCTGGAATTGGAGGTGGTTGTTAGCCACCACATGGGTGCTGGGAATCAAACCTGGGTCCTCTGAAAGATCAGCCAGTGATCTTAATCCCTGAGCCAGCTCTCCAGCCCACTAAATGACTGAAAAAAAAGATTTAGTTGAGGTCCTCTTTTGTAATTTTATCTCCTTCCTTCTTGGAAAGAGAGAAAACAAGGGCTCTTCTTTGAGATGGCTACCTCTGTTTATGGTCTGGGAGCTCAGCTCACTGAGCCATGATTTCCCTCAACTCGCCCCTCTCCCCTCTGCTCATCTTGCCCCTCTCCCCTCTGCTCATCTTGCCCCTCTCCCCTCTGCTCATCTTGTCCCTCTCCCCTCTGCTCATCTTGCCCCACAACTGGAAAGGAGGCAAGACGAGAAGGCAGACACATGCCAGCATCCCGGGATCTCAGCGAGTACTCCCAGAGGAAAGTTACCCTGAACAGTTCAGAGAGCAACTTAACTCTCTGCGAAGAGGGACTGGTCCCCAACCACATTAGACAAGCTGAGGTGTGAGGGCAGGCGGGCAAGCCAGGAAGCCAACTCTGTGACTGCAGGCAGGGAAAAGGCCAGCTCCAGAACTAAGTCCCTCTCCAAGGCTGGCTGAGGAAAACCCTGCACTAGGTGGCTGGAAAGGCCTCTCCCAAGCAGAGCACAAACCAGTTTTGTAGACACCTGACCAAGAAAGCCTGCCTTTGTTTTCCCGTACTCTGCTGCTTAGAATGCTCTGTAGAACACCGGCAGGATGTAACAGGGGACAAAGAAAATGAAGGGTGTTGATCAAATTAAATTAGAAGAACTCTTTCAGACCGGACAGCACAGGTCAGGGCAATGGGACTTCCTGGTAAGACATGTTGTTTCATCGACTGGAAGACCTGGGTGGGTGACTAGCAGATAGTCAGGACCACTGTCCTTGGATCTCTGCTTCCTTTAGAACTCTGTGTTCTAAAGCATCAATGAACTAGTCCAAGCATCCGCTGACCCCATTATTCCGGGACATCCTAGCATGGCTTCCATATGTCTCCAGTCCTCCTGTGGGAGACATGGCATGGACAATCCCCCAATTTAGTGTTTTCACCCTCGCGTGGGTTCCCAGCCTTTTCTGACTGTCTTACCATGGCGGTCCCTCCCCCTAGCGACTCTGAGCTCTTGTCCAGCTCCACCATAGCCTTCTTACTGCCTGCAGCTAGCCCTGGGAACGATGCCCGAAGCTCTAGGAAGGGCCACAGACCAATCCACCCGTAGTCCCCAGCGCGGTGTTCTGTTGGGCAGAGCCGCTAGCAGAAGTACTGCTCCTGGGGTGGGTTTCACAGCCCTCCCTAGGGCGACACCTCATGGGCAGAATGAGACAGTCCTCCCTGAGCTCTCACCCTTAAGGCCTAGGAGCACTTCCCTTGGGTCACCCTTGTCATGGCTGAGCTGTACAGTGTCACTCCGTGCCAGCTGTGTGGGTTCCGAAGAGTGATCCGTTAGCTCCCGTCCACCACCAACCCTGTCCTTGTCTGCCTTGCGCACTTCGCTTTCCCATGCTGTTCTCTGTGTTGTTCTTCCCAGGCCCCTTGTGTTTAGGTTTCTAAAACTAAACTTCATCCGCAGCATTTTAAGAACTCTAAACAGATCACAGCTTCTGGTTTTATGCTCATAAACTCTCGGAACTCTCTTTTGGCAAGAGGCACTTACCTTCGGTGAGCCTGGGTTAGTTGTCTGTTTAGATCCCCGTGTGTTCTGTCCTCAGTCTAAAGGAGGCGCTTGCTGTGCACAGGCCCGGCTGCACCTGCTCCCTGGCCCTCACCTCCACCTCAGACAAGGACCTTGCAAGCCCCGCAGAGCGCAGCACGCCGGTGCACAGCTCTCCCTACCAGCCATGTCTGCCAGGCTCTCTGTACACTGCTCTCACAAGACACACACCCCACAGGTGCCCCCCGCCAGCCTTGCTCTGGTGTCAGCTTCTGCCAGTCAGCCTTTCCTCCCGCCTTACTTCCACACTCTCACACACACATCTGACACTTATGCACTGATTTTATTTCAAACCTATACACACATTTGCACACACCATACTATCCCTCACACACATATACAAAGGCTCTCAGGAAAATGCACGTGCTTATGCGTTCCTTTGCACATATATTTCACACTTTTACACCAACACTGCCTCCCACACGTGTGTTCACTCTTACGTATATTATGTATTGGCCACACTCACACACCTCCACACTATGCCATGTGCGTGTGGCTACACTTCTACACTAACCTACAGGCATACAGCCAGACACTTGCACACCAACCTACACACAGACAGCCATACACTTCCATGCTATCTCAAACGCACTTCTGCACCATCCCACATACACGGTCACACACCTCCACACTGTCACACACACACACACACACAGTCACATAGTCCCCTGCTATCCTATACAAATGCACTCACAGGCCACCACACTCACACCTCCAGGCCACCCCCACATACACTCCCACATCCCATAATACTCCACACACATGTACTCACCCCATCACACACTTCAAAACTCCTCTATACACATATACTCTCTCACACACAGCCCCACAGATAGTGATGTCACATGTGTGCACACTCACGCACAGCCACACAGATAGTGACATCACAGTTTCTATCCCATGTGTGCACACTCACACACAGCCCCACAGATAGTGATGTCACAGTTTCTGACTATCCCATGTGTGCACACTCACACACAGCCCCACACGGCCACGCCCTCCTCTTACCCATCCTCACACACTTCCACACTGTTCCACATACGCACTCCCTTACTGTCCCCCATTGACACGCTCACACATCCACGTTCTTCTAACACGGTAACAATCATACTGACACGCTTCTGTGCTCCCCCTCTACACTGACCCCTGCATACACTCCTGCTCGTACACATTTCCACACTATCATTGTGCTCGCATCCTTACACACCATCTCGTGTAGACATGCTCACACTCACCGGCACACACACACTCCCATGTGTCCACACTCACACACCCCCCCCTCACACTCACACATTTCCACACTATCATTGTGCTCGCATCCTTACACACCATCTTGTGTAGACATGCTCACACTCACCGGCACACACACACTCCCATGTGTCCACACTCACACACACACCCCTCACACTCACACATTTCCATTTTAATGACCCTGTAATCACTTTGATTTTTGCCTCAGGACACCTCCCTTCATCCATCCATCAGTCACGGTCCCCACGATGGCTGAAGGAGTACAAACCATTACACAACATGCCATATAGTGCTAGCCAGGCCACTCAAAGTCACCTGTACAGCTCCTTTTATGGACAAGGAACCTGGGGTCCAGAAAGGGAAAGATACTCAGCCAAGATCAGGAAGTTATTTGAATGTCGGAGCAGAGGGAACCCTAGGTCTCTGAAGTAGACAAGGTCTGGGGTCTTCTAACCTGTCTCCTCCCTAGCCCTGGCTCCTGGCATATGAATGAGGGCGGCTGGAACGGGTCACTCATGCGCACTTGCTGGCTTCACCTGTGTGCCCTTGTTCACCCTCACTGTCTCCTGTCTTCTGGGAGGCCACTCAAGGGCTCCTTCTGAGAACAAGGCTTTATCACTGTCCTGTGCTACACCACCTTCCTCCCTGTGCCTCCGGCGCCACGCTGGTACCTACCTCATTCTGTGACATATGTAATTGACGCTTACTTCAAGTGTCTCTGTTTTTGCCTATACAAGTAAATTATAAGCTTCAGGGAGGGAGAAGAGACTATGCCTTGTGTTATGTGTGTTATGTCATGTGCCCACATAACTGGCAAGATGCTTGCTATACTGCTAGAATTCAATAACAAATGTTCCACAAATGTATAAACAGACGTAACAATGAAAGTAATTATAGGTTGCTCGCTTCCAGGCCGTGGAAAAGCGGGACTGTCGCAGTGGTGTGTGGGTTCTGAAATACCAAAAAGCCTGGAAGAAATGTCGAAGGGGAGATGTCTGGGGGTCACTGGGTGAGAGGAGGGGATGACAGTTAGACATGGTGGTGGGGTGAGGCTGGGATGAGGAGGCCAGAACTTGCCAGTCTGCATCTGGCTGTTTTTACAGTAAGGACCAGCCCACTTCAGGGGATGCCCATGTGATCCAGGTGCGCTGGCACCTGGTAAAGCCCACAGCATGCCTTGCTCTAGGTGGCCTTCAGTACTAACCACCATGTCCTTTCTGTCCCTCTTTGTCTCTCTAGAGCCAAAGGATGAAGTGGAAGTGTCGGATGACGGTGAGTGAGGGCAGCTGTTTTGGGGACAGGCTCTTGGAATGGAGGGGCTGAGAGGGGGGAATCCGGTGGCTCACGCTCACCCTGACCTGTGCCCCCCCCCCTGCAGACGAAAAGGAACCTGAGGTCGATTATCGGACAGTGACAGTTAACACTGAGCAGAAAGTATCTGATGTGTACGACGTTGAAGAGCGACTAGGATCGTAAGTGGAGTTCCAAATTGCCTCTGGGTCCCAGGGTGAGGGTGGTGCCAGACCCCAGTTCACCCCAGTGTTCTTCCTGTGCTGTCCTAAACCCAGCTTCCTCCCACTGAGTGTCTACACACCAGGAGGGAATGACCCACAAGCCCATCCCTTGCCAGGGCCCCTCTCTGCAGCAACTCCTGTGGTTCTCTACAGACTCCGCTCTGTAGGAGCTTCAGGCCAGGCCTTCTGTGCCTCTGCCCACAGCACAGCCCTCAAACACAAGGACCAGGTCTGAATCAGTTCTCTTTAGCATCCCTTGCATCGGGTATGAAGTAGCTGGGCCTGGCGAGCACTTTCTCTGCAGCTGCGCCAACTCTAGGGTTGCCAAGAATGCCCCGTGAGCCTCACAGTTCTGGATGAACTAGCCCTGTACCGCCATTGACTGAGCCTCACTCCCTAGGACATAAAAGACGCTGCTGCTCACACACCAACAAGCTGTTCATCTCTCCCAGCTCTCAGTCTCTGGAGAAGCATAAGAGTTTAAGTGAATGGTGGGGTGGGTTAGGGGGCAGGTAGCTTAGTTAGTAGAGTGTTTGCCTAACAGGCACAGAGCCTGGATTCCACTCCCAGCAGCACATAAACCAGATGTGATGGTGCACATCCCAGAACTCAGGAGGTGAAGGCAGGAGAATCAGAAGTCTCAAGTCAAGGTCATCATTAGTTTGAAGGATACTCTGGGCTCAGTATCCTTTTTTTAAAAGGAAAAAAAGAGACAATATGGCTCAGTTTTTATTTCTGGTGGTTTGGGGGAACTGAAGACACAGTGTAGGCCTCTTACCAGGTCTGGGGAGGAAGTCATCTGTTGGAATAAGAACTCCCTGTTTCCGGCAGGGGAAGCCGATCCGTCCTACCCTCCAGAGCATCTGTGCTAGAGCAGAGGGAGGACAGACGTTCAGTGGTTCTGGTTTTGGGGGAGGAACTCAGTCTTTCTTCAGGGGTCCCAGCACAGGGAAGGGAAGAAGTCCACCCTTAAGATGAAGTAGGATGTTCTTTATTAGTCAAGAGTATTTTAGGTCTGAGCCCCACACCTGGATCACAACTACTCAGCTATATAGCCGTGGCGAACATGTAAGTGAGCAGGTGTGTGGTTGTGTCCAATAAGTCTCTACTATAAAAAGAGTAAGAAGGCCAGATCTGCCTCATGGGCTGTGGTTTGCCACCCCCAGCTTCGTAGAGAACTCGGCTCAACTTGGCTTTTCTCTTTCCTTTCATTGACAGCGGGAAGTTTGGACAAGTCTTCCGACTTGTGGAAAAGAAAACTGGAAAAATCTGGGCAGGGAAGTTTTTCAAGGCCTATTCCGCCAAGGAGAAAGAGAACATTCGGCAGGAGATCAGCATTATGAACTGCCTCCACCACCCCAAGCTGGTGCAGTGTGTGGATGCCTTTGAGGAAAAGGCCAACATAGTCATGGTTCTGGAAATGTGAGTGGCACTGTAGTCTGAGAGCCCCTACCTGCCCTCCTACCTGCCCCCTACTGCCCTCCTACCTGCCCTCCTACCTGCCCCCTACCTGCCCTCCTACCTGCCCTCCTACCTGCCCCCTA
>NC_022010.1:44276582-44277751 GCF_000317375.1 Microtus ochrogaster
AGTCACACACATGCTCACACATACAAGTAAAGGGAGACGCCGCAGAGACTGCAGTCTACAAAGAGCAGCTCCTACTGTCTCACAGCTGCTGACTCATCATCCCACAGCTCAGGATGAATGTGCCCCCCCCTTCCCCCCCCAGCCTGACCAGCCACCTGCCCCCTTCCTGCCCTCCTACCTGCCCTCATCTGCCCCCTACCTGCCCCCATACCTACCCCTACCTACCCCTTACCTGCCCCCCTACCTGCCCTCCTACCTGCTTCCCCACTCCCAACAACCCCGTGTTCCTCACCATATAACACGGTATGATGGCCAAGATACTCACCAGCACCATGACCAGGGCTAGTCAGTGGGAAGCATAATTGGCCCTGGCCACTGTGCAGCGGCCTGACAGCAGCCTTGGCATCTCTGCAGCCTTTGTCTTCTTGTTTCCTTGTGAACGAGCCTAGCTATGGCAGATTCCTTGCTTTACAGGGTGGTCTCACCTGGAGGTAGTGTACGGTAGGAAAGGAACAGGGCCGTGTCTTACCTTCCTTGCAAAAGAGGAGGGTGCCCAGATTTGCGAGCTTGGAATTCTGGAATGGAGCCCTCCCTCCAGCCCCTCTGCTTCTTACTGTTCCCCATTCTTCCCTGTTGAACAAGTTTGATTTCTCACTCGGCAGAGTAATGCTTTCTCTGCTGGGTTACACAGAAGCTGGGGGTTGAACAGATGACCTGCAGACAAGGCTTTCCCAGAATCCACTGTTTCCTCCATACCTCAGATGCCCACTTCCCTTATATACATGCACACACATCATTAAGCCACCTACATTTTTCATGGGCTTCATGTGCTGAACCTTATCTTTTTAATATATAAAAGCACGTTAAAATGTAAGGAAATGCATGCTATGGGTACACACAGGTGTCAGTGACAACACATGTACGTGAGGCTGCATGCTATTCCTGTTCCCATCCATTCACTCACCTTCCCTGCTGCTACACCACCAAAGGTAAACGGTTTTAGTGGGTCATGCTGTATCCTTCCAAAGTTCTTTATGAAAATGCAAACATAATATGGCATGTGCACTTTTACTGTCCTGCCTTTTATCACAATGTGTGGCTTGAACTCACTGTCCTGCACCGGATAGTTTTCAGTAAACTACCACCCTAGCAAGCCCTGCATCCTCCAA
>NC_022010.1:44278056-44285564 GCF_000317375.1 Microtus ochrogaster
CAGTGCATGTGTCTCCTAGCTCCAAGGGACTTCACAGTACACACATCCACATCATGGTGCTTGTGTTCTCTGAGCTTTGAAGGACTTCACTGTACACATGCCACACCCCATTGTGCATCCTCTGAACTCCGAGGGACTTCACAGTACACACGTACCACATCACAGTGCATGAATTTGTGCCAAATGCTTTTAATAAGAGAGGTCAGCAGGTGCCCCGCCTTATTTTGCTTTTGCAGACATTGCTTACAGCCTCGCACACATGTTGTCCCTGACACCTGTGCATGCCCATAGCATGCAGCCTCACACACATGTTGTCCCTGACACCTGTGCATGCCTATAGCATGCAGCCTCGCACACATGTTGTTCCTGACACCTGTGCATGCCCATAGCATGCAGCCTCGCACACATGTTGTCCCTGACACCTGTGGGTGCCCATAGCTTGCATCCCAGAAGTGATGCTGCTCAGGGTGAAAGAGCATGGTCACTGGAGGGTTTTTGAGTTGCACTGAGCACCTTGAACTTTGGAATCAGTGTTTTGGAGAAGATGGGCTGTCTACTCTGGCGGGCATTCCTCCCCAGGAAGGACAGGCCTGAGAATGCAATGAGCTTCTTCTCTCCTCAGCACAGAGACACTCGGCAGGCTCCTCTCAAAAAATGCTCTTAGGACAGGAAAAAAAAAATGGTTGACAGTGCAGATGTGAG
Organism: Microtus ochrogaster; assembly: GCF_000317375.1. Lineage (NCBI taxonomy): Eukaryota > Metazoa > Chordata > Mammalia > Rodentia > Cricetidae > Microtus > Microtus ochrogaster. The sequence goes on from NC_022010.1 coordinate 44,278,759, forward strand.
TCAGATAGCCCTCCGTCAGAGCCCAGCCCACCTCTCGTGACCTGACCTTGGATAGGTTACTGGGTTCTGTAGAAGAAGCTGTTGCTCCCTCACAAATGCTGCGGGATTAAGTGGAAGAGTTCTTGTGAGTGAGGCTCAGTGCTCAGCCCTAGGCAGCTAGTGGAAGAAAGATACGTTGACTTTTTCTGTATTCGGATCTGTTTTCCACTTAGAAGTATCCTGAGCACATTTTAGCCTCCAAGCGGATGCCGTGGAACAAGTCCTTTCTCGTACTCGGGAAGCCTGCCTTTGAGCTCTGTTAACTATTAAAGGGGATTTTTTTTAATTGTTAGGTTCTATCAGCCAAAAGTTATTCAGATTAAATAATCTCAAGGCCCCCCATTTGGCTATAAACGCCTCCTTTCTGTGGAATCACAAAAGGCTCAGAGAACATTTTCACTAGTATCTTACGGTCAAATGGTCAAGTTCAGCACCACCACCCCCCTTTTAGGACTATGGAGCGCCTGGCTATGACCCTGGCCCCATTTTCAGTATCTTCGTGGGCTGAGATCTCACATTTGTTCCAGAATGGCTCACTTTGTCCAGGCAGTGTGGGTATGTGAAGACGTGGAGAAAGGCTTTATCTTTAGAAGTTCAACCTTGAGCAAGTTCGTGAGGGGGGCAGGAGGCAGGCGAGGCTGGGTAAGGCCAAGCAGCGGCACCAGTGGGCAGAATACCATACTTAGCTTGGAATTGGGACTTGGCAAGCCGGGTGGAAAAAGCAGAGAAATGTAAGGAGGTTTCAGCTGGTCTGGCTTTCATCCCTGCACCCCACTCCTCCCCCACGGACGGAATGAGTCTCACAGGCACAGATGCCAGATTAGCCTCCATTGAGGGTTAGGAACTGGAACCAGGGCTCATCCTCCACCTGGTCACCCTTCTAACCTAGTCTAACACATGGCCACAGACAGGGGAAAGGTTGACAGTCTGCAGGGCAAGTTTATGCTCTTGTTTGATAGAGAAACTGAGAGAAAGTAAACACACTCCAGAGTCCCTGCCTCAGACATGCGGAAAGAAGGGAGAGCATGCCCGCAGCCTGTCTGACTTTGTTTCTGAACAAGCCCCGGCCACACAGCAGCAAGGGTCCTTCTGGCTGCTGGCCTGGGCCTGGGCTTGCCTTGTCGGAAGTGCTTGGGACTGGCCAAGCGGTGGTGGGAGGCTGAGCCTTGAAGAGGATATGAAGTTTCAGCTGGGTCCCTGGGGGCTGATGTCATCTTTGTTCCATTGTTAGCAAAGTGTATAAAAGAGCATCCAGATAACTGACAAGAGACAAGGAGGAGATACTGGGTACCAAGTCCCAAGATAGCATTGTCCTCTCTGACTGCCAGGGAAGGCTTGCCCGGACCTTGAGCTCTGGGGAGAAGTATGGTCCCTTGGGATGGGTGGTGTTGGTGATAGTAAGTATCCATCCAATCATTTGTTCAGTATCCCTCAGTATCAATTTACTAAGAACACATTTCTTCTGGCCCTATCCTGGCCCATGTCTGTGGGTAGCAACCTTAAGCAAACCAGTATTTTCTCCCTGCAGTCTTGACCATTTTGAAGAGAAGCCTACAGAACTATGAGACTTAATATTTAACTCCTTCTGTACCGGGAAGTGACTAAAGAAATGCCTTAGAAATCCATTAGATACAGCCATGTGAACTGAGTGAGTTACCTACCTCTAGAAGTGCAGCCATATGAGCTTTGTGGCTCAGACAGACACAGCTCAGAGATCCCCCCCGGGAGCCGAACTAATGCCCGCTCTCTCAGAACAGTTTAAGCTTAGAGGCAGACATTTGTGGGCACCTTGTTTATGCTCGATGCTGGCAGCTGCAAGTGAAAGCCTGGGAATGAGCCAGGCTTCATACAGCTGTGGTGAGCAGCAACTGAGACAAGACAGGCTTGATGCACAGCCCCGAGACAAGGTATGGAGGCTCTCATGTGGCATAGGGGAGGTTTTCACCAAGAGCTTGAATTTCAGTTCCTCACAGGAGCCAGAGCAGAGGAAGCCAGGATGTCCCAAACATGTCTGGTCATTCGAGTGACCTAAAGACTTCTAAAATATGTGAGGAGCCTCAGATTCCTCGCAAGACTTTACAGAGTCAAATCTCTGAGGGAGGATGTTGAGTGTCTGTAGGTTCCTACATGTAGTTCCTCATGTTGTGGTGACCCCAACCATAAAATTATTTTGTTGCTACTTCGTAACTATAATTTTGCTACTATTGTGAATCCCAATGTTAATGTATGGTATTCAGGATATCTGATACGTGACCCCTGTGAAAGGTCGTTTTACCCACAAAGAGGATGTGAGCTACCAGTTCAGAAACACTGTCCTAGAGCCCTGCCCCTGCTGGAAATCAGCAGAAATGAAGGCTCCAGGACAAGAGGCGCCACCTGCTGGCTGTGAAGGGTCTTTCTTATCTGGGTGGTTCTAAAGTGTCTGTTCTAGCTCCTTCTAGTGGCCGGAATACTCACCGGCCTTTAACGGACTCAGCTTCCAGGGGATTGATTGTCTGTCTCCCCTGCAAGGGTGAGTGGCAAGAACTACCTGGCCCAGAGTCACAGCTTGTAAAACTCCGAGACTGGATTCACACGGCACATTATTGATACCTATTGTCACATAGGTTACCAAGGGCAGGCTTCAAATTCTCTGAGCAGTGAGCAGGGAAAGTGGACTTAGAGGCTTGCAATGGGGATTAGAGAAGATAGTACACCTCAGACACCAGGGCCACGTGTTCACACAAGGCCTTACGCTGGCCACCTGGAATTAGTAGTGGCTTCCCAGATATGGGTTCTGGACACACAGTCCACCAGGTAGAAGCGAGAGAAGCTCGCTACGGCTAGAGAGAGCAATCTCTTAGAGTCAGCTGATCTGTTATAGCGATAACAATAGGCTACATCAACTAATTCCAGCAACTTTGCTGAGGATTCTCATTATCAAGGACAGTTTTCTCTTCCTGACTATGCAAATATATTCTTATCGTCTATTGAAAAGTGAATATTTGAAATGTCAGTTCCCTGTACCTAAAAGCATAGCTGGGGTCTATAAGAGAAAAAGACAACTAGGGACAACCCTTCTGAATAAGGCGATCTTGTCCTTATTTCTCTGTCCCTGCATGGCCTGAGGGCTTCCTGGCTTTCAGATGCTCCACTGAGCCCTCCAGTAGCCTAGCAGGTACATGTGTAGAAGAATGAATGGGGCTTGGAAAGCTGCAGAAACACACCCTAGCCTACCTCGGCAGGATACCCTGCCATTCTGGTCCCTAGAACCCTATGATGTGACCGCAGTGCCTTTCCTGCCTCCTCTGCCCCCACAGCGTGTCGGGGGGTGAGCTGTTTGAGCGCATCATCGACGAGGACTTCGAGCTGACGGAGCGAGAGTGTATCAAGTACATGAGGCAGATCTCGGAAGGGGTGGAGTACATCCACAAGCAGGGCATCGTGCATTTGGACCTCAAGCCCGAGAACATCATGTGTGTCAACAAGACGGGCACCAGGATCAAGCTCATTGACTTCGGTCTGGCACGAAGACTAGGTAAGGCCATCATCTATCTGTCATGGGGGCAGTGGCTGTGTGTGCTCTACAGTTGGAAATGTACAGTGTTGGAGCCAAAGTCAGAGACCAGTAAGACTTCTCAGGTTCAAATCCAGTCCCTCCTACATACTGCTCTATCACACTGAGCCGAACTAAACAGTACCTGCCCCATAGAAGTGTTAGGCTGCTAAGGCACGATGGCAATAGTCCTTACGCACAGTATGCGTCTTGGCATTAACTACATATATGATGATGGTGATAATGCAGCTGGTGGTGATGGGGACGGTGGTGGGAAGATAATGGGGATGATAATGATGACAACGACTCATTTTTGGTGATGACGGCTACTCACATCTGTAACTCTGCAAGTTACAGCTTGCAGAGTGCTATCACATTAAGAGAATATATAGCCAACCTCACTCCTTCTTACCCAGAGGAAGGCATAGTTGAGGAGATGCCCAGCAGGTCCCAGTGACGTGCTGAGGCTGGCCTAGGAACCCTGGACCCAGCTCAGCATGCTCGGGGGCTCCCTGGTCTCTGCCATTGAGCTGCATCCTTCTCCCTCCTAGACACTTCTGTTAATACAGAGCTGTAGGGCTGGAGTGAGCGAGTCTGTGTCTTACCACCCTGTGAGAAGCAAGAAATAGTTAAACAAGATAACCCCACCTGGTAAGCCTTCCAGGACGTCCAGGCTTATGTTGGTCATCCGGAGGACAGTGAGGGTGTGAGATCCTCACAGGCATGGACTTCTTTGACAGCCAGCCCAGTACGGCCAGAGCCCTCTTTGATACCGAGCAGATGTTTGTTTTATTCTCTTCTGCCACCAGGATGGGTAGGATGGTAGCCAGCACATAGGACCTTCCTTTGGACAGTAATCACCAATAAATGGAACAAACAGGAAAGCACTGGCCTCAGGATCTGGCAGTGACAGAGCCCAAGGAACACAGCGTTCCAGTTCCTTGGTAGAGGGGCACTATGGGAACAGTGATATCTGAGGACCAAAGAACAGGGAAGCAGTTAAAATGTAGCGGGGAGTTAGGTGTGAGCTGGGGTGGGAATTCAGGCTGTGAAAGCTGGTAAGGCCTTGCTTTGGAATATCTGAGATGTGTTGAACCAGACCAGATGTGGCTCCCAAGCCAAAGCTCTACCACTGCTGACGTCTCCCATCCAGGGGTGGATTCTGGCCACTAATGGACATCTCTGCTCCTTTATGGCCCAGATCGACCACTTTGGAGGTTAGGTCTCTCCAACTATTGTCCAAGCAGCCGAGGAGAGGAGAAACCAGAGACTTAGAATAAAGATGAGAGGCAGTGGATGGGGGTGTGGGGAACCTGGACCAGCAATCAGACCACCTGGGACCAGGTCCTGAGCATCGTTAGTGAGCTGGATGGGGAAATCACCTCACTTCCCTGCACCTCTCTTGCCCGAGGTAGCACGGAAATCATGCTCGCATTGAGGAGAATGTTGTTATAAAATCCTTTTAAGGACGAAGGATGTATCCAATGTAAAGACAAATGTCTTTGAAGCTCGTAACAAAGTACAGCAGACATAGTGAATGTTAGCATCCCAGTCTACTTGAGATTATTGGACACAAGTCACAGTCTCTACCTTGGGGGGTTGGCCTGCCAAAGATACAAACTTATGAAAGGAACACTCAGGGACAGGTACTTTAGTATCCTCTTCTACACTCCTACAAACTCAGGGCATTTAAGCTATATACTGAGTATATAGCTTATTGGTTTTCCTGGTGGGGTGCTTGTGTGTGGAACACACCTGGAGGTGAAGCCTTTGTCTGTGCCCCAGGTTAACTCTGTGATATGCTGTCTATTGACCCCCCCCTCCGTTCTGGTTTCAGAGAATGCTGGGTCTCTGAAGGTCCTCTTTGGGACCCCGGAGTTTGTGGCTCCTGAAGTGATCAACTATGAACCCATCGGCTACGCCACAGACATGTGGAGCATCGGGGTCATCTGCTATATTCTGTGAGTCCCAAGGTTCTTGGTGGGGGGAACACTCCCACCAGAGGGCCCCCAAGTGGCTATGTGATAGTGAGAGAGAGGCGAGGATGGATCACTATGGGGACCACACCCTCCAAGCAGAAGGGTGATTGGTTTCCATTCCTGGCTCTGCCAGCCCATCCTGTTCCTGGGCCTGCATCACCCTTCCATAGCCACACATAAAGATCTCCATGATGGATGCCTCACTGTCCCTAGTGCTGGCAGCCTGGGGGCTTTGGTCGGGCTTATGAGGTGAGAGGAAGCACGGATGAGCATCTTCACTGTTTTCTGAGGGCAGAACCCCATCCTCACAGGATGGACACTCCCGTCCTGGCTCATCTTTCACTCCAGTACATATATACTGAGTAGTGAGCATTCTTCATGGAGAGGCTTATGTAGGAACAGCAGACAACAGATCAATACAGTAATTAGTTAGCAATGCTGGAGGGAAAGAGGAGAAGCCAATGGTATACACCAGAGCTAGGCAACCTATAATATATCTCAACCTCTGTGGTAATGCCTCAGATTGCAAGCTTTGCCTCAGAACTGGGCCACCGAAATTCCACACTTCTAACAGGACCCACACACCTGTAGTGTTTGTCCAAGGCTACATTTGGAGTAACCAAGCTCCACTTACTTTTGTTGGGTTGTGATGAAGCTTCGGTCACAGTCATGAGCCTTAGAAGCCACCATTGAATTTGTGTGGCAACATGCAATGGTGGAATGATCTTCCTAAAGCTGTGGCATTCATGCAACTGCTAAGTCTGTTGTTGTTGGGGTTAGGGGTGTTGCTCGATCAGTAGGGTGCTTTTCCAGTGTGTATGAAGGATTGGTTCAGGCCTCGTCACTGCACAAGAACATCAAGATATGACAGCATATGTTAACAGTCCCAGCACATGAAAGATGGAGAATAAGGAGTTCAAGATCACTCTCAGCTACATAAACAGCCTGGGCTACATGAGACCCTGTTTCAGAAATATATACATATGTACATTGTCACTAAAACAAAAGGGAAAGTAAACTTGAGGCTAGAGAGATGGCTCCGTGGTTAGGAACATTTACTATATTCTTGCAAAGAACTTGGTTTCAGTTTCCAGCACCCACATCAGGCAGCTCACAGCTCCCATTCTAGGAGATCCAAGACCCTCTTTTGGCTCTGATGAGTACCTGCACAATATAGAGCACACAAATTCATCAAGTGCAAGTATTCTCTCTCTCTCTCTCTCTCTCTCTCTCTCTCTCTCTCTCTCTCTCTC
>NC_022010.1:44285664-44306238 GCF_000317375.1 Microtus ochrogaster
CACACACACACACACACACACACACACACACACATCAATTTTTAAAAAAATTTATTTTAAGGAAGATCTCAAGGAATGTTCTCTAAGGCATTTGGGGTCTTCAGCCCCCAGGGCGAAAGGTAACTCTTAATGCCCAGTCAGCTTAAGAAGCTCTGTTAGAAAGACTCTGGTATGACCTGGATTTTCACATCCTCAGAGTTTTACCGTCACCGTGGCCTGTGAGAACGGCCCCCTTCCCTTAGACCTGGGCAATAGCGTTTTGCCACAGAGAGTCCCTGCCTCTCTTGCCTAAAGTCACCGTCCTCCAGGCCGGAGAAGAACCCCTGCGTTTCTCTGCCTCTCCCTGTGCCCTCTTGGAGGAGGTGCTAGTGATGGAGGATGCTGTACTGGATGCTTTTTCCCTGTTCCTAGTTAAGTGCAGAACAGAGGCCAATAGCTCAGTCTATCTCTTCTGGGGCTAGTGGGGCAGCCAGATTCATTTTGGTCTCTGGCCTAGTGAAACACTGAACCCTGCAGAAACCACGTTTGGTGAGCTCGCTCTGGTCAGACCCTGCTGGTGCTGTGGCTTAGCTTGGTCCCAGTACTTGCAGAACTGCCTGTTACAGGAGGCCTCTCTTACAGCGGTGCGGAGATCTTCTGATCCTCTGATATTCACAAGAGCAGATCTGATCTCACACAAATGTAGAGTGGGTCGCGGCAGGGGGTTGACTGTATTGGACATCAAAGTGACTAGGGCCATGGAAACTGCATGCTTGACTGCTTGCCGTGGTCTGGGCAGGCGACCAAGTGTTTCATTTTTCCCAGAACAAAGAATTTCCTAAGGAATGAGACTTTGATCATAAAAATGGGAATAGTCCCAGACAGACCAGGAGAAGTCGCAGTGGTAACTGGTTTGCTCTGTCCATTTTGACAATGAACACATCCCTGTGTCTCACGCTGGATCAAAAAGCCAGACAGAACCAGCATCCTGCAGACCTCGGGTCCGCTCATGCTCACCCTCCCAGAGACCAACATCATCCCTTTATGCTGAAGCTAGTGGTCAGGTCTGTCTGTCCTCGGGCGTCATGAAATGACCCAGAAGGGAGCAGCTGGCTTCTTTTACTCTAGCCATGAGACCAATGCATACTGTCACACACAGCTGTGGGAGCTCACCATCTAAGCTGTGCAGCATGCCATTGTGTGAACATAATCCAGTGAATGACGGGGCCTTAGGTAGTGTCCAGTGTGTAGCGTTACAACCTTCGGGCACACGTGTTCTTAGAATAACTGTGCATTTCCGTTGGAAATGTAACCTGGAACTTGGAGTACCAGGTCATAAGAGCACTGTGTTTTAAAATAAAAATCCTTTTAGATACTGCTACCGCACCCCCATTGTTTACTAGGTTGCCTCTAAAATGCAGACTAAGAAATAAAGAGTCTTTTTAAATGGGGAAGGCAACCTTGATGTACAGGAACTGACCTGGTAATAGGAGTAAAGAAAGGGATGGGAGGCAGATAACAAGAAGGCTCAACCGCAGCTCGGTGTCCTGACAGCTGTACCTGGCTGTACCCGTGGCTGTGCCAGTTTTCTGAACTGCTCCTTAAGGGCTGGTCCAAATCTGTGACTTCCTTTCAAGAGCTAGGGGGCTCTCATAGAGTACGTGATGGTAAAAACAAAGATTGGAGCCAGCCCAATGGCTTCCCTTCAGCTCCTGCTGTGCAGAACCAGGGCTGCACTGGAAGCAGCAGCAGAGGCTCTCGAGTGCCCTTGTAGCATCTTTTGCCCTGCCTCGTCCCTCGCTTTAGAGTGGGCTGTCTGTCTAACAGTTCCTACCTTGGCCTTTGTGTAGAAAGTCCTCCCGACCCCCTGTCTAGGACCAGTGAATGCTACTGGGTCTCACTGGCCAGATCATAGTGTGTTTTTATAATGTTCTACAGTGGTTGGGGAGTACCTCCTGAGCTACAGAAAGCTCCATCACATCCATGCAAGGGGATCCAGCTTCATCATGGGAATCTGAATTCCTCAAAAATTCAGCAGTTCCAGGGGAGGCCTCCTGCAGCAGCTGCAAGTATTGGGACTAAGCTAAGACATAGGGCCAGAAGGTCTGACCACTTCGAAAAGCAGGACAGTTCCTGTCCTTGCATGGAGAGAGTGGCAGCACCCAGGAGATCCTGAAGAGGGGGGTTCCTTGCATCTCCTTCTGAAGGTAGCTTGAGTGGACAGGAAGAGTGTGGGGCGCTCCAGGCCACACTCCCGGAAGGAAATCATAAACCAGCCTTCCTTCCAGAAACTTCCTTCCTGCCTGCCCACCTTCCCTCCCTGGTTCCTGAGCACTGGGTGTTTCCTTACACCTGGGGGAGCCATTCTTGACTGAGCCCCACCCCATCCCTATTCCACCATTCCCGCCCTCTCTGCACAATCCCAGTTCCCTTTCCCAATTGCCTCATCCTCCCAACCCCAAAGAGCCAGGAGCCATCCTCTAACACTGTATACATGTCAGGGAAATGCCTAGAAAAGAGAGTGTGTGGCTGCAGCCTCTGTCTGCCCTGCCTGGGATTGAGCTGCCCTCCCATCTGCTGAGCCCAGGAATGCTTCCGATTCCTGCCTCTTTGCTCCCTTGCCAAGCCCAGCCACTACCTTCAAGTTTTGCCTCTCTGGCAAATATGACTAAACCCCCAGTTTAGTCCCTGCTTCTGCCGTGAATCTGCCCGGCTGTTTCCGATTCTCTACTGTGGATTCCTAAGGCTTCTGAAAGCGGGATAAAGCGTAAGCCCTTTGGAAGTGCTGAGCAGTTCTGCCGGCAGGCATGCGTTCCCATAACTAGCCACTCATTCAGTTAGAGCATGCCTGTGACTCCAGCGATGGTGCAAGGGTAGTCCAGAGGCATTTCCATGCTCTCCAGTCTCCTGACTTTCCACCCTGAAAGAAGAAGAGGCTCAAGCCTCAGATTTGATAGTGAAGCTCGGCTGTGTGTGTGTGTGTGTGTGGGGGGGTGAAGTATTAAGCAAGGCCAGACGTGGTGGCATTCATCCCAGCACATGGGCGGCAGAGGTCAGCCTGATCTTCAGAGCAAGTTCCAGAACAGCCATGACTACACAGAGAAACCTTGTTTTGAAAACTAAAAAGAAACAAACAAAAATAATCAATTAGGAGACCAGAGAGTTGGTTCAGCAGTTAAAAGCACTTGCTGTTCTTGTAGAGGACCCAGGTTTGGTTCCCAGCACCTGCATGGCAGCTCGTAATTCTCTGGTAACTCCAGTTCCAGGGGATGCAACACCCTCTCCTAGTCTCCTCGGGCACAGGCCACACATGTAGGCACACAGACATACATGCAGGCATTCATATACATAAAACAAATAAGAATTAATCAATTAGCACAGGTACATAAGGCTAGTCTAGCATGCTTTTGGCTTGGGTTTAATGCCCTGCATTGAAAGGCTATTAAGAAAGTAGAACACCCTGAAGAGTCCATGGTTCAGATTTGATAATGAATGTCAAGAATCCACATGATTGAGAGAAAAGCCAAGCATCCAAGAACATGCCCAGACAGATACCAGTTTTATGAAAACGGGGTAAGTTTTTTGATTTGAAACTAGATAACACTGGGGGTAGGGTGTCATATTGCATTAGTGTATTTGCTAACTGGTTGGTAGGTTGTTTCTAAGATAAAAGGACACATGACCCTTTTTGTAAGTTCTAGTAATAAAATCCAAACCAGAAAAAAAAATTGCAATCTCAAACTAAGCATGGTTGTTCACACCTTTAATCCCAGCACCTGGGAAGCAGAAGCAGGATGATCAGGAATGCCAGGAAGCAGAAAGATAACCAGAAGCACAAGCATTACTAAAATACCCCAACTCTACCTTGGTCATCATGCTCTGTGTACCAGTATTGTAAGTTTTTAATTCATGGGGAACTCGGGCCAGCAGAGAGCCTGGCAGGACAGACTGTCTCAGATGGGTGTGCTGCCAGGAAGAAGCAGTGCCAAGGCCAGAGGCTGGGGCTCCCCGTGCCTGCGACATGGACAGCGATTAAGACCTGTCGTTCGTTGCAGGATTCCAAGTCCTAATTAGGAAAGGAGGCATGCAGAAGGGGCCGTTTCAGCATTCCTCAGCAAGACTGTTTGCTTTCCCTGCTGTGCTCTGGGGCACTGCAGGACTTTCCCTCTTCTTGCTTCAAACAGAAAATGTAAGGGTGAAGAGAAGCAGGTGCCCGCAGGCGAAGACAGGCTGCATCTTGGTGGAGCTTTCTTAGGCCACACACATCACAGAGGTCGGGGAACTGAAAGGTCCCTAGGAAACCCAGCCCAGTCAGTGTGCTGTCAAGATGGAGTAGCACATAGCAGTGTAAATTCAAAGACTGGCAGCCTTCTTTTACCAGGCCCTCGTGGGCACATGATCAAAACTGATTCAGATTTCCCTCATGGACTTAAGCCAGCATCTTGCTTTAAGAAAAGCCGTCTGCCATGGTGTACTGTTACTCAAAAACACAAGTATGTTAACTAGAGTTCACCAACGCTAAACTCTTTGTACTTGCGTTCAGCAGGGGCTCCTCCCATGGGCACCCTTCTCCCAGTGTTGGAGTGGGTGTTGTTCAAGCACAGTGTTCGGGTACAAGCAGATTTCGTACGCTGAGGCCTTTTGAATGCTGAACAGCTCCAGCAGCTGTCAGTGTGTTGTGGTTTATGGTGATGGATTAATAAGGATTTGGGAGCAGGATGCTCATAAAACCCTGACTTCAGGGGACCCTGGGTGTATCTCACGGAATTTGGACAGGGTCAGGAAGGGACCAAGTACACAATTTTCAAACTGAAGCGGTAGGGGCCATTTGTTGAAGCATTATTAACAATTTAAAGATGGTGGCAGTAGAGCACTGATGTTATCTTGGGGGCACTCTGGGCAGCTGTGCAGGTCATACACCCAGAGTCAGCCCTTGGTTTGAAATGCAAGGTGAGGGGGCTGCTGGCCAAAAAAGAGGTGTTCGGAGGTCACAAGTGAGGATGGTGAGCTTCAGTCTGTTCTGCTGGACTTTGGGATCACTGCCCTTCAAACTGTGACTTAGGCTCCTGGGAGATAGTTCACACCATGTGTGATATACATGGTGCCGGATGAACCCTAACTGCTCCATGCACTAGCGCAATGCTTACAGCTTTCTTAATCTGCACAGAAATATGAGCACACAGCCGCAATAAAGGGTTGGCCTGGGGGTTCAGGCTCCAGTGTCTGGGACTCTGTTAGGTTACCTAACAAATCTGTACCTGGCCTCACTTGCCATCTCTATACAACAAAGAGGTGAAAATTACCTGTGTTCCGGGCAGTGTTAAGATGAAATGAGTTCATCTGTTTCCGATCTTTACCCCGCGGGTGGTAAAGCGTGCTCAGTGCCTGCTGCTGCTGAAGACGGGACAGGACAGTTAAGGAAGAGACTATTTTGAAGCGTGAAGAGAAGGTGACACTAGAAGGTAGGGAAAGTGCCTAAGGTCACTTAGCTGATGAGGCTGTGCTCTGTCCTCTGCCACCCAGCCTGGAGATGAGCTTCCCGAGGGACATAAATGCCTCAGGCGGCTTGTGCCTCCTTGCTGGTTAAAAGTCCTCATGTTTATTGGGCTCACATTTGATGAGCCATCCTTATATGGTTCCTCACACACACACACACACACACACACACACACACACACACACATCTGGAGGGATATAAAGAAGTAGAAAGGAGAATACAGAAGAGAACATAAAAAATTAGATGGAAGGGGCTGTAGAGATGGCTCAGAGGTTAAGAGCACTGACTACTCTTTTAGAGGTCCTGAGTTCAATTCCCAGCAACCACACGATGGCTCACAGCCATCTATAATGAGATCTGGTGCCCTCTTCTGGCATGCAGGCAGACATGGAAGGAATGTTATATACATAATAAATAAATAAATCTTAAAAAAAAATAAAAATTAGATGGGGGGAAGGGACTCAGTGAAGGTTCTGAGGGCTGAGAGCCAGCCTGAAGTTGGGAATGGAAGAGGAGGATGGAATTGGGGAGGGTCTTGGCTCTGCTTTGTACATCGTGAAAGTCTGTAGATTAATCAAGTCTTCCCCCTCAGCCTCTCAGGTGGTTGATGGAAAGAGGCCGGGGATCCTAGGGGTGACTTAGGGAATGCAGTGAGTGGCTGAGAAGAGACACAGAAGCTATATGGTTTCCTTCTTGGAGGTAGAGGAAGGGCAGGTGCACGAGCCATATAGTGTGTGCTTCAGAGTGCAGGGTGAGCCCCCACCTTTGACCTCAGCCCTCACTTAGGGGAGTCATGCTCCCCCCACACCTCCCAGCTCGACTCCCCATCATTCTTGTTCTTCTGCTCTTCTCCCCCAGGGTCAGCGGACTGTCCCCTTTCATGGGTGACAATGATAATGAGACGTTAGCCAACGTCACCTCTGCCACCTGGGACTTTGATGATGAGGCGTTCGACGAGATCTCGGATGATGCCAAGGATTTCATCAGTAACTTGCTGAAGAAGGATATGAAGTAATAGGCTGGGGTGGTGGTCTTGTCAGTCTCCTGACTTGTTTCCAAAGGCAGGGCCTTCCTTTATTCGTGAAGTTCCCTCTTCCTGGCTGCACTCAGTCCTGTGTTCCCCGAAGAGGAAAGAGTGGTCACTAAGGGACCCAGCTAGTTGTGTAGAGTGGTCCCTGCTTCCAGGCGCCAGACACCCCGCCCACTTTAGAAGCACAGAACTCCCATTGGAATGGTGGCCCCTGAGCAAGGGTCTCAAGGAGAGGACAGCTTCTCCTTTGTGATGATTGGCGTTTATTGTCTGTTTGCCTGTGGCCCTCACAGTCCGACAGACCCCGCAGGACCTCGTCAAGGCTCACAGGGGGGAGTGCCTGCTTAACTTACAAACACAGATGACAGAGACGGCCAATAGCTCATTGGAGAGTCCTTTTTATATCCCCAGATTATTCTGGCTTGGTGTTTTATTCACATTGAAACTATTCCTTTGATATGGCCCAGTTCCTTCTAACACAGACAAACTGGTGACCAGTGGGTGCTGGGGTGTCCCTGCCCATGAAATCAAGCTGTGAAGGAAGATTAAACATGTGGCCTTTATCATAGTTGGAGCGGGCTAGGTAGAACAGGTGAGCTGAGGTTACAACTTGTCTGTGCGTCTCTCCAGGTGAGTGGAGTCAGCTAAGTTACAGCCAGAAGGTGGAGGCTCTGCTCGGGAGCCTCTGTGCTCCTCAGGAGTTGCTGGGGCCGGGAGCTCTAGACTAACAGGTGTCAGCCCAGAGGCAGAACCTGTTTCCAGTACCCGCCCCTTTTCCGCCCCCAGCTCCAAGTGGGATTTGGCAACAGGAGATAGTTGCGACCATGCCAAGAAGGGTGCAGTTGACATGGGTGATGTGACAGGAGCAGAAGGGAGGCAGCCACCTCCAGGGGTAGGTGAGAGGTTCAAAATTGGCAGGCGATTTTGCAACCTGACTACCACCTGGCCATCTGGCCTGCGGCTCCCTGTGCTGTAGCTTGTCACCTCCCGCCCTAGGAATAGGAGAGAGCGGTTGCTATAGGTGACCGCTGGAGACCCTCTTAGATGGCTGTGCCTAACCTCCTAATGCCCACCGACCCCCGAATCCTCTTGAGCCTCCCAGATTCAGACTCCCCGGGTGATATCCACTCCTCCGCACAACGTGAGGAACGCACAGTTGTGAATTATATTCACAATTCTTCCCAGCCTCTTAGTGGCCACAATGGTTGTGTCAGAATTTAGCAACCCCAAAAGACTCTGGGGGTCATGGGAGTCTGGATTCCCTTTTAAGGTAAAGGTTCCTCCTCCCAAGATAGATAGCATGCTTCTGATCACTCTGGCCCAAGCATGGATTTTACAAACTAAACTTCGTTCATAGAAGATGTGATAGATGAAGCATTGTGTGGATGCCCCGCCCTTAGAATGATCTGGCAACAGGCTGTATTAGCCTCTTCTGTGCTTATAAAACAGACTTCCTAAAGAACAAGCTCCATTATATAAAGTAAATCATTACTTTCTTTTAAATTCCTAAGCCCAGCACACCTTCCAAAGCCCCCATCTATCAGTCACTGTTTTCTAAATGTCTGTGATGGAGTTATACACACAGGATGCAGACATATGAAGACTGTAAGTCAACTTAAAGCATCATGGTCCCTTCATCCGAAGATCCCCACGAGGACTGTGCTTCTTTCTAGCCACTTTCCTTTTTTGCTGGCATGTGTTTCTTTGGATTTAGTCTTGTTCCCGTTAAAGTGATAACCCTGAAATGTTTCTCAGTTCCAAAGGCTCTTGGGAAGATTAAATGAATTTCAGTGCAGTTCCTAGGCTGCTCTAATTTAGAAGTTGTATGTAGGCCACAACTTCTTTGGACTGTGACAGGATAAACCTGACACTCAACCACACTATAAGACACGAAAATTCAGAGGTGCTCACAGGTTTTGTCTTAGTGTTCCATTCTCATCCCCTGTTTGGAGAGGCAAAAGGATCAGGCCCCTGTGTGACCAGCAGAATGATAAAACCTCCCTGGAATATGGTGTCAGGTGTAGATGCCTGTAACTCTAACCCTCATGGACCCCCAGAAAGTTGAGAATCTGCTGGTGGTTAAGCTGGGTCCAGTCAGTGCAATCCAGAGCAAGGGGAGAAGGGACCAAGCGCACAGTACCCCATCATTGTGTGTGAGCTGGGAATGGGCAGCCCTGGGCTGTGTCCATTTATCATCTCGGAGCTCCCCTCCTGTTCAGAAACCCTCTGATCTCTACCTCCATCAGAAACCGTCTGGACTGCACCCAGTGCCTTCAGCACCCATGGCTGATGAAAGACACCAAGAACATGGAGGCCAAGAAGCTGTCCAAGGACCGGATGAAGAAGTACATGGCAAGACGGAAGTGGCAGGTAATGTGGGCTCCACCGAGACAGGATGCTGCCCTTCAGATCAGCTTTATTCAGGCCCAGTTGACCATAACTTGATTCCAGGAAGGTCTGAATGTTCTTCTGAAATGACCTCTGTCCAGTGTAGGCAGCTGATTAAGGCCCAGAGTTACTTAAGTCATGAATACAAAATCCTTAGCTTAGAGGAGACTCCAGTCCTGTTCAGCTTTGTCTCGTGGGGATCAGAGGCCTGTGCAGCCTGTGCACCTAGGTTAAATTGCTAGTGCTCCAGTCTTCCTGGCTGGGGAGGAGCAGCATGGCCTGAAGAGTATCTGGCAGTCCTAGAGAAGCTGAGCTCCGTAAGGGGAGCGTGATGATAACATATTTCCTTGAGGGGGGTGGGGAGGGCGTATGCTCCAAAGAGGAAACAGTGGTAACTTTATCGAGCAAGTGGGGAGAACACTGGTACCAAAAATTGTGGGAAATTATGAGACAAGTTTCGAAGTGTCTTGGACAATGCCTGGAACACAGTGCGATGCCGTCAGTAGCTAGTATGTATGGAGGGCCAGCCTCGGGTCAGGGCTTATTCAAAGATGTCCTGTGTGCTAGTCTCTTTTCCTTTTACCATGATAAAACATCCGTAAGGGACAAAATTTCGTTTTGGCTCAGAAATGAGGCATGGTCAGTTTTGGTGAACAAGTCACAGTGTTAGGAGATTGGGCCACTGGTCACACCCTATCTGCAGCCATAAAATAAATCAGTGAACAGTCAGCTTGCTTCCTTTTTATTCAGCCTAGGACTTCAGCTGTAGAATGGTTTTGCTCACAGCAGGTGAATTCTCTCGCCACAGTGAACCTCATCTAGATAATCCCTTACAGGCCTGTCTAATCTAGAGAGCCCCTCTCAGGTGTGCCCATGTTAACACTAAGTACCAACATCACATCTGTGCATCGCTTTTATATCTTATCATCGTAGCGATTAGTGTCCCCACTTCACAGTCAAACCAAGGAGGAGAGTAGATGAGAGAAGTCATCCGGGGTCATGGTGGAAAACCAGGAAATCGAGCCTAGAACCTGGCTCCAAAGTACAAGCACTGATAATACCAGAACTGCCTCTAATAGCAAGATGGTAATATTTCCGTCCAGACCCTAGAGCACTTAGCACCTTCTCCATCTGTTTGATTCTTTCTTTTATCACGATTTGAATTGTAAAACTCCTGGGCTTCAGGAGAGGACATGATTTCCATAGCCACGGAATATATGGTGCAGTGGGAAACCAAAGCAAATGTCATATAAAAGAACACACACACGCCAGGATTTATACACAATCGGGAGCTCCATGACCATATATGTGTGTGTGGATGGCGAGGGGGGCATTCCACTAGAGTTGACGCGGTTCTGAGAAAACCCTTCAGGGGCAGAAGCTGGGAATTTAGTAGAGAAGATACTTAAAGCCCAGAGGTAAGGAGCAAGAGCATGGTAGAGGAATTGGCGGGGGAAAGTGGGCCCAGCTTGAGACTACATAGGACTGGACATAAAGGGCAGAGCCTGTAGCAGGAGGGTCAAGGTTAGGAGCACTGAGACTGCCCGTGTGATGGGGAAAAAGGAGTTCATGGAACACTGTTCACTACCACACAGTGACTAAACCACAGTTCCCTTAGAAAACACAACTTCACACAAGGGTTGAGAGTTGAGGAATCACCACAAGGGCCTGCGGGCTCAGGGTGTAAAGGGCTGGCATCTTGAGCACACAGCAGCCAGAGCCCTGCTGCAAGGAGGTGGGAAGCCCTGGGCTGATCTGACTCCTTCAAATGCAAGATGGGTTGGAACACCTGCCTCACTCACCTCCCGGGGCCTTTCCGGTCGGAGTAGAAAGTACACTTGATTTTTTTTTAAGTATGTACAAATCAAAGTTGTCTTTGTTGATGATGCTCTGGCCGTCAGGTGTCGAGGGTTCTTTGGGAAGGAAAGACAGACATCAGTCAAAGAAGCAAGTCTAACTGGATCTCGCTTGCATAAGGCACTGGTCAGGGCAGCTGTCACCTCAGAATATCTGCAAGTTGCTCTAAGCCAGGAGGGTGCTGGGGTCAGGGCATGGGCACAGAGAGGAGCTGTGGATGAGAGAGATTGGGAGAGAGAATGGCTCTATCTCTGCAGCTAGGGACCCACAATTCACAACGCTATCTCCTAGTTGCTGGTTTTGCTTTTTACTGGCAATAGGATTTTCTGGAAGGGTGGGGGATCAAATTCAGAAAAAAAACCTTGTTTCCCTATTTTAATTTAAGCAAAGCATTTGGAAATGACTTTTCTGCAAAACTGCACACCCATTAGCCCGTAAAAAATCTCACTTAACATGAATGTCCCGGGGAGTAATTTCACTGGGAACAGTTCAGCTGTGTTGACCTTCTGGTAAGTTGCTTGCTTAAGGAAATATTTTCCACATTTAAACTCCAGTTCCAGAAGTTTGGCTCCCCCAGGAATATGGGACTCTGTCTCAGAGTAGCCAAGGGGGGTGCAGCAGGACACGGAGTAGGACTGGGCTGTCCCGGGAGAGGGAGCAGGGGGCACACGTGGCATGCTGACTCCAGAAGGAACCTTCTAACTATTCTGTTCTGATAAAAGACTCCAAAAAACAGGGAGAGGGAGCTGGCCTGCTAACAAAGCCCTCCATGCAAGGCTAGGTGGGGCACGGGTATCCACTCATATTATTGATCTTTGCATAGCTATTCCGAGAGAAGACATATTTCCAATTCACACTGAAAGACTAGTCCAAAGTGTGGCAATTGGGGTGGGTTGGACAGGGTTACAGGGCTTCTGTCTGCAAACTAGATGTAAAAGACTGGGTGTTGGAGGAGGAGTATGTAATTATGATTTTTCTTAGGCTAACCAACCAGCTCCCAAATAAAGAAAGACACAGAGACTTATTATTACTTATTATTATTATTAATTACGAATGCTCGGCTTTAACTTAGACTTGTCCCACTAGGTCTTTTAACTTAATTTAACCTGTTTCTCTTCATCTATATTTTGCCTTGGGCTTTTTACCTTTCTTTCTCTTGTCTGTCTATCTGGCCCCTGGTGTCTCCTTCTCGTCTGCTTTTCTTCCCCCCCCCAAATTCCTCCTCCTACTTACTCTCCCTGCCCAGAAGTTCCACCTATACCTCCTCCCTCACTACTTAGCTTTTTATTAGGCCAATCAGGTGCCTTAGGCAGGCAAGGTAAACAGTAACACATAAACAAATATTGTGCAACATAAGCAAATGCAACACATATTTACATATTTACATAGTTAAACAAACGCAACAGATTTTTGCATAGTTAAACAAATATTCCGCAACAATAGTAGAAGGAAGAGGAGAGTGGAAGTTAAAGGGTTAAAGTTAGCTGCGTTTATTTTCTAGGAACCATAGAGACTCCAGCAATGTATCTAAAATAACAGGATAAAATATCAGAGTCTGTTCTATATTTTAATGTGGATATATAAATACAGACTGCTCGTGGCGATCATATACCTGTCGGGGCTCTCGTCCTGGCGCTGTTTTAAAACTGGGTTCAGTCTGGTGCTTAGATGACCAGCTTGCCTAAGTTTTCCAAGCATTGTTCAGCTGTTAACACTGAGAGACCCAATCCTGGGAGGTGAACAGTCTTGGGCCAACAGTTCTGGTCATCCTAGCTGGGTCTCCAAGAGCTGGGGGATTGGGACACAGCACCTACCAGGAGCACAGCCTTAGCCAACCTTGTCCTCCAACAAAGAGAGAGGCTTTTGCTAAACAAGCGCAAGAACTGAAACTTGGCTCTGTTGATTTTTGTTCCAAAATTTCCAAAGGTCTTTGTGAAGCAGCAATCGGGTTTTTATTTTTCAGCTCAGAGACGTGCAACTGAACTAGACAGCTCTGAGAACTCCTTACTACTGCTCTACAGAAAGCAGTTTCCAAAGAATTAATTCTGATGTCGATAGTTTTAAATTTTTCATTATTTAGTGCTTGCAAATATCCCCACTTAAGAACTGATATGAATGCCTACGTCTGCTGGAAGTTTCTCCACAGGACAGTGTCTGCTCTTAATGCCTTTGCTGCTCCTTCTGAAATACTGCAGCTTTTGTTTGCCTCGCTCTGAGAAGTTTGTATTAGTAATTTGATTACAAAATAAAACCAAGAAAGAAGAAAGACATCATCTGTCCACAGCATGCAGGGAATACAGTCCTGATCAACCCCACTCCCCATGTGTCTGGAATCAGGGCGCTTGGGGGCTCAAGGCAGAAGGTGAGGGTCCTGCTACACAGTCCTTCGCAGGAATCAATAACCTCTTGGGAGAAACTAGCACTGCAAGAGGATTAAAATCTTCTGGCTTTTATTTAGGATCCAGACTCCAAGGCTCAGAGAAGGGAGAACAAACTTGGACAAGGTCAGAGAGTAATGAGCGGCCAGAGAACTGACCTTGTTGGGAAGGAGTCCTCTGGCTTAGACTCTGAGGCCAGGACAAACCAGTGTGTGTTGGAAAGGGGCTAGTCGGCTGAGGAGGGAGGATCAGGCGATTAGGGAGTGGGCTGCTAAGATCTTGACTCCACTGGGATGGATGCCACCTCATCAGGTCCCAAGACAAGGTAGGTTCCCATGGGCAAAGGTGGCTCTTCCCACACTACAACTGGCAAAGAAAGCAACCAGCCAGCCAGACCACCAGGAGAGCCTGAAGGCTGGCACATGGTCTTACTCCGACGGGTTACCACCGTCTCTCTTCCCCCTACTTGGGACTCCCTGGGTTATGTTCAGGTTCCCCCCACACACACACACACACACACCCGCACACTCCACTGTGGTAGCATGAAGCTAGGGGCATGCCCACACTCCGCAGTGCTGTGTGGAGGAAGATATCGATGGCCAGATGTCAGTCAGTTTGAATGTTTGTCCAAAGTGCACAGAAATAGGTTGCAACAAAGAGGGCAGAGTAGCAGTTAGGATTGCAACAGAGGTCTCTGCTTAAGACACATACGCGACACATGCATGCACGTGCAGGCACACACACACACTTTTGCACGAGCCCTCAATAGCCTGAAATTCTCCACTTTTGAAATAATCAACCTTTTTATTGAAAACACTGTCTTTCCAAATAGTCAAAACTGTGAGGCCAATGAAATCCACGAATGTGTGGAATTAATTCTGGAAGAAAGTGGTATGACGTCCACTGAGTGAGGGCAAGGCAACTGCCTTTGAAGAGGAAACTGGTTTCCTTTTCACTCGGACAAGGAGCCAGTCTGAGGTGAGGTCGGCTCTGTGAGTTTAAGTCTCTGGTTGCTGAAGGAAGATGATTTGGGCTATCTTAGCTAACCCCGCTGACCTTGGGGAAAGGCTGAGAAACTGTCCTGGAAGATGTGAGACAGAGGTGCCACTGTCCCCCAGCACCTCTTGATAGAAATCCTAGGCTGGATAGAATTGTCACAATGCGTGGAAACTATGGGACTAGTCCTGACCCTACGCAGCAGAAATTCCTCCCTCTCCCAAGTGGCCCATTGGAGTGTTTGTCTCAGACACGCGAGTGGACACAAGCGAGTCCACTGTGCAACCATAGTCTTGTGCTGGGGCCACCAGGGGTGTTTCCTCAAATCTCTGAAGTATCTCAGTCATAAACAGAACAAATGAGGCCTTGGAGACCACCTCGCCCAGCCCCTTCTTTCTACACAGAAGGAAACTGAAGCCGGAGAGGTCAGATGGCTTGCCCGAGGTCAATAGAATGCCGCTTCGCTTTTCTGGACCCATGGGTCTGTAGTAACTAGCTCCTTGACCAGTTGAAACCCTGCTGCAGGCATTGTTTTATGAGCACAGCCCCGCTGGGCCCAGTCAGCAATAAGTCTTTGGAGCTGTCTCGGGCTGCAGTGGCTTTATATAAACTATCCCTTTTATGGGAGTTGAAGCACAGTATGAAAGAGTTTTTGTCTCATGTTGACCTTGTTTAGTCACATTAACGCACACATCAGTTCCAGGGCCCATTCCATTCTCTGAACATCTTCGGACACGCTGACAGTGTGAGCAGAGCGAGGCTGGGCTCAGTCCAAAGGCCCTGCGTCTAGCAGCTGCGTCTCCCATCCTGGGCTCTCCACCTCTGATCAGAACTTGCTCACTGGAACCAGGACCGCCGCCTGAGTCCAAGCTCCGTGTCTATTTTTCAGAAAACGGGCAATGCTGTGAGAGCCATTGGGAGACTGTCCTCTATGGCAATGATATCAGGGCTCAGCGGCAGGAAGTCCTCCACAGGGTCACCCACCAGCCCCATCAATGCAGAGAAGCTAGAGTCCGAAGGTAAGGGGGCCAGGGTCTTCCCAGGCACTTGGGACGGGGAAGGTTGCTGGGAGAGGAGCATTTTAACAATCTCGGGTTTAGTTTGGGCTTTTAATATGCTCTAGAGCGGTAAGTTCAGAAGGACTTTGGGGGTTTCCCTGACAACTACTATCTCTAGCAAGTATTCTTTAATTGTTAACTATTTTCAGAGGAAAAGCTATTATTTGTTTGATAGAACTAGAACTTTTGCCTAATTTTCTGGAAGACTTCAGAAAGACTTTAATAAGAGCTTTCTATTTTTCTTATTATAAAAATGAGATTTTTTTTGTATACCGATAGACAAGAACAAATAAAATAAAAAATCACATATGGTTATATAATATTTTAAAAATATCCTTCCGATTCCTACTGCCTTATGTTTTTGTTTTAAAGAAAAATTAACTCATACAGGCCAGATTCCATGACAGAGACTCTGCAGCTGAAACATAGACTGGTCAGCAGGCCCTTCCCGGAACCGATAGAGCTAACTCCTTGCTGCCACATGCGAGAAGCTGCCATAGTCATCTCCATAGTGAGGGTCTTGACCTCTCGGTGCTCTGAGTGCACACAGGGATGGTCCTTTCCTCCTTGAGCCAGACAGCCCTCATGCTCACAGTGGGGAAGCTTCTGTTACCCACAGGTGGGAAACTTTCCTGCGCAGGGTGGGGTAGCTGGCTGCTAGGGAGCATCCTTACAGCTAGAGACAGGCTGCACTCCTCTGTGCTCCTCCAGATGAGCCAGAAATAGCCCAGGGGGACAGGAGAGGACACGGGAGCTCCTCCGAGGCTTGGTTGTTCCCTGGACCTGTCCCACATCCTAGCCTGCAGCTGTGCTTCTTGAGAGCCGTATAGGTTTGGGTCACAGAACTCTGATGAGTTGTCGGGGCTCTGCAGTATTCTCAGAAGCTGGTGAGGGACCTACAACAACAGGAAGAACTAGGGTACCAAGATCAGAAAGGGGTAGATTCCGTCCTTCTCACACCCTCAACCGAATCCTGAAGACCGTGAAGTTCAGCCAAAAATCCTTTTTAAAGATGACTTTCTTTTTCAATGTGTCAGCATCAGGGAAGGGGGAGGCTGAGCAGTTCCCTGTTTTGGGCACAGTGCTCTCTGCTGCCAAAAACCATTTGGCAGCAGGCCAATTCATCCCCAGGAGAAAGTCGTGCTATGATTCAGTTCCCTGAGCTGCACTATTTTCTAAATTATAGCAAGTTTAAAAAGAAAGAGACAGAGACAGAGACAAAGAGACAGAGAGAGAAGAGGAGAGAGGAGAGGAAAAAGAGAGAGAATAGAGGGGAGAGAGAGAGAGAAAGAGAGAGAGAAGAGAAGAAAAGAAAAGGAAAAGAAAAAAGAAAAGAAGAGAAAAGAAAGAAGGCATTTAAACTCAGGGAGGGCACAAGGAATGAAGACATGACCTGGTCTCCTCTTGATATTCTAGAAGATGTCTCCCAGGCTTTCCTTGAGGCTGTTGCTGAGGAAAAGCCCCATGTGAAGCCCTATTTCTCTAAGACCATCCGTGACCTGGAAGTTGTAGAGGGAAGTGCTGCTAGATTTGACTGCAAGATTGAAGGTAAGCTGTGGCCAGGCCTTTCCTTACGATACATAGTGATGGCTGTACCTGAGAGCTTGGGCAAAATGTTAGGCCTCTACTGCCTTCAGTGATAGGAACAGTCAAACCCCAGAGGGACACTGGGTCCCTTTGGTCCAAAAGGGCCAGCTTCTGCTCGCCCGACTGCTATTCAGTGACTTTCCCACAGCCCTAGTTGAAATTTCGTCATATCAGCCACTAGGCCTATGTGAACCACCTTGGACCTCCTTAGCTGTGGGACACTTGTAACAGGGACTTTGGAGGCACTGAGAAGCATGTGGACTGCCCATAAGAGGCTCTGCAAGGACTGTTGGCACTGAAGTCCAGCACCAGAGTCAGCCAGCTTAACTGCTTGTCTGCAGGCTGTGTGACCTTGGGTGGTGAGCGAACCGCTGCTGAGAGCAGGCCCCTCACTTGGTAAATAATATCTGATATCTGGGTGGTCCTAGGGGTTCTGCGAGGCCCTGTTATGAAAGTAAAGGCCTGTTAACTTTTTAAAGAGGTTTTAGAATAAAGATAGAAACGAAACGGTAGGTTGGTCAGGGCAAGGGAGGGCATGCGCAGCAGTTTACAGTAAGGCAACTTGGGCCCTCCACATCCAGAGCCAACCTCCATTTGTCTTCTCTTCCTTGTGTGGTGTCTCTGTTCCTGGGAGTCAGTCAGGCAACCACATAGTAGTGAGCGACAAAGGCCTCAGGAATCGTAGCACAGGTCCCAAGGAATTAGCAAAGGTGAAGACAAAAGGCGTTCTGTCTCAACAGATTACAACATTTTGAAAAGGTAGGTGGCAGGATAAGACAGGCTGGGTGGCTTCAGGGCTGTGTTAACATGTGCCCACGAAGTACAGGGTTATCTCTCATCCTGGTTTCACCAAGTAAAGCAGAAAAACTTACCAAGCAGCCTCCCCAAGGTCACATAGCCCAGCACGGCAACTACAGCCAGCTGCATCTTGTACTTTGAGTGGGGTTCTCCAGCACTGGGGCACTCAGGTCCATTTGGGTAAAGTAGCCGTGTATTAGGAAGGAAGAAACAACCTTTCTTTCTCCATCTTCTTTTTTAAAAGTGGATGTTTTTATAGCAAAGAAAACAGAGAGCAGTCAATTCATGAAGGATCTGATATGAAATTACTCTAGAGCTGAGGGTGTAACCCAGTGGGAGAGAGAGCAGCTGCCTGACAGGTGTGAGGCCCTGGGTCCAATCCCCTCTACTGTGCACACGCACGCACGCGCATGCACACACACACTGACTAAAATGATCATTTTTAGGAGACGGGCTTTGTTGACCTGCCGTGACCAGGCCTTGGGGGAGGAGAACAATTAGGAGCACTGTAGGAACTCTAAGAGAGCTGCTTCAAGTGAAGGAGCATGAAAGAGGGGCTGTCGTGCACAGGATGGGGGTGAGCTTGGCAAAGTGTCAGAGGAGTCAATCCCCCAAACAAGGGGACGTTAGAACTGTATACATTGTTGCGGGGGGAGGGCGTTGGTGAAAAGTTCCACACCATGCCAGGTCTTGAAGCCAGTTACTCAGTTACTCGGTAAGACCTTTTCTCTCAAAGCAGCAGGCCCCCGGTCTAACAGATGTGTCTCCTGCGGTGAGGAGCAGGTCCTGACATGGGGACTCTGCGGACAGCTCTGGAGAGAGGCCTCTCACGCAGGTCCTCACTGTTGTCACTGGACCTCCTGGGGGTTTTTATCCTTTGAAATGTTGAAACATGTGTCATGGCAGTGTGGTTCTCATCTGTTGTGCTTTTTCTCTTTGAAATGATCTCCTTGGTATTTGCATAACTTCCGACTACAGCCCTGATGCAAAACTCAAGCATATGGGTGCTGTTCTGATAAAAGCAAAATTACCCTGGGAAGGAATGCTAGAATTCTTGAGCTTTGTGTATAATTTTTATACTGCCAGCGGCTACAGGGTTGTTTTTTTTTTTTTCATCTAAAAATACCTCTACACAATTTAGGAACAAGTTGTTGTAGTACATTATGTATTTAAAGATACACATTGGCAAAGTTGGTGATGGATGTGTACACACAGAATTTTAAAATATATAGTACACATATATTTACATGTTTTTATTCCACATAGAGACATGACTAGTGCACAACATGAGGCCAGCCACTGGGACCCATCCCTAGAGACACACAAACAGGTTACCTGTTTGGGGTCAGACTAAGCTGGGCGGTGGTGGCGCACGCCTTTAATCCCAACACTCACTCAGGAGGCAGCGGCAGGGGGATCTCTGGGAGTTCGAGGCCAGCCTGGTCTACAGAGTGATTTCTAGGGCAGCTAGGGCTGTTACACAGAGAAACCCTGTCTCGGGAAATAAATAAATAAATAAATAAATAAATAAATAAATAAATAAATAAATAAATAAATAAATAAAAAAAGATAGGTTTTCTTTTTCTTAGCAGTATTACCAGCTCCCCCTGTCTGGTGCTTTGTATAGCCATTACTTGCTGTATGGAGTTAATATTTGCATACAATAAATTCATCCATTCTAGATTTACAGCTAAAGTTTCTCACAAATTCACATCTTGTAATAACTGTCACAACCCGATTTTAGAATTTGTGTGCAACTAAAAAAGATTCCTTGTACCTGTTTTTTATAACTTTTAATTCAAATCTAAGTTAAACTTTTATACATAATGATTTTTAGACATTTTACTTTCACCAATATGCCTAGCCTTAGTTATACAGTTAGAATTTAGACATTTCTGGACTACACTCCTCCATCTGACAGTGAGGCATTGTCAGGGTCACTGACATTCAGGGTGCACACCTGGAGCATTGTCAGGGTCACTGACATTCAGGGTGCACACCTGGAGCATTGTCAGAGTCACTGACATTCAGGGTGCACACCTGTAATCTCAGCACCCAAAAGGCTGAGGCAGGGGATTTGAAAGTTGGAAACTAACCAGAGCTTCAAACCAAGACCCTGTTTCAAACAAAAACAGACTACTCTATTTGAGGTTTAAGAAATGAGTCTTTACAGCATATGTCCATACTCTAGCGTCAATATGGAAATGTACCCTATGAGCCAACTTATGTTTTAATCAACAGAGGTAGCTTGAGAGCCACTTGATGTCGATAAGAATTCCTGCTGACAGGTTCTGCAGCTTGTGTTTTCTCCCTGTGCCGCAGGATACCCAGACCCCGAGGTTGTCTGGTTCAAGGATGACCAGTCAATCAGGGAGTCCCGCCACTTCCAGATAGACTACGACGAAGAAGGGAATTGCTCTCTAACTATTAGCGATGTCTGCGGGGATGACGATGCCAAGTACACCTGCAAGGCTGTCAACAGCCTCGGAGAAGCCACCTGCACCGCGGAGCTCATTGTGGAAACCATGGAGGAAGGGGAAGGGGAAGGGGGAGGGGAAGAGGAGGAAGAGTGAAGCAGAGCCAAACAGCCGCAGTTCCTAAGTCATTTTAAAAGGACTAGTTCTTTAGAGCTCAGAAAACTCGAGATAGAAAAAGCACCTCGTGTGGTAGATTAGTTAGGTCATTCGGGGGTTGACTCCTCAGCAACAGCAGTTGGTACCCAGCAGCATTATTGACGGGCATTAATTTGAATTAGATAGCACCCGAAGACGCCAGTGCAGCTAGATTCCGGGGGTTGGGTGGGGAGTCACCAGCAACTTGTCTAACCAATTCGATTTTAGAGAGAAAATAACTAAAAGGAATATTTACCTGGGAAAAGTCATCATTTCCCAACTGAATACACTCCTGTAAAGTAAAGCCACCACCAGGGCCCTGAGCCTCCTGCTGCACCTCAGCCCAGATTCCCTGGCGGTAGAATGCCTCTTTATCCCTCCCACCCCACCCCCG
>NC_022010.1:44306338-44332424 GCF_000317375.1 Microtus ochrogaster
TGAGCCACCCTGACTAGGGAGGCAGGCAGCCTTCCGACTCCCCACTTTCAAACCTCCCATTTCTCTCCGCATTCTACCTGCCAGTTTTCCTGGCTCTGAAGCTGGCACAAACTGCAGCAATCAGGACATTAATTATATTTCTTACATCCTGAAAGCAGGTCCCCTGCTCATGGGGGACTCTGGCTTCCTTGGGGAAATAAAATCTCCTTTCCTCTAAAAATCCACAGGAAACTAATCTCACCCCCCTTTGCAAGCCTCGGGCAGCTTCAGACATTTGCCTGAGAATCCATGAAGGAAAGAAAGAAAAGATCCTTGCCAATGTGCTTTTTTTCCCCTTACGCCAGGATTCATATTTGTGCCATTAACGAATATGAATAGCCTGCTTGTGCAGTGACTATTTCTGCATCTGGATGTAGAAAGCCCAGTTTGCCGAAATGCTGGTTTTGATTATTTATTGGGCACTCTGAAACTGATTTCAACTGGTGAGCAACTGTAGAACTCGATGCACTTTGGAAGCTCCTTCCAGTCTGAGCTGAATACACCCTCATTCTCGGTGCTCCTCCAAGAGCTCGGCCTGCCTTCTGCCCCCCCATTGCTCCCTTCTCGAATCAGCCCAGCCTTGCCCCACCCCTGAGCTGTACTTAGACCTCATCCGCGCACTCAGACTTGCATCTTTAGGAATTTTTAACTTTCTTTCACTTCGTTGGCACTTAATTTTTTTTTCTTATGAAACTTTTTGGAGGTCATAAACAAAGACCATAAACTGATATCCTAGTATGTTTCCTCTGTGTGTGTGTGTGTGTGTGTGTGTGTAACATTCCAAATATATTTTTTTTTCTTTTCCACTGTTTGGAAAGCACAGCAAGTTAATATTTCAAAGGACTTTTAAGATAAATTGATTCCTTAAAAACCAATTTTGAATTGTGTCTGTGCAATCCTACACAGTGCCGACATTAGAAACTTGATATTTCTCAGTCTTCTTATCTTCCATTGTCCTTTGCCTGCTTTTCGCTGCTAGCTTCAAATTGCCAGTATTTTTCCCTTTTGGCTTCTTAAGCAGTTACAATATCTTTCATTATAGCCACAGTAGTGCCACAGTTTAGCATCATAATAAAGGGGTTTTAATTTGGTTTAGAGCATTCAAAGTGTTCTTCATCACTTTGTGTTTATATTATAATCTTTGTGTGTCTGTTGTGTGTATGTGTGCATGGGTGGCTATACGTGTGTTTATAGGTTGATGCCTTCCTGGGACTGTATCAATGTGCTCTCAGTTTATTATGCCATCGAAATGGTGAACGAGAACGCTACAACTGCAGTTAGCTCACGATTTTTAATAAAGGGTACCACAGTGCATGGTGTTTGTCCTGTCTTTGTAGTCTTCTCTCGGTGCTAATTGCAGAGTCTGTGGGTTCATCTTGTAATTACAGCCAAACACTGTGCTACATAATTATGAAGAATTGGCTTCTAGAGCTGGGGAGATGCCTCAGCCGGTAAAGAGCTTGCAGCCCAAACACAAGGACTGCGTTCAGATCTTCAGCATCGGTTTCAAAGTCAGGCTCAGCAAAGGGCAGGTGTCGCAGAGACAGGCAGATCCCGGGAAGCTGGATGGTTAGCCGGCCTGGCCAATCAGTGAGCTCCAGTTCAATGAGAGACTCTCTTAGAAAACAAACAAAAACAGAACGGAGAGCAGCTGAAGTAGACAACACATGTCAATATCTGGCCAGCACACAAACATGTAAACATGTACACACAAGCAAACACAAGAATTGACTTATAAAGTTGTGCTTGACCTAGGATGAAAATTAATTAAGATAGCTCTCGTCTTTACAAGTGACCTGATTTACACTTTAGTTCAAAGTCTCTCCCAAGGATCAGTTTAGTGACTACCTTAGGAAGGATTTTTATATAGTTTTAGGACTTACCACTGCTGCTTGTTTTAGATTTTAAGAGTATTTCTTACCTGCCTTCTAAGTTCTTTCACGAACTTAGTCTTCACGTTGGAGGTCACAGCCCTGTGAGTTTCTGTTAGTGACCTGTGATAAACTTTCACAAGACACCATTTGGCTCTGCTGACCAAATTTCTTTTTCATTGACCATAAGTAAAGGAGGGGAACTACAAATTAAGTCATCTTGATCCTTCACATTAACTGATGTCTGTTAGGCAGGCATCTTGATCGCCAGTTAGGAGTTATGTTGCTGTAAGGCAGCGATTCTCAACCTTCCTAATGCTGAGACCCTTTCCTCATGCTACTTCATTACTGCAATTTCGCTACTGTTATGAATCACACTGTAAATATCTAATGTGCAGGATATCGGATGAGCAATCCCTGTGCAATGGGTCATTCAACCCCGAAGGGATCACAACCCACAGGTTGAGAGACACTGCTCTGAAGCTTCTCTACAGCCTTGCTCCAGGGCTCTATTAGCAAAAGAGAGCCTCAGATCAGCTTCACCAAACATTATCAAATAATCACACTGTCAGCATGGTGGCACACGCCTTTAATCCCAGCACTCAGGAAGCAGAGGCAAAAAGATCTCTTATGAGTTTGAGGCCAGCCTGATCTACATAGTGAGTTCCAGTCCAGCCAGGGCTACATGTGAGACCTTGTCTCAAAAAACAAACTAATAGTAATCATACAGTCTCTAGAAAGAATCTTGCATGTTCACTAAAGGCTTGTGATACACTGAAATAGGATTTATCTGGTCAGTCGGCCAAGTGGAACTATTTTCAAATTGGACAATCTTCAGAACTCAGATGTCTATAGGAATAGGACACAGGTTCTATTCCTTCTATGAAAGCTGCTATTTACTATAGCTGGTATCTTGTACCTCAGTTTCACCACCTAGTAAATTAAAGTAAGAATAGCTCCTCATTCATAAGTTGATATAAAGAGTAACTGAACTCATGCACAGTCCCTGGGTCTGTGGAAGCCACTACTCTGGCACACAGGTACTGAGTTTATGCAGAAACCTCTCCACCCTGAGGAAACTGATTATAGACCTGTGGAAATATTCATTTTTCAAATGAATATTTGAAAAAGTTATAGGCTATGAAAGATGGGAAGAATTATTTAAATTCTACTCCAAAGAAAGATCTTTGACATTAAAATTCCCAAAGAAGAGTCATCGAAATTACCTTTTGTGCTGGCTAGTTTTGGGTCATCTTGATACAAGCTAGAGTCGTCGGAGAAGAGGGAGTTGCAATTGGGAAAATGGTGAAGGAGGTCCTTCTGTATTTGTATTACTTTTGTTGGTTAATAAAGAAACTGCTTTGGGCCTGGTGATAGGGGAGAACTTAGGTAGGTGGGGAGACAGAACCGAATTCTGGGATGAAGAAAGAGAGTCAGAGAGAGAAAACCGCCATGGAGCTGCCAGAATCAGATGTGCTAAATCTTTCCCAGTAAGCCAAGACCTCGTGGTGATACACAGATTAACAGAAATGGGTTAAATCAAGATGTGAGAGTTAGCCAATAAGAGACCAGAGATAATGGGCCAGGCAGTGTTTAAATGAATACAGTTTCTGTGTGATTATTTCAGGTGTAAGCTAGCCCGGTGGCCAGGACAAATAAAGGGCCCTGCTCTCCCTACAACAAGAAAATGTCCATACGATCCAACTGTAGGCAAACATGTAGAGAATTTTAATTAGTGATTGATGGGGAAGGCTCAGCCCATTGTGGGTGGTGAACCTCTGGGTAGGTAGTTCTGGGTTCTAAAAGAAAGCAGGCTAAGCAAGCCAGTAAGCAGCATTTCTTCATGACTTCTGCTCCTGCCTCTACGTTCCTGTTCTGCTTGAGTTCCTGCCCTCACTGCTTTTGATAATGAACTGTTCTATGGAACTGTGAGTGAAATAAACCCTTTATTCCCCAAGTTGGTTTTGGTCATGTTTTTTCATCATGGCAATCGTAACCCTAACTAAGGCATCTATGCAATTATATAAAAAATAGTTCCTGGGAGTAGTGATGCTACAACTCCTCTACTAAGAAAAGGTTTTCACTTCCTGTCTCAAAGCACTCCTCCCTTCCTTGTTGGAGGATTAGAGCATTCCTGCAGTTAGGAGTCTTCCTTTACCATCAGTAGTCCTTAAACGTTGAAGGATTAGAACATACCTGAACGTAGGTGTCTATCTTTACAATCAGTAGTCCTTACTCATTGAAGGATTAGAACATACCTGAACGTAGGTGTCTATCTTTACAATCAGTACTGTTCACATCTTGACTTCAGTCACATTAACCTTTATCCCAAAAAGTTTCCTGTTTTAATAGATATTTACAAAAGCAAATTCACATTCATTTGCTTCTGTCTGAATATTAACCACAGAACAAACAGGTTACTATACAGAGGAAAAGGCTAAATACATATCTTTTCAAAGCTGTCTAGAAAGCTCAAAATGAGAGACTTCTATTTTCTGGGGCACTGGAAGATGAAGAATTTCAGAAATAGGGAGTCACCAGAGTAGGGAGAAGGCCAAATATGAGCTGTTAATATAAGCAGTTACTCTATAGTCTCCAGAACCTCTGTTGACCTGATCATTAAATAAAGTATTTTTTAAAAGCTATAATCCCTTGGGATATGAAATCCATCAGAAGTTTGGAAGGTAAAAGTAACTTTCTACAGAGAAAGAAGGCATGCCAATGAAAAATGAGTTCATCAAGCATTTGTAGCACAAATAATAAAAACCAAAGACAAACACTGGGGTTCAAGCTGAAGATCAGAATCCACTAGAGAAGTCTTACCTCTACCAAGACTGGGAAACTGCAGACTGAGCGCTGAGCCTCTGTTTCCTCCTGTCTTATATTCCCCTTTGGTGCTGGTATTAAAGTTGTGTGACTCCCTAGTGTTAAGATTAAAGCTGTGAATCACCACCACCTGGATTTCTTTCTGCATTGATGCTGTGTAGCCCACAGTGGCCTTTAACACACAGAGATACTTCCGCCTCTGTCTCCCAAATACTGGAATTTAAAGAAAGGTGTGTGACACCACTGCCTGGCCTCTAGAAGCTTAGTTCCACCCTCTGATCTTCAGGCAAGCTTTATTTATTAAAATGTAAGTAAGATATCCTTATACCCTTTTTGCTCTAAAATAAAGAAGGCTATAACTGATAAAAGGAAAAATACATACAATAATACAATAACTATATATAGTATACACAGGCAATAAATACATCAACAATGTCTAGTCCATTTGCATTTGACAAATTCAAAGAAAATACTCCTTATCTATCCTATCTTGGTGAGTCAAAAGTCTTACACCTAATTTACTTTCTATCATAACTTAATTTCTGTGTATGGTAAACAAGGAAAACTATAAATATTTAGTCTTCAACTCCTTCAGAGATACAAGAAAGAAATAATATTAATTGAGTAAGCAGGAAATGTGAGCAAGTGACTTCCAAAAAATGTGAGTAATGACAGACAGCCACCCAAAGTTCCTCTAAAATGTTGAATCATCCATCTTTGGCATATAGGTTCTAGAATATCTGACAGACTTTTCTATGAAGCAGGGTTTTTGAAGGACTGTCTCACCTTGTCTGGGCAAGGTTTGACAGTCACTCTCTTTTGTGTCCTGTTTGCCCCATTAGGACAGCATACTCTCAGCAACTGGGGCAAGGGCAATTTCTTGCCCAGTGGTTTACTTTTGCCACAAAGAAAGTAAGCTCCATGTGGAGTTTCTTTGATACCCATCATCTTCTCTGAAGTAGATTGGTGCTGCTAGGAGCAGACATGTCTCATTGTCATAAAAAAGAAAAAAAGAACAGATGTTATTAAAACATCTTAACGGTCACATTCTGTAGATCTCTGGAAGTGTTTGGATATGACCTGTCTATCTAAAATATATCTCTGTTTGACCTTGAAAACGTAACTGTGACTACAAGTTCAATTATAATAGGTGCTTAGCTACTAACCTGCATTTCCTTATTATTCTAAACAGTTGGTAATAATAACTTTCAAGGACTAGAAATTTTCATTACATTGTTATATGAGTTGTATGGGTACAATACCTTGAACAAGAATAGAAATGTATGTACAGTATGTTCTAACAAAATTAATCTCAAATTTATATCAATACACAAAATTTGTATTCAAAATAAAAAGTCAAATCCAATATAAAATATTTAAAACTAGTAGTTGCTTTTAAAAAGCATTTTAATAATCTACCTTTTTATCTTATTATAGCTACATATATCCCCCTTTTTTCTTTTCAAAACAAATGGCACCCAATACATTTGGCAAGAATTTCCACATAAAGCCTGAGAAAACTTTGAAAAAACGATTCTAGGCAGCCAAGAACAGAATCAAGCACTGTTTCTTGGTAATCATCTTTACTCTGGCAGATTCTGTTTGCTGGTGGCAACAGAGGCGTGGCTTCTTTAAAAAAGGCTCCTGCTCAGCCTTAGCAGCAAAAACCACAAGGTAGCTCTTATAAGAGGCCCTGCCAGTTGGGAAGTGGTGATGCATGACATTAATCCCAACACTCAGGAGGCAGGGGCAGGCAGATCTCTGTGAATTCGAGGCAAGCCTGGTCTAAAAGAGCTAGTTCCGGGAAAGTTAGGGCTGTTACCCAGAGAAACCCTGTCTTGAAAAAAAAAAGAGGCCCTGCCATCAAACAGTTAAATGATATTTATGAGCACCAGCAGCATGGACCTAGAAACTCTGCAGAGTTGTGAAAATAAACATGGCTCCTGCCAATACTTATGTCATGAAGCTAGACTTTCAGAGCCAGTTGCCAAAGCCACCACTTTATCCTAGCCATGCCGCTTAGCAGATTAAAGCCTCATGTGACCAGAAAAGATAGAGATATACAATAAAGACAGATTCAGCTGGAAAAAAAACCTCTATACTGTTTACAGTGAGTTTAAAAATATATATAGGCTTAGGAAAGAAAAGAAAAATGATAGAGAAAGACCTTTAAAAACAAATAGAGTGAGAAAAAAGACACATAAAGATGGAAAATATACAAAAAGTCCGGATACTGTATGTTATTGTGTTGTCTGAATTTTTTGACTGCTGAGGAAAGAGCAACAGCTGCTAAAAGTCATTTGATTATAAATGCTACTGGATTAATTTAACCTATATATTTTGAAAATGCCTTGACTTCACAATTTAAGTCAAAAGACGTTACTTTGGACAAGAGGTTTTGCTTTTGTTTTCACAAGAAATAGAAGGCTGTAGGTTCATTTTGGGTTAAGAAAAATAAGGTTTGGTCAATGAAACCCCCCCTCCCTGAAAAATCTCCAGTGGGAGAAGATGGCCCAGATGATCCAACATTTCAGAGCACCTCTGTTGCAGTTTCCTCTGAGTTCTACATCCAGAACAGACTCAAGACTGCTGGCTGAGATAACCCAGCCTCACAGAATACTCCATTCAGGAATTGACCATAATCCTAAGTTTTCTTTGGGTCCCCATAAGTTCATCAGTTCTTCCAATCAGCAAGAAGTAGCCTAGAAAACTAAGCCCCACATTCCCAAAAAATGTATCATGGATGTTTGTCTTTGTTTAGACTATTGGTTACAAGTTGTTATAGATAATTGTCAGGAAAAAGCTAAACAAAGGAGATTAGATTCAGAGTTCTTGTTTTGAAAAGAAAAAAAGGGAAATTCTGTGGGACAATGCTCTTGTTCACTGTAAAAAATTGTCACTCATAGTAGTTTAATAAAACACTGATTGGCCAGTAGCCAGGCAGGAAGTATAGGCAGGGCAACCAGACTAGGAGAATTCTAGGAAGAGGAAAGGCAGAGAGTCAGTCACTAGCCAGATCCAGAGGAAGCAAGATGAGAATGCCTTACTGAGAAAAGGTACTAAGCCACATGGCTAAACATAGACAAGAATATGGGTTAAATTGTAAGAGCTAGATAATAATAATCCTTAGGTAATAAGCCAAACAGTTTCTTTGGGACTGAATGGCTGTGGGACCGGGGTGGGACAGAAACTTCCATCTACAAGCGTTTGCATCCCTCGCACCTCTCCCAAGACAGGCAAGTAAATCTGTCCTGATGAGTTCACGGAGGGCTAGAGGCTGGTAGAGTCAGGAACTGTGAAAGGGAGACTCGAGGTAATAGATGGCACAAACCAAAGCCTCCAAAGTCAAAGCCAAAAGTCTGAAGAAGATCAAGGCAGAGGAAGGGACTTCTGGGAGTTAGGCCAGGCATGGTAGTGAACCCAGGTAAACAGCTTGAACACTTCAATAGCACCCATGTCAAGGGCAAGAAAGAGATTAAGCCTAGAATGATGAAAATTGCTTGATGATGTCATTTTAAAGACAGGTTGACTTCATCACTTGGCTGAATCAGCTAGGTGTCCATAACAACAGAAGAATGGCATACTCATGTACCTAGAGCAGAGGCTGCTTGTCTCCATTGGCCATAACTTGCTGTCTTAACCACAATCTTTATTTTCCCTGTAAAATGGGTTAGTAAAGGGTCATACTTCTGTTCCCACTAAGTTACATGTATACCAAAAGTCAATAGGTTTGTTCATAGACTTCTTAATGCCATGTATACATGTCACTGTAGTTACATGATCTGATTATTACATAAAGCAACAACAGCCGTAGTGCTGAGGAGGACGGCAGCTGCTTCTGTAGGTGCTAAACTGAAAATTCTGATCCTTCCTGGCACAAGGAACACCGGTGTTACCTAGCAGACCTCCCAAAACCTTATAAAATAAAAAGCAAAGGAGTGAAAAGCATGTACTTGTATATAGTTTTTATCATATTAGCTATAGCCTTCTTTTTTATTTTAAGCAAATAAGGGGAAATGTAGTGCTATTTCATTTGTATTTTAATAAATAAAGCTTGTCTGAAGGTCAGTACAAAGCAACCATACAGGCCAGGCAGTGGTTGCACAGACCCTTAATCCCAGAAGCCATACTAGTTAGCCATAGAGGCCTGGCGGTGGTGGTGCATGCCTTCAATCTCAGCACTAGAGAGGAATATAAGACTGGATGTGACAGGAACTCACTCTCTTTCAGTCTGAAGAGTTCCTGAAGGTAAGAGCTCTCTAGTGGCTTGGCTGCTTTGCTTTTCTGATCTTCAGGTTGAACCCTAATATCTGTCTCTGGGTTTTTATTATTCATACTACACACAAGACTCTACCTCCCAGAGACCTCACAGCTTTCCCAAACAGCTGGGAATGAAGTATTTAAGCACCTGAGCCCATAGGGAATATCTGATATTTAAACCACGATGTGTGTGTGTGTGTGTGTGTGTGTGTGTGTGTGTGTGTGTGTGCCCATCTGCTGATCACTAGCACTCTGTGTAATGGGACTTGAGACTCAACAGAAGGCACTTAGTTGCTGCTTTTGCCAGTAATAGTTTGTTGTTTCTGACTTTTCTGCCTCTGCTCATCCCATGTATCTGACAGAAAATTGTTTTCATGTTAGGACATATGCCAGCCAGTCTTGGTGTGTCTTAGACCATTTTCTGTTGCTAACTGAGTAATCTGTATAAAAGAAAGGAGTTTATTTGGTTCATGGTTCTGAGAATCTTCTTGAAGGAAGAGGGAGGACAAGTAAGCACCGTGGAAGAAAACTTGGATCTCTTTGAAACCCTTTGCTCTCTGAAAGTGAACCCAATTTATCTGGAAAGTCATTAATCTCTCAACAACCTAATTGGCTCTTAAAGGCCCACTACCAACACTGCTACAGTGACAATCAAACATCTATATGGATTTCAGAGGGGACAAACCAGATTCAAACCATAACAAAGAACTGGCTCACTGGTAGTTTAGGGTGAACCTCAGCGTCAACCCGGTCACCTCGCTTTCTTCCCTCCAAGGTTTTAGAGAAGCTAGCTCTCCAAGTAAATGAGATTCTAAATGGTAGCTGTCTTCATGATTGACCAGGCAGCCCTAAACCCGTCACTGTAGACCCTCTCCTGATAACCAGGTGGGAAGTGAGGCTGAGATCCTTCCCTTGCTTCCTGGATGGATAATAGCTGCCTATCCCACAGCACAGAATTCCTCTCCCTCCTCTTCCTCAGTCACAGGCAAAGAAAACTAGACAGAAGCAACAACAGTGCTCTGCCAAGCAGAAGGAGCAGCCCAAGCTGCCTTTCACTTCAGTGACTGCACAACTTCGTGTTCCAAGCAAAGACAAGGTTCAATGACGCTCCCAGATCTTAAGTAATTATATGGCTCAGTTCTCCTTCCCTTGGGTAGGCAAGAGCCAGATATGCTTATTTTTGATATTCCCTAGGATGCTCGTTTTTCATCAGAGGTGGCTTACCACACTTCCTATTTGGAGCATGTACACATAAGGAGCTTCCTATGCAGCCAAGCAGTCCCTTCCCCAGCTCTTTCGTCTGTAAACTTTGGACATGAGATCTTCCAGTCAGCTGATACTAATTAAGGCCTTGACACTGGAGTAGCACAACCAAATGGCAGTCTAGAATCTTCCCAAGGGTGGCAGGAGAAGCAGTAGGGTGACATCCAAGGTCCAGAGGTGGCTGTGCCATTACCACAATACTTCCTGTGTATTGATTTGGTCCCTATTTATGGCTGCTTCATTTCCCACGGTTCCTGTCCATGTCCAAACCTCATTCTTCAGCTTTTCCATCAACCTTATGAACTAGTCAATGTCCCTTCGATAAAGTCTTTCTCTCTAACCAACCAGAGTTAGGCTCCATTGTTTAGAAACCTGGAAATCTAACTGGTACATTACAACTTCCATGTAGAAACTTACCCTTTGGGGGGAAGGCAAAAAGATGAGGATGAGGGTTCTCTGCTTTGTCCACACTTTTACCACCTCTGTGTAGTATGCAGTCAGGATGATGACCATATGATATGAAACACAGGGTGAGTTGGAGAAGGCTATGTATAGCGTGAGTTCAAGTGTGTCATACCTGGAGGAGGCTAACACTACTGTGGTTTGACTGTCTTCTTCAAACTTCAGGTCGAAATGGTATTGTCATTGTAACAGTGCTTAGAGGTGAGACTTCGGGAACTGGAGAGATGGTTCACTGCTTATGACTCTGTACCGCAGCCAGGCAGTGATGGAATATATCTTTAATCCCAGCACTCAGGAAAGGCAGATGGATCTCTGTGAGTTCAAGGTCAGTCTAGTCTACAGAGTAAGTTCCAGGACAGTCAGTGCTACACAGAGAGACTCTGTCTTGAAAATCAAAAGAAATCAAAACAAAAGACTTGTGTACTCCTTTTGCAGAAGATCAGAGTTCAGTTCCCAACACCTATGTTGGACAGCTCACATTGCCTGTAACTCAAGCTCCAGCAGATCTGATGTCTCTGACATCCATAAAACTTGTATTCTCCTATACATACGTTTAAAGAGACAAGGCATTTAAAAAGTGGTTAGGTCATAAAAGTTCTTAATGAATTGACGGATTAGTTATTGTAAGAATGGATTTTTGTAAGTTGGGTTCCTTCCTCATCCACTTTTTTCTATATCACATGTACTTGTTTAATTGTCTACCATCTTGTGCAGCAAGACATTTCTTATCAGGTGCATCCCCTCAGTCTTGGAATTCCTAGACTCCAGAAGTATAAGCAATATAAACTTCTATTGTTTATAATTTCTTATTTTGTGGTACTGGACATAAAATCCCTCCAGGGCCTTGATCAGTGTGTTATCACTAAACTACATCCCCAGTTCAAGTTGGTATATTGAAAGACTCAAGATTGTGAGACCTGCATTTGGGGAGGGCATTCTTGCTATGTCATACTGTTGCAG
This sequence comes from Microtus ochrogaster, assembly GCF_000317375.1. Lineage (NCBI taxonomy): Eukaryota > Metazoa > Chordata > Mammalia > Rodentia > Cricetidae > Microtus > Microtus ochrogaster. The sequence continues at coordinate 44,318,020 of NC_022010.1, forward strand.
AAAGTGGGAGGGCGAGAGTGAGCTCTCAAGAGAGGTGGGAAGGCAGATCCTCTCACTAAGAACACATTCTCTTAGCCCACTCCTGAGGTGTTGGTGTTGAGCCATGAGTCTTCATGGCTCTACCACCTCATCAGACTTCCATCTCACCAGTGTTACATTGGGAATTACATTTCTAGTGCGGGAAAGCTGGGACACATTCAAACCATAGCACATACTTCACAAAAATCATTGTCAGACTTCAACATGGAGATGATATTTAGAACTTTTAGAAGCTGGTATAGAAGAGTAACTTTACCGGCTCAATGATAACATAATTTGAAGACTAGATATCAAGGTTACCAACCAGTAATGAAAAGATTGATACATTTTCAGTAACAACAACAAAGTTTTGTTAGTTGAGAGATAAAACCAAACAAGCAAAAAAAAATCTAGGCACAGAAAATATTTGCCCCATGTAAAATAAAAAATTAGTCTCCAAAAGGTATGAAAATTCCTTCAAGTAAGTAAGAAATACTCGCATTGAAAGCATAAGCAAGGCTTGGGAAAGCTGGGCTGGGGAGTTGGCTCTGTGGGGTGAGTGTGCAAGAAGACCTCGCTCGGTTCAAATCTCCAGCATCCACATGGAAACCAGGGATGCTGCGTGTCCACAGTGGAGATGATTCCCTACAGAGGATTTTTAGATGCTTATGCTAGGAACCGCTTAGGGTCCCTTAAGGGATCCTGGGGGTCTGGCTTCCTCTGGTTACCATGGTCTCTAGGTCTTAGTTCCCCAGTCTCACTGGCATTAACATTTGTCCTCAGACTGACCTTGACCTTTTCTTTCCCTAACTGATAATTATTATAGCATCAGCTTACCATTCTTTATTTCTACAAGCTCTTGCCACATTTTCATCCCCCAGCATTACTTCCAGAAATGGTTTATTTTGTTTTTTATTTTGTTTTTGTTTTTTGTTTTTTTTTGTTTTTTTTTTTAGTTTTTCGAGACAGGGTTTCTCTGTAGCTTTGGCACCTGTCCTGGCATGGTTTAAAAGGAATACCTGTCATTTTTCCAATCTTCTGGTAATAAAATATGGTAGGCATAATAATGCATCCTTCCCAAAAGTGTCCATTTCCATTTTCCCCACACTATGGTGGCCTAATGTAATCATGAAGGTCATTATGAGAGACAGGCTAATGGATTAAAATCAGAGAACAGGAAACAGCTCAGGTAGAGATTGGAGTGAGGTATCCATGACCCAACGAATGCTAGCATTCTTAGAAGCTGCAAGAAATGGATTCTCTCCTGGAACCTCCAGGAGGAACTACCCTTGCCGATACTTTAGTTTTGTTCCTTATTAATAATTTTTTTACTTCTGACCTCCTTAAGGGAGTAAGTCATGCTGTTTAACCTACTAAGTGTGTAGTAATCTGTTACAAAGGTAATAGAAAGTAGCATGCGTGTGAAGTACACTGTTCTTTTGGGATAACACTTCCAGAACTATTTAAATTTACAATACTTTGTTATCATGCCTTACTTCAAATTTAAATCCCTAGCCTAGCACTCAAGATGCCACTCTTTACTTAAAATCATTTCTGTCATCTCACCCTGGTTAGCTTTCTGTAGACACACCACTTACCCTTGAGCTCTTCTGACTGCCTTTTTATAACACTTCATCACCCTCTTCATCACTGTGGTCAGTACCTTGTCTGAAAGCTTTTCATGGCTTATTTTTCTTCACAGTAAAAACTGCTTTGTAGTCTTCAAATTATTTAATTAGATCTCCCAAATGTGCTAATATTCTGTCTCTCACATAGTGCCAGACATAGTCTTCAAGGCGTAGCCCTTTCCCTGCTGAACTTGTATGTTATGTTGGCCCGGTCCTCCTCACTATCATCCCAGTCCTCCTTTGGAAGAAGGAACATTTACTCTATGCCATTTTATGCTGGAAGTATGTGACTTTTAAATCATATCTTATGAGACTTATAGTCAAGTGTCCCAAAGAGACTGGGATTTTGGACAATGTGTTAAGACTTTGAGACTCTTACAGATAGATTAAATGAAATTTGTACCGTGATGTGGGACACAGCTATGAACCTATGAGCATCAGCAGCACATTGCTATGGTTTTAGTTTGAAATGTCCCCCATAAGTTTATATTTTGAGTCCTTGTCCCCCACATAGGTTTAATGTTTTGGGGGAGTCGTAGAGCCACTAGGAGGATGGCCTAGTAGCTAAAGAGGGTTTCTAGAGGTGGGTCTTTGAAGGTCACGGCCCTGCCTCTAGTTCCAGGCCCACACTGCTTCCTGGTCGTTTGTAAGATGAGGATAGTGCTCCCATTTGCATGAAACCTGCCATATCTTCCCACCATTGTAAACTAAAGTCTTCTGAAACTGGGAGCCAAAATAAATCTTTCCTTATATAGTTTTGTTAGGCATTTTGTCAGCACAGCATAAAGATAGCTAGTACAACCATGTCTGTTTGCTTTTTTTTCTATTAACAGTATCTATACACATAGAAGAGAGGGTGGTTACCACAACATGCAGTACTGCATCATTTTTAGTAATCCAGGCAAAAACCACAAACACTATCTAAGCATCTATAAGTCATTTTCACAGTAGGGCTATGATCATAGTTCTAAAATCACCAAGGTCAAACCAAACTATATCATTTTGACAGGTTGGTGTGTTGGGCAACAAAAAGAAACATAGAACTCAAATGAGCTCCCACCGACAAAATGCACCACTGTTTATGTCTTCTAAATCTTGTAGTGTAGTGGGAGGCTGAATCCACACAAGTAAGTGTGAAATTGCTTTGGTATTTATCATGAGAAATATGTAGACACCACAGCTGGGAGATCAATTCACTCTAGAAATTCAAAGAAATGAATTTGAGAATGTGATTGAAGAATTTAATTATGAAGACAGGGACAAATGCTGTTCTAGGCAGATGGAACAGCATGAGAGAAGTCATCTTTGCAAAAAGAAAGCTTGCTCACCAGAGGAGCTAAGATAAAGTTGCTGTGGTAGGCAGAACAGGGTGTGAGTGAGACTTGAACAGGCATGCAATAAAACTGTTTTTGCTAAAAAGGTCTAGCTCTCCCCATGGGGCAGGATGAAATCCCAGCATGTCTACCTTCACTTCTTCCTCTGTCTCCTTTACTTTGGATCATTTTGCTCATGGGCAGATTAATCAAAGAGTGTCTACCTAAAACATGCTGTGGTGGTTTGAATAAGAATGCTTCCCCTACCCATATGTTTGTCACCAAGATGTGACATCAGTTAAAAAGATGGGAAGGATTAAAAGGTATGGCCTTGTTGGAGGAAGTGTGTCACTGGGGGTGAGCTTTAAAGTTTCAAAAGCCCGGAGTCTCTCTCTCTCAGCCCACGGACCGGGATATAGCATTCAGCTACTGCTGCGGTGCCATGTAAGTAAGCCCCCTGTTAAACGCTTTCTTCCATTAGAGTTGTCTTGGTCATGGCGTCTCTTCACAATAGGACAGTGACTAAGGCACATGCCAATACCCTTTAAAACTAAAGGCACAGCAAGAATGGTAACTGAGTTAGTTTACTGTCAGCTTTTCACATTATCATGTTCCAGAAATCCTCAAAGTACCCGAAGGCCTCCCGTCATTGTCCTAATACTGTAGTCACTGTGGATCCAGCAACAGCAGAGCCTTGCCGACAGATCATCCTACCATGAGAGTATCCTCAGCCGAGAACAACAGGAACCAGCTTATCTTCTCAAAAGATGAGACTTCTTCCAGCTACTTTACCATAGCTGAGATAATGATCAGCTTAATCCCACATTGGCCAAGACTGCTTACCCATGAATGCTTCTTGCCCCATGTTCCAGTTCTTCTTCTGTTTATACCTAAGGCTTGTGTCAGTGCTCCAAAGGGAACTTGGAATCACTGCACCCATTGATCTCTGTTTCCCAATGGAGTCACATTGATTAAATCTCCTTTCTCTGCTCTTCATAGTTACTCATTGCCATCATGTGTGCACTGGGATGAGTGGGTGAGAATAGAACATTGGCACTTGGATCCAGGACTTTTTGCCTAAGGCTCCAGTAACAAGACCAAAGGGGCAGGTAGACAATAAACGGACTGTTCAGATTACTGAAGGTCACATTGAATTTTTTACATGGTATCTTAACTGCCATTAAAAATCATTTAAGTGTCACGAAAGAATAGGACGAAAGAAGTAGTAGACATGAACAAATTTGTACTTAGAAAAGATCACCGATATTTTTGCAGAACTGAAGGGATTGGATATAAACGACTACAAGAAGATATGCTGAGTTTTAAGTTGATTTTCAATTTTATGCATTTGTGCTTTCTACTTCCCCATTAGGTATACTATATTGGATAGAGAATCAATTAAATAAATGAGGGAAACTTTTAGGTGAATGATTGCTTTGCAGAACAGTTCATCCTTCGTGAAAACGGGGGAAAGGTTTTTGCTGCACTTTTGATCTGCCTACTTGTTTTTTGTTGTTGTTTTATTTATTTTGGGAGTGTTTTGCCTGCATGTATGTATATGTACCGGGTATGTGCCTGGTGCTTTCAAAGGTCAGATGAGGGCAATGGATCCTTTGAAACTAGAGTTAGAGATGGTTGTGAACCACCCCGTGTATACTGAAAACCAAGCCTGCTCCCTCCTCCCCGACTTGTTCTTTACAGAAGTCAGGAAAAATAAGGTCATACAATGTCTTTACAATCTTGGAGAGCAGTAAAGGATGAGAATTCAACAGTTTCTCAGTTTCTACCTCTCAATTTTGGGAGCCTTGTGATTTTAAATCCTATAATCATCCTGATGCTCTCAAATCTCTCTCTCTCTCTAGCCTTCAAGTTTTCCTTAACCTCAGAGTTGAAATTTAATTATCCAAAATCTGCACTTGGTTTTTTAAAAAGGATTTCAAACTGAACATAAAAGTCCTGACTTCTGCCTTAAAAGTCACTTCATTCTTTACAACTTACTCTTCCAAGTTGTCCCAATGTCTCTTTTGCCTTCCATTAGAATCTAATGTTCTATCTAGACATTTTACAAACTCTAAAATATTCTGAGAATTGAGCATTTGTTTCTTCAATTATCATAAACTATCCTAAATCACCATCATCATGTAATAATTTTCTAATTTATACTACTTTTACCAACTAACGCATATTTATTTATATCTGGTTCCTTCTGTGTAATCTCTGGGAGACTGAAGACTTTTGTCTCTTTCCGTTAGTGTGATAAGCTCCAATACAACGTTGTAGATGCTCCATAAATATGTCATGGAATCAATGCATATTTTATTACATTAAATAGTAACTTATTTAAGGAGATGCTTGGTTACTGAATACTGATAGCAAGGCACTTTAATGAAGAAACACCTAGAAAAAAGGAGTGGGGTCAGCAGACAAAAGCAGCTTCCATAAATTGTTTCTGTTTTAACTCAGTAGGAGAGTTTTCCATCAAGCTAAGACCCTGTGGGTATAAACAACTCTTTACACCACACATGGTTCCCAACTAAACCTTAATTCTCCTTCACAAGAATCAGGCCAATGAATGGAGACTCTTGGCGAGTTCGGAGTCTCCACTGTACAGTTCAGGTTAATTAAAAATCAAAAGACAGGGAAGACACTACTGAAGGCTGGCTCCCTAACTTGGCTACAGTTTGAAGAAAAAGATGCATGCAGCAAAAATACTGGCTCCTTCTGCTCTTTTGACAGGGCGGGAAGCCTAACTGACGTCAATCGCCCTAAACTAAAATGACGAGCTACTTGGGCAATTGTGTACAGGGGTGAAGACATGGCACCTGGGAGAGGCTAAGAGAAACACAGACCAGGGTGTATCATTTGGATCCAGCAGGAAAAAATGGTTATAAGATAGAGAATGGCCTGAGACAAATCATCCATCTGTGCGTAGGGCCAGGCCTGACATGTGAGCCCCAGGTTCATATGAACCTAATCAAACATGGCAACATAGCACTGGACGCCAACACGGGCAGTGTGCCGGAAGTGGGGAGGGAATGACCCCCACCCAAGGTGGCGGCGGTTATAGAGACGAGCAGACAGGCGGGAGTGTCTGGAGCGTTTATTTGCCCTCATCCAAGATGGCGGCCCCCGTGGGCTCTGTCCCGGCTCCGCCCCGCGCCGCGGCCCCGCCTCCTCCCGTTTCTCCCTCCGCCCCCTCGCAGCACCCGGTAGGGGCTGAGGTGCACGCGCGCCGGCGAGCGAGCAGAGCGGGCTGCGGGCGCTTGACATGGCGGCAGTGGCGGCGACTGCGGCGACCAAGGGGAATGGGGGCGGCAGTGGCCGAGCCGGAGGCGGCGAAGGCAGCGGCCTGCGGAAGAAGAAGGGCCCCGGGCCCGTGGCCACGGCGTACCTGGTCATCTACAATGTGGTGATGACGGCCGGGTGAGGCTGGGGCGAGCGCGGGGAGGCGGGGAGCGAGCTCTGCGGCCGGGCGCCGTGCGGTCCGCGCGCGCGGCTAGGAGTGGGAACCCGCCCCCGGGGCCACCGCGGTGCTTGCTCTGTGCGGGCTCGGTGGAGCGCGGGGAAGGCTGGCCCGGGGCTGCCCGGCCGGGGCCTCGCCGGGGCGGCCACAGGTGCGGCTCGGGGCGGAGAGAAGCGGAGCGGAGGCCAGCCTTGTCGGTCGGCCGGTCACGAGCCGCGGCGTGGAAGCGGCGCTAGCCGCGGCTATCATTCATTTCAGCGGTCGTTTTCAAAATCCCGGCAGAGCTTTGCATCTCGGAGGGAGTGGGAACGCGTTCAAAGTTTCTGACCAGCCACCCAAGTCGGAGCTGTCCGATGGGCGGATTTAGACTTTCTAGGGAGGACTGGGCCAAGTTGAGGTTGGGAATGAATCGACCCTTGAAAGGACTTTCCCCTCTTTCTGTCTTCCCCTTAATAATAGCAGGGTTTTACTTCTAGTTCTCACACAACTTGTCGTGCAACTCCGAATCTGCTGCTACCTCTGGGCCTCTGTTTTTTTCAGTGAGGGGGAACTGGCTAGGTAAATCCAGTTTCGCAATCCGCTGGCTTTGGTGAGGTGGATCCCTATATGATTTGTTAGGCAATTTCTAAGTTGTAAAGCACATTTTTCTTACTTTCCCTTATTTCTTTCTCCTTTCCTTTCCACTTGTTTTTTAAGACTAGAACTCATTATGTAGTCTTGCCTGGTCTGGAACTTGTGATCCTCCTGCCTCAGTCTTCTGACTGCTGGATTAGGGACCTGTGCCACCCCTCTTGACTCCCTAGCATGCCTTCATTTGTTTGTTTAGTGGTCCTGGGATTGAACCTAGGGTCTGCTTGCATGCACTCTGCCTGAGCTATATCCCTAGGACTGTAGCCATTTTCCCCAACAATTTCTTCTTTTTTTTTCCTTTTTGGTTTTTCGAGACCGAGTTTCTCTGTAGCTTTGAAGCCTGTCTTGGAACTAGCTCTTGTAGACCAGGGTGGCCCTGAATTCACAGAGATTTGCCTGCCTCTGCCTCCCGACTGCTGGGATTAAAAGGCATGCTCCATCTCCGGCTAATTTTTAGATAAAACTTTCAAATATAGAGAAGAGAATTATGGACTGTAATATTGAAAGTTCAGCTTTAACTGTTTTATAGAGTAGGAGATAGGTTGGCAGGATTCAAATTTTAAAATATACATACATCAGTGCTGTTCCACCCAGATCACCTTACTGTTAAATCAGCTAATTTTGTAGCTCCTTCAGATGTTGTTATTAACACATGCTACTGTACACTTACACAAATGTTATAGATTTATAGTTAGTATGTTGCCTTTGAATGAAGAAATAGGCTGGGAGGGTGGTAGGCTTATTGCTAGATTAGAAATGGGGGTGTTAAAACATAGGCTCAGGCTGGGCACCGTCTATCACTGAGTTCAAGGCCAGCCAGGGCTACACAGAGAAACCCTGTCTCAGAAAAAAAAAAAGGAAAAAAAGAAACATAGACTTTAAGAAGTTGTAACTTGCATAAGATTGTACAAGTTCTCAGAATCCCTGAATCTAAACTCAGGTTAGTGAAAAACTACTGCAGATCCAAGTTGTCTTTCACATAAATTTCCCCAGATCAATTAGAGTGATTTTTTTTTTTTAGGAGACTATTCAGGGATCTGTGTATGCTTGTGTGTAAAGTTCCTGTACTAGCAAAGGTGTTAGTAGAAGCATTGCATTGCTTCTCTGAGGAAGAAGGAACGTCTTTTTCTGGGTGATGAGCTTGAGATAAGAGTGAGGAGTGAGATCTTAAACCAGGAAGAGAAGTTGGGATTTTGAGAGGGAAGTTATGCCTAATACTGATAACAAACCTGAGCATGAATTTATAATAGGCGTCTGGCCAGTTCTACCCATAAGGAATTCATTTCTTCTATTCTAAACCTTTATTTAATGTCCTTCTGTGATAGTTTGTAGGTATAGAGTGTGTCAATTTAGTTAAATTTGACTGTTCTCTCTGATATGTGCCTTAATGACCGAGTTACTTTTGCTTCATTATGGAATTTAACAAGGAATACCAGGGCCTGATGTTTATTTTTGAGAAGGAGAGTTGAGCAGAACGATAATGTTCACAGCTGCATGCATGTTCCTGTGCTTTCTTGTTTCATGTTATTCTAATCAATAAGCCTATTGATCTCTCTTCTCATTTGGTTTTGGGAAATTTAAAACTATTCTTTTTCAAAGGCAACTTTTATTTATATTTCATTGATAATTTAGATAAGAAAGATTATATATGGGCATGTCACACTGAGACTCTTGTGAAAATAGTTTGAAATATTTTCCAGTCTTAATATTATTATTAAAGATACTTTAACAGCACAAAACGATTAAAATCCAACCCTTTGTTCCCCTTTAGACTTTGTGGGATCTGATTTAACTGCACAAAGACCATCTTAGCTTATTCCGTTTATATTGACCTTGTTCTCAGCAGACACATTTACCGAAGAGTCAAGTTCCTGATGAGTGAGGTGCCACCATGTAATTTTATTCTAACAGTGTGCGGTAGGTGGTGTAACACTTATTTGTGCTACAACTTGGCCTTTGTGAGTTATAGTCAGTGCGCGCATCACTTTTATACCACACTTGAAACTTGAAATAATTCACTTGCAAGGAAGGAAGTTTTGTTTGGGCGCACAGTTGTGGAGGGTCCATCCCACAACTGAAGGATCTCCTTTTGTTGGTCAATTGATAAATCAGGAACAAAACTGTTCACCTCGTGACCATGCCACAAAAGGGTCGGGATCTCACAGTCCTCTTTCAGGGCATGTCCCTAGTGACATAAAGACTTCTCACTAGGTCTCATGTCTTGAAGGTTGACCTCCACCCAAGAGTATTACTCTGGGGACTGTGCCCTTCACATAGACCAGTGGCTCTCAGCCTTCCTGATGCTGGGACCCTTTAATACAATTCCTCATGTTGTGGTGACCCCCAGCCATAAAATTATTTTTATTTCTAATTCAAACTGTAATTTTGCTATCGTTACGAATCGTAATGGATACCTGTGTTTTCCATTGGTTTTAGGTGATCCCTGCGAATGGGTTATTTGACCCCCAAAGGAGTCTTGATCCACAGGTTGAGAACCACTATTAGAGTCAAACCATAACATTTGATAAATCTAGAATCCCTTTTTTTTAATCTGTGCTTTGTGCTTTTACTATATCTTTATATTATCTTCCACCTTACTCTTTGTTCTCTTTCCTAATTGCGCTCTCTCTTTTTTCCTAGATGGCTGGTGATAGCAGTTGGGTTTGTGAGAGCATACCTGGCTAAGGGCAGCTACCACAGTCTTTATTACTCAATAGAAAAGCCTTTGAAATTCTTCCAGACAGGAGCCTTACTGGAGGTACGTTTGAGATTTTTGTCGCTAATTTCAAATGCTATAAAGTGGAAAACATACTGTTATTATGATAAAATATATTGAAATTGCCTTGTCTTTTTTGGATTTTGCAAACAAAATTTAGAAATTTTGTTTTATGAAAGCAGCGCCTCAACAGTCTTTGAAATTCTAAAAAAAAAATTAAAATTCCACTTAATGTATTGCTTGGAATATATTTTTTATCCAGCTTTTATAGGAAATCAAGTAACATAAGCTTATGCTAAGATTTTGAGAAATTCTAGGAATGTCCTTGTGAAGTGTTGACAAACTCATACTTTCAGGGCCCGTATAACAGGGATTGTTATAGCAGGAATGGTGAGTGCTGGCGGATGTATTAATGATAGATGGGAGACACAGCAGAACCTGTGCAAAGGTGTCTAAATTTAAAATAATTAACTAAGGCTTTGAAGGACAGACAGTAGAGATTCTCAGTGAAGCTGGTGGTGCTGTGCTTATCTTGATCCTCTTTGCTGAATCAGTGTAGTTTGGGTTATAAGTATAATTGGATTTTTGAGTTAGATCTGACAGAAAAAAAATCCAACTCAAAGAATTTTAAGAATAAAGGAATCTTTTGGTCTGAAGCTGATAGATGTACAAACTTTTGGGCTGGAGGGATGGCCCAGCAATTAAGAGTCCTGACTGCTCTCCCAGAAGACCTGAGTTCGATCCCCAGCCCCCACATGGTGGATCACATCTCTGTAACTCTAGTTTCAGGTAATCTTGATGCCCTCTTTTGACCCCGAAGGGCATCAGTAATACATGTGGAAAAACACTCATAAAAATAAGTTAGTAAAATAATGTTTTAAAAAGATAAAATGTTAACTTATAAGATGAAGGGAAGCAGATCGGGACTGAGAACCAGTGATTTGACATTAGAACTCTGTTTCTCTTAGGCTCTGCTAAGACATCCTTTATGTGGTGGAAAGGGCTTAGTTTTTCTGAGTGGCTGTTTCAGATACAGTTCTAGGAAGGATTCTGTTTGGCCCTATTTATACCAACTTGATCAGCAGGCTTAGAGTGTGTGCCTGTTCTTCTGGCCAATGGATTATAGATTTTGGTAGTGGAAAGAGGGGCTGAGGTTAAATAGGGTCATACAAATCAAAAGCTACATAGTTACTGTAGTGAAAACCTTTGGTAGTATAGAAGACATGCTCAGTTTTATTTCCCGCATTCTCCAGGGCAAACCCAGCATGACATTTAAAACACAAACTAGGGAAAGATGTTTTAAGGTCTCCGGTTCTCACACTAACTTTTAAAAGCAGAAGGTCATAGCTTTTGCTACTGCTTTAAAGTAAGCACTCTCGACTTTGCACCTGCAGGGATGCTGTGGTGACTTGAGCATCCCCTGAGCACCTGTTCCAGCTGGGCTGTGGATTCGTCTTTTATCCCTTGTTCACCTTTTTGATTTGGAAAAGAGTTAAGCTAAAGCTGATTTCTAGTTTTTTCCTGCCCAAACAGTTTGAGTCCAAGAAAACCAACAGATTCTTATAGTAGGCTTTCTTAGACTGCCTGTCCCCAAATCATGACATGGAGATTTATTATTAATTAGGAATGCTCGGTCTTAGCTTAGGCTTGTTTGTAGCTATTTTTTTCTTTTAAATTAGCCATTTCTGTTCATCTATGTGCTGCCCCGAGGCTCATTTACCTTATCTGTTTACATACTGTCCATCCTGCTTTTCTGCATTTCTCTGTGGCTGGCCCCTGGCTGGCTGGCTGCCAGCCCCCGCCTGCCCCCTCCTTTGCTTAGCTATTGGCTATTCAGTTTTTTTTTTTAACCAATCAGGTGCCTTAGGCAGGCAAGGTGAAATAGCAACACACCTTTACATAATTAAATAAATGCAGCATAAACAAATATGACCCATCTTTACATAGGTAAACAGTTGTTGTGCAGCACAGATGCAGCACATCTTTGTATAGTTAAGCTAATCTTCTGTTCCACAGCAGACTCTGGTGTGAGTCATTTTAAGCCTGGAGCAGGGCTTTCCTGAAATGGGGAAGAGATAAGTAGTACTTATCGTAGTCTCTCGTCACCTTGTCACACAGTTCCCTCAGTTACAGAGAAGCACATCTGAGATCAGGGCCATCAGAAACAGCTTCAGTGCTTGACATAGGAGGGGTTACTCGGGATTAAACACATCAGTGATTTTAAGGGAATTTCCTTGAAGATTTTGTAATGTACAAATATAATTTTAAAAATGTAAATATGTCTTAGGGAAGGTAAGTAAATTAAATAGTGCATTACAGAATTCACTCCAGAGCCAAGTCTTAAGACTTTGAAGGATGGTTGGCCTGTTCATCTCTGTTGAATTTTTAATAGGAATTTAAGAAATTAATTTAATTTTTTTTTTTTGCTTTGTTTTTGTCAATCTCCACTAAAACCTTATTACATGACAAGTCCTGGATTTGGTTTTAGGAAAAGATTGTGCCCTAAAATGGAAAATTCTTTCGAGCTATCCACCTCTCAGAAAGGAAGAGATAGTAAAAAGAACTGTGTGTGATGAAGCGGTGACTTCTAAAAACAAACAGGTGACCATCACAGAGGTCCATAGTGGCTGTGGAGAGCGCCCACACAAACACACTTATGTGCCATGCTTAGGAAGGGCTTTATCACATACACAGCAAACTAGTATACTCGCTAGGTGTGTGCAGCTTGGTTAATTACACTGTATCCCATTAACAGGATGAGAAAAATAATCTAGATAAGTTAGCTACTCATTTACTTGTGTGCTGACAGATGTTCTTCAGCGGGGCCTTTGGGAATTTTGACTTAAAAGAAAATAGAAGTTAGTTGTTCCTAAGAAATTTCAATTCTTCTTAGGAATATATAAAAGACTTAGAGGCATTTACTAAGCAAGCCCAAATGGTCATGCAATGATGTGGTATGAAAACAAAACTCAAAATAATCTAATTTCTGAAGAGATTTATTTGTTTATTTTTGCACAATGGATACATTGAACTGGTGGTACACGATATTGGTCTTTATTTGTGTGTGGAGTTGGGGTACTCGGGGTTGAACCCATGACCTTGCACACACATACCAGGCTAATTTAACACTGGGCTATGCTGCCAACCCAGTGGTGAGGAATTTTAGTAAGATTGATAGAAACCTACTTATCCAAGAACATTCTAGTATTTTTTTAATGGATAAATTTCCAAATTATTCTACAGGTATTAATTTAAGTGTTTGGTTAATGAATACTGTGAAAATTGAACCCTTACTAAAAAAGGAAGTAACTTAAGGCCTGGGGAGGGGCTTTGTGGCAGTATACTCACCTAGCATGCACAAGGCCTGGGAGTCCTCTACAGGAAAAAACAATAGGAACCTACAGTCTTATTGGGTAGGTAATTGTAGGAAGCCTGTTCGCTGGAGATCATAGGAACCTCCTCACTTAGTCATCAAGAGGAACTTATTAGAAGTATTTTATAAAGTCCAAGGCAGGAATGTAGCTGGGCCGTAGGAACGGCCAGAGTCGCTCAGGTGTTAATGCACCATCGCTTGCGTCTGCTATTCTCTGAGTGGTGTCCAAACCATTCCCTGCCTGCAGTCTAGTTTTCTGTTTCTGTGTACCGGGTGACGGTAACAGTTAGTCGCCTAATGTAGCTCTTCCAACCAAGGTGAGACCAGCTGGCTAGAAGCAGAGTCTTGGTCTGTGTTTGTAGTGAGGAGCTAAGATGCAGTTGAATCGGTTGTGCATCCTGGACTGTCGCCTCTGTAGACAGGGATTGCGGCTGTAGTGATTCCCCAGAAAGACGAGGAAAGGGGCCGTCTTTAGAGTGAGATTCCAGATAAAGGCGGGAAGTATTTTACTAAACTTTTCACAAGACCCTCAGCAAAATGAAAATATCTGTATTTTATTATGTATAATATGTGATAATATATATTATTACATGTAATAGTTAATATCTTATTTACCTATGAGTTTTGCTTTAGGATTTAAGTGAGGATGTTTCCCCATATTTTCCAGGCTGGTCTCCGCATTGTGGGTTTAAGCAATCCTCTGTTGTAGCCTTCCAAAGCACTGGATGTACAAACACACACCACCGTATCTGGCTATAATGTGATTTATAAGTTGACCAGTGTAAAATGTTAATAATCAGTAATATAGGCCCAAAGATCAGTACACAAATATATGTTGTACCTTGGGTCAAATCTTGAATAATTCTGTGCTAATTAATATGAGCAGCACCAACATACTTTTTAAAATGTTACTCATAGATAACAAAATGTGATGTGTATTTACCAGAAACACGAATTGTTGGTGGCATGTCCACCCTGGCTGAACCATGAAAACACACTGTGTAAAAAGAAGGCAGACACAAAAGGTCAGCAGATAATGTGACTCCTTTGCATAAATGTTCAGGGCACCAGTCTGTAGAGGCAGAGGATTGATGGTTAATGGGTAGAGGGTTTCCTTTTAAAGGGATAAAAATGTTCTAGTGTCAGTAATGACACTGACTTACAACTTTGTGCCTGTACTGAACAAGATCACTGAATCATACACTTCTTTTTTTTTTTTTTGGTTTTCGAGACAGGGTTTCTCTGTGGTTTTGGAACCTGTCCT
>NC_022010.1:44333399-44348512 GCF_000317375.1 Microtus ochrogaster
CACACATATGTGTCCCCACTAATAATACATAGTTCAGAGAAAAAAAAAAACTTTCGTTTTTGAGATAGTGTCTTGTTAAGTTGCCCAGGCTGCCCTTAAACCCCCTTTATAGTCCAGCCATGCGGTGAACTTGAGGCCCAGCTGTCTCATTCTCAGAAGTAAGGACTGTAGACCTGCACCTGTAGACTGGGCCAGAATGGCAGTTTAAAATGACTTCTGAGTAAAGTTGCATTCCTGCATGCATTTGGTTAAAATAGGAGTGCATGTTGACTGTGGCCCAGGACTGAAAGTGAGATCTCCAGCAGGATGAGATTGTTTGCACAGGCCTGTTGGGCTGGTACAAACCATGGAGGTTGCTATGTACCTCATTTGTCTGCCTCTGTCTTTCTGGCCCAGTGGCCCACAACAACTCTTTTATGTCTACTGCCCTCCAGATCTTCTCCTGTGCAGAGCCCTTATCGATGATACGGAGAAATATGCGGGCTCATTTCTTACCTTTTTCTTGAGTTTTCCTATTGCTGGATTTGAAGTGGCAGACTTGGTTCTGGAGGGCTGTGAGGACAGCAGACAACTTCTGCCAGATCTTGTAACCCTGGGGTAGCAATTCTTGCTCCACCTCTGTATCTAGTCAGAGTCTTCTTGCCTCCTCCATCCTTCAGATGGAATAGGAGATGGTTTTGTTTTTTTTGTTTTTGTTTTTTTGTTTTTCGAGACAGGGTTTCTCTGTAGCTTTGGAGCCTGTCCTGGAACTAGCTCTGTAGACCAGGCTGGTCTCGAACTCACAGAGATCCGCCTGCCTCTGCCTCCCGAGTGCTGGGATTAAAGGCATGCGCCACCACCGCCCGGCTAGGAGATGGTTTTGAAAGCTTTTTAGATAGAGGGCACTCTTATTCCATATGTCTTTAAGAAAAAGGCTCCCAGCTCATGCCTCTGGCCCTGTGGCTCAAATCTTGTCTACTTCCTGTGTTAGTGTCAAGGTTTTACTAATAGAGCTGTATGCTCCAGGCACACTATGTGTCAGGCTTGTTTCTGTGAACTGGTGTGGGGATGATTCACAAAAGGCCAGGGTTTGTTTGTTTGTTTTGTTTTTGTTTTTTGTGGGAACCTGTTGGTTTTCCAATAACAGTTTTATGTCTTAAGGGCCATTTGAACCAATCTACATGCACTTGTTAGAGTCCCTCTATTCTGAAGATTGCTTTTAAGAGAACAGATCTAGAAGAGTTTGGGAGGGCTAGCAGAGCCAGTCAGGTGGAGACATCTAGTACAAACTTGTTGAACAACAAATCCCAGAAAAACCAGCTTCAGAAACTATGTGAGAACTGGATGGGAGAAAACGAGCCTGGATGTAAGAAGTGTCACAACATTTGACAGGAAGAGGGAGTCTGTAGGAAAGAAGACCCACCCACACAGGTGTCATTGCTTGACAACTCAAGCAAGTAGAAGTTAAATAATACAGTGCTCAAAGAGCTGAGAAAGCTAATGATTTTAAAACAGAATGCGCTAAAATTAAAAAACAAATCCCAAACCCCCAGAACTAAATCTCTTGATAGTGACTGTAGTTGGAAAGAGACGGTGGTGACACAGGCAATAACCATGAAACAGTCAGTCCTAGTCATAGAGCAGCCCAGGTAAAGCAGATGAGAGCAGAAGCCATTGAGAACTTTGCAGAGTTCACCATTTAAGGCCTAAAAAGAACATTACACAGGCTGCCTGGTACAATGGATGCGGTATATTGGACTGGCTAGTGGGTGCATGGTACTAGAACAGAGGCCCAGTCTGTGAAGACGCGGAGCCGCTGAGCTAACCACTAGTGTTAAAACCAGTGCGTCCATAGAACTGAATGAAGGCATAAAACCTTTAAAAGAATAATAAGGCTACTCAAAGAAATAGGAAAAATTGGAAAGTGTAATTCAAAGTAGTTGTGAAGAAAAAAAATCCAAAGACTTTTCTGGAGGAAAAGGCTGGTTTTTGACTGTTTATGGCACACCACAGAGGAACACTTCTGCCAGGAAAAACATTCTTCCTCTTTTTGGGTTTCTCTTTAAGTTCTTAATCAAAGATCTTAATTCCTAGAAGAAAAGAAACTTGGAAATGAAATAGTAAAAGTGAGTTAGGGCCTTAGACTTGGACCTTCCAAGGAAACAAAGTCCACGTGATGCTGGCTGAGAGCAGTGGGCCCCTAAGGAGACAGCACTATTTCCTTCAGGTGGGATATCCTAACACCTCCAGAAGCACAGACTTGGGAAGAGAACCAAAGTGCGTTTAGCTGTTACATAAATAAGAAAGACGTTAGCTAAGTGTGTTTAAACTGTCTGCTTAATAATGTCCCAGATCTGTATTGCCCAGTGCAGTAGCCACTAATCACATGGTTGTGGAGCCCTGGAGACATGGCTGGTGGGACTGAGAGCAGGTTTTAAATTTCGTTTTCATTTTGGTAGGTATGTATGACTAGTGGCATCTGCACAGCCCAGGGTAGGTAGACCATGATCCAGATTGCCAAGGGCCCCCTGGAATTCCATGACTTGGTTCCGATTCTGCCAGAACAGAGTGAGTAGGAGGTGGTGACCGAGTAAGGGGCTGATGTGCTGAAAACGTTACACCACATAACTTTAGAGCGATGAGACTAACTACTCAGATGCATGAGTGTTTTCTGATGGAGAAAGGCTTGAAGGGCATTGCCATTGCCAGTGCTGTCTGTGCGGAGTGCAGGGGTGCTGAGTAAGAGCTATCCTCTTCTACTTTCTGTGTTTTGTGTACATTTGTGTACCTCTTTATATGACTCTTGAAAGACAATAATTATATGTAATAACATGCGAAAAAGCTGGATGGGTGAGGGGAGTAGGATTGAACCGTTTTGGATAAGGAACGCAATAGCTGAGGTAGTTCATGGGTTCAGTCTTGAAGCCTCAGCTTGAGAGCTTGGGGTCATGGAAACGTACCTGAGATCTGCGTTTGCTGTACAGAGCCTATCAAAGTGGAAAGTGAGAGTGGGAGGGGCTTCAGAGATGGCTTCTGTGCTCCTCTAGAGAATCCAGGATCCCAGCACCCACAATCCACCTAGCTCACAACGGTCTAACTCCAATTCCAGGTGATCTAATGCTCCTTCTGGCACTGTGGACACCAGGCATGCACATGGTAGACAAACAGACACAGAGGCAAAACACTCACATACAGAAAATAGAAATAAATCTTTACAAAAACTGTGTGTGACAGAATTACTATAAACTTACAAGACGATAGACAAAAAGCATAATAAATGCTCTTGCATAGCATATGTGAGACCCTGGTTTCAGCTTCATTGCCACAAAAGAGTGGGTGGAGAGAAAAAGAGAAAAGAAAAGCTAGCTGAGACTAGACGGGCATGGTGGAACATTACTGTAATTCCAGCTGAGTCTGGAAGCCTGGGAGTTTGAGACCAGCCTTGGCTAAGTAGTAGGACTGAGTCAAAAGAGAAGCAAGTAGAGAGCGAGGGAGGGAGAGAAGGCAAGAGGAAGATCAGCGTAAGATAAAGCTGATTTCACAACAAGCAGAGAACATGGGAGATCATTTGATGAGTAAATGTTTATCTGAACAGAGAATCAAAATGTGTAGAAAGGCTGGCAGAAGTGCTTGAGAAGTGAAAATGGAGTCTGGAGATTCGTCATGCTGTATGCAAACACTGCAGACACAAATCTAAGACAGTTTTGTCACTGATTAGCACGGTGACCCTCTTTCTCTTGAGCCTCAATTTGTTGTGAGCAGTGAACACACTGTATTAAATTACTTCCCAATGTTAAATTCCGTGAAACTTTAGCACTTTACTCTCAGAAAATGAAAGATAAGCAAATTAGTCACTATAATGCTACAAGATGGTGAAATTAAGAACAATGAGAAAATATTGGCAATTAAGGAAATTTCACTTGTTTTCTCCTTCAAGGATGTAAAAGGATTTTGGAAAAACATTTGGTGTCTCTCTGGAGGTGATCAGTAAATGTTTCATTTTGGTTTTTTTTGCTTAGATTCTAAACATTTAAAAAGGACTTTGCCTGTGTAGTGAAGGCTAGACTGGAAAACATGCTTTCGTCCCTCAATGAACCCCAGAAGCAACTTCACACACTGCATCACAGGTGGTAGCAGCCATGTTGGCCTGGAAGAATCCATGAGAACCTAGGGTTCTGTTTTCAAGAACTTTTATGAACACATTCACTGTAGAAGATAATAGATTTCACTATACGTTTTCACATATGTACATGACACATAGTGGTCGCATGCACCCTGCTTGCTCTCCCTGCCCCACTGGCCTCCTTCCACATAAGGCACTTTATGGAAACTGTGGGTGAGACAGAGTCCAGCACACCCTGTTTATTCCTTCCAAATTTGACACCAGAGTGAGTCACCCGCTTTTCCTGAGGTAAATAAATTAAAAGGTGGAGAAAGACTGGTAGGATTTGGCAGAAACCCTGCTCTTGGCCACCCGAGGAGAGAGAGGTTCTTCCTTCTAACAGTAAATGCCGTGTGTGTTCACTGGATGGAAGATGGTGAAGGAGATGTACATATTGTTCATATGCTCCATGCCTCAAAATTGCTCGTCACATTTTGGTGTCTGTCCCTCGAGACTACATGTTAAGGCTAGGAGTGTAGCTCAGTGGTAGAGTACCTACTTAGCATATGTGAGACCCTGGATTTGGTCCTCAGCACTGGGGGAAAAGGTTACATGTTATATGCATGGGTTTAAGCAAAATGAGATTGTCTGTATATGGTATTTTATTTTCCTAATTGAATCAAATTTTAGTTAATGTACACAGTTAATTATGGGCTACTGCACAGTGTAGACAGCTATAGTAGATACGATTGAGTTACCCAGCTCTGAATTTTGTCATGTGTGGAAGTTCTCTCTGTTCTTGAGACTGAACCCACAGCAACTGCATCCCTTGCCAAAGACTCACCTTCTTAAGCCATAGCCAGTTGAAGCAGGGGTGCATACCTGACCCATACTGGGCTGGTCAGGTTCTTATCCTCCCATGGGTTCCTGTTCGCCTTGAGACTTGTTAAACTCTGTGTGGGTGTTTTACTGTAATTTCCTTACCTGAAATTAAAATGGTTCGGTGGTTAGGAGCACTGACTCTTCTTCCAGAGGACCTGGGTTTGATTTCCCGCAACCACATGTTGGTTGACAGTCATTTGTAACTAGAATTCCAGGGAATCTGGGTCCCTCTTTTGGCACCAGGTGTGCATGTGGTACACAGACATACCTTCAGGCAAAACATCCATGCACATTAAATAACAAAATATTTTTAAATGAAATTGGAAAGGTTTGTTGATAACTCACAAAATTTCCTCAGTTCAAATCATAGGAACTTTTTCAAAAGGGCATTTCTAAAAAGCCATTATACAAGATGGCATTTGATACTGAAGTTAAAATTTAAAACCAAAACCAGCGTATATTTTGGTAGGTAGATACTATAGCATTTGAATCCACTGGGAAAGACCAAAGACTTAGATTCAACTCAAATTTAGATTAAGTGAATTTATTCTTACTGCCAGCAGAAAAACAACGGCCTTATAGCCAAACAGTATTCCATGCCAAATGGGGGTAAAGAAGAGGTTTATAAAGGTGGATAGCAAGGCGTACATTACAGTTATCTATGGAATTCATAGCTGGGCAAGAAAATTGTTCTACTTCCCCCAGTTATTTCTTTTCCCCACTGTATAGTAATAAAAAGACCACTTCATCCTAGTCCCAGAGTGTTAAGTAGGTTTACAAAGCAGAAAGCAGGAACACCATTATCCTATTCTTAACGCATCTTCAGGCCATTGGGGTCTCACAGGCATTCCAGGGCAAAAGTCAACAGCCCTTAAGGGTTGCCTGGTACCATATTAAATCTCTTTAGCCATCACAGGGGAGTTAATGTGTGAATTATTACACAGGTCTGAGTACTCTGGGGGCAGTGTCACTGTAATTTAGAGGCAATTACACAGTGTCGTCATGTTAGGACTGGCTGCCACATCCCCACAATGTAAAGGGCTCTCGAGGGAAGACTGTATGGTGTTTTCATATGGCAAGTTCTCTACTGTTATTCCTATGAGATATGTGTTGTGGGATCCCCCTTAGTATGCTGTGAATATGTTTTATTACCACTGGTTAATAAAGAAGCTGCTTTGGCCTATGGCAGGGCAGTATGTAACTAGGAGGGAAAACTAAATTGAATGTAGGGAGAAAGAAGGCGGAGTCAGACACCATGTAGCCACCCAAGAAGCAAGTTGTGAGATAACAAACCATGAGCCTTGTGGTAAAATATAAAATAAATAGAAATGGATTAATTTAAGATGTAGGAGTTAGTTAGTAAGAATCCTAAACTAATAGGCCAAAGAGTATGTAATTAATATTAAGCCTCAGAGTGATATTTTATAAGCAGCTTTGGGAACAGGCGGGCTGAGAAAATCCAGTCCAGGGGGAACAGCAGGGCAGAAAATATTTGTAGCAACATCCTGGCACCAATGTGGCACTCAAACCCACAACCCTGAGATTAAGAATCTCATGCTCTCCCAACTGAGCTAGTGGAACAGAAACTTCAGTTTACAGGTATGCTTCTTCTAGTCCAGTGATTTGTTCTATGGATCCCAGAGCACTGGCACTTCTTAGGACAGTGGTTCTCAACCTGTGGGTTGCAACCCCCCTTGTAGGTTTTACAGGGATTACTTAAGATCATTGGAAAACACAGATAGTTACATTACCGTTTTTAAGTTTTATTTATTATTATGTGGGTATGGGCATGGGAGTGCACATGATGGCAGACAGGGAACACTGGAGTCAGCCCCTCCACCTACCTTCCCATGGGCTCCTCGCATGGGTGCCTGGCTTACACAGCAAGGCTTTACCTGCTGAGCCATCTCTCTGGCCCTGGCCATTTTATTTTTAAATCCAAATTTATTTATTATGAGTTAATATTGTATCTGCTTGTTGTTACATATTTATGCCCAAAAGCATTTACATACTGAAATATGTATTTTTAATTAAATTATTTTCTTCTTATTTCTTCTTTGTGTATCAGTTAGGATAGTTTTTGAAAATTTTGTGTAAGTAGGTCACGTCAGCTGTGAGCTTCATTAGAAAGGTGAAGGGGCCGTTATAAAATACCTGTGCTGAAAGGATGGAGACCTAGAAAACAGGGTAGCACGAATTGCTGTCATCTTTTCCTCTAGTGCCGGTCCTTAATGAGCAGTCAGGATGTCTCTTGTCACACACATGAAGAGAATGTATGCTGCTTTGTCTCCTCAAAGGCTGCTCTTCATTCATGTCCTTCATGTCAGCCCTCACTTTAATCTAGATTTGTCCTCTGCTTTTCCCAAGCCGTGCAGTAGGAGATTGAGCTTCTCTTGTAATAGTCACACATTTGAGACTTTCGGAGCATCTTTTAAAAGGGATAACATGACTGGATGGATGAAAATTTTTCTCTTCTCTTTTTGGGTAGCAGGAATTTTTGCATAGCTCAGTTTTTAAAGCCAGGCTGTCTCCCTCTACTCTGCTCTCTCCATGAGACTGGGGACGTTAGTGAAATAAGTAGTCTCTAAGCATAGAGCTGATCAGGGATAGTTCAGCTAAAGTCTGTCTTGTGATGGTCTTGCCTCCGGGGCTCAGAACTCAGAAATAGTGGCAGAAAACATAGAGAAGACAGAAAACCAAGGTGTGGATTCTTGCCCAGGCTGCTGCTGACCACTGTGGCAAGCTGTGCAGCATTCTGTGTCCTGGTGTTCCCACCCACTGCCCTAACTGCCCTGTCTACCTGTCAGGGTGACTAGCAGGATCAAATAAAGAACTGCTAGAGATGTTTTGTAAAAGTGATACCAGGAACTGCAACATGTTTTATCCTTATCGCCCAGAAGAACTCTGTTCATGAACTCAATCCTTGAGGTGGCATCACCAGTGTTAAAGCAACAGGGATTTAGAAGGACACAATTGGCCAATTGGGAGGCCACTGAGATAGGGTGAAAATGGCATTCTCAGTCCAGGTGCTAGAAGTGGAAACCAGCAGGAATAGGAAGCCAGTTGAGACTTGGAGGTGAGGAGTCGTTAGTCCAACAGACTGGGAGCCCGGTGGTCTCTGGTAATGGAGAGAGGAAGGAAGAGATGTGCCTCCTTGAGGTAACTGTTTTGAGATGCTGATGTAATGCATGCAGATGTCCACAGTGGTTTGGAAAGTGCAGCTGGAGCTGGGAGACAAGTGTAGAAATAGGACCAGGGAAGAACTCTGCAGCAGGATCATTGAGTGAGGCGAGAGAGGGACCAACGATGGAGCTTTGAAGAGTGAATATCCGCATTGAAGGGTCTGTGGGCAAAAACAGCCAACAAAGGTGCTACTGGTGCCACGTTGTGTGGCCTGTGACAGTTATGTTTTGCACAGTATAGGACACAGGAGAGCCTGTGCTTGGGCTGTACTTGTGAGCTGATGAGTTATAAAAGAGGTCATTGACATCTAAGAGGCCACTGTGTGACCATTAAGTCTTTACGATCTCTCAGAGATACACAAACTAAAATGAACAAACAAAACTAGTAACAAGTTTTATTAGCCTGTAGCAAGGTTTAAAAGTAGAATGTTCGC
The DNA here is from genome assembly GCF_000317375.1 of Microtus ochrogaster. Taxonomy (NCBI): domain Eukaryota; kingdom Metazoa; phylum Chordata; class Mammalia; order Rodentia; family Cricetidae; genus Microtus; species Microtus ochrogaster. The sequence goes on from NC_022010.1 coordinate 44,341,979, forward strand.
TTTTTTTTTTTTTTTTTTTTTTTTCCGGCTTAGCTGGCCACTGCTGCTTTTTTCTTAACTGAAAGAGCAATTTATGTGAAATAAAGCTGTAATATTGGTCCTCACTAATTTTTCCCCCCTTTTTTTTCTCTCTAGGTTTTACATTGTGCTATAGGTAAGTAGAACCCCCCCCCCCACACACCTTCTGAATGCATTAAATTTTGCCTGTTTTAGAGTCATAGATGATGGGCTTGGTTTGGTCCTTAAAACTCAGATTATTTAATTAATATGTATATAATTGCTCATTTAAGTAGTTTTACTTTCTAACGTAGAAAGTATTGCTTAGATGTTGTCACCACACACATTATCTGTTGTAGCTCCTTTCCTGTCGGTTTAGGAGGGACCTCCCCTTCTGAACACAGTAGTAATAAATAGGACCCTCCCATGTTTCTAAGCATGGCTCAGGTTCAGGTGCTATGCTTTGTTGGAGAATTCCCCTGTGACCCATACATGGTGTTCTCTGTGTATTGTAAAGCATAATAGTTTTAACACTGTGTACAGGAGTTCTAATGAAAGTAGATCATGTGCATGGTTGGCCAAATGGTTCCTTTTTATTGGGAGAGCCATCACATTTTGCCGTGGAACTCTGAGGCATAGCTTCTAGTATGAGATGGATAGACACCTGTAGTTAAACAAAGGTCAATTTCAGAAAGCGGACAGACCCTATAAAGCAAAGGGACAGTGTGCAGATGATATTTATTCAAACGTACCGAAAGTCTGAAAACTTGAGAACTGAGGCTGCAAGCCAGTGTCGCCCGCTCAGTTTACCTGACAACTGAAGTAGACGTGTGTACTATTGTATGTATAGTATTATTTTTATTAATGTCTGAATGTTTTAATGTCCCAAATTACTTTGCTTATCTTAAAATAAGTTGTTACACTTCTTTAAAATTTCTATCCCTGGGAGTAAATACCAGTGGGTTCATTTGTTCATTCATACAAAATAAACAAAAAAGCCTCATCAAATTCCTGGTGTGGCTGGGTCCCAGCTGCTGCCTGAGACAGCAGGAATGGAGAATGAGAGCAGCTACAGATATGGTTCGGGGAAGCCGTGCCACTTGGGTCCTCCATTCGGTGGCATAATGTGCTTCTTGTTTGTTGATACTGCTCCCCTGGCAGACTGTGAGCTCTTATGCCCCTGATACACGGGTGAATCTTGAAAGCCTTTCTTTTTTCTCAAGGACCCTGTCCTGTCAATGGGTCTTCCCGACTTCGTCATTGTTCTTTGTATTGTCTGTGGTTCTATTTTTCACAGTTCACAGAATGATCAGAGTTCTTTATCTTACAAATAATGATTCCCAGCACTTGAGAGGCAGCAGGAAGAGGATCTCTGTGAGTTCCAGGCCAGCCATGCTTACATAATGAGACCCTGTCTAAACAAAGAACCAAAACTATAATGTTGAGCCTAACCTTTGAGTCTGCAGTTTCTTCCTCTTCCTGGATAGTTCCCCCTTGTCCCATCACCTAAGTGTATGGCAGGTTCTTTCCCCTTCCCACTGCTGCGTATGCCATGTCGTGTGTAAATGTATACACATACAAGTATGCATCTGGAGGTCAAAGGACAAGCTCGGCTATGAGTCCTGGTCTTCTACCTTGCTTGAGACAGGGTCTGTTGTTGTTTACCACTGCATTGTTGAAATAGGAGCGGCGGGGCTACGTCCCCAGCACCCCGCTGCCCACAAGGCTAGCTTTACCCGAAATAATTACACAGACACTGTATTCATTTAGTCACTGCTTGGCCATTTCTATCTAGCCTCTTCTAGGCTAACTCTCACACCTGGACTAGCCCATCTCTAATAATCTGCTGTAGCCCACAAGGTGGCTTACCAGGGAGATTCCAGCCTACGTCCATCCTGGGTCGGAGCTTCATCGCATGTGCCTCAGAGAGCAAAGCTCTCGCCTCTGCCCTCAAGAGTGGAACATCGTGTCTCTCTGAGGCATCTGCCCCCGAGAGGAGAGCTGTCGAATCTTACCTCACTTACTCTTCCTCCCAGCATTCTGCTCTGTTTACTTCTCCCACCTATATTTTAACCTATCAGGGCAAGCAGTTTCTTTATTGAATTAACCAATGACCTTCCTCCATCACTGCATAACTGACCCCAGGCTTCCAGGGATTTCCTGTCTTTTCCTCCTCCCATCTCCCCATATAAGAGCTGAGATTATCTTAGTTTTCCTTTGCTGATGCTGAGACAAAATACACTGACAAATGCAAGCTAAGGAGAAAGGGATTATTTCGGCTCACAGTTACATGGAAATCAAAGCAGAGGAGTTTGAAGCAGCTGGTCACATTGTACCTACAATTTGTGGTGTGTGTGTGTGTGTGTGTGAATCAGAGGGAGGGAGAGAAATGTTCTCTTTTTCTATCAGTGGATCCTTGTGCTTAGCAGACTTTCTTTTACTACCACCTGTAGTGGGTTGGTAGATAACCCCCTTTAGGCATGCCAAGGGGGCCTTCTCTAGGTCTTGTCTGGTTGACAACACTTGCCATCATAAGTTGAAATTCTTCATGCGTTCTTGGGAATCTGAACTCCAGTCATTTTTAAAGTTAGTTAGCCAGCGCCTTTAATTCCAGTGCCCTAGAGGCAGAGGCAGGCTGATCCCTGTGAGTTTGAGGCCATTCTGGTCTACAGAGTCAGTTCTAAAGACAGCCAGGTCTATGTAGACAGAACTAATCTCAAAACCCAAAGTTTTTAAATTAAATATAATTATATCATTGCCTCCTCCTTTCATGATTCCTTTCCCCCTGCTCCCATTCAAATTCATGGCCTCTCATTCTTTAATTTTATATATATACACACACACATCATACACATAAATGAAAGTAAATATGTTAATACAAGCTGCTGAGTCTGTTTAGTGCTGCTTATCCATATATATTTTTAGTGCTGACCACTTAGGATTGGATAACAATTTAAGGGCTCATCTGGAGAAGACTAATTTTCCCTCTCAGCAAGTGTCTAATTGCCTGTAGCTCTTCATCTGGGCATGGGACCCCATAAGATTTTCCCTATCCTGCTCTGCTCTTGTTTAAACAGCCATATTGAGATTCCGTGGGCTTGGCTTCCCTGTCAGATCTAGAAGACACAGTCTTGCAGCAGACTCTTTGATCCTCTGACCCTCTGGCTCTTGCTGTCTTTCTGCCCCTTCTTCCTTAATGTTCCCTGGGCCTTAGGGGAAGGGTTGTGTTAACGTGTTATAGATACCCCAGAGTCAGTTGTTCTCTGCCTGCTGACTAGCTGTGGCTTTCTGTGATGGTTTCCATCAGCTTTAAGAAGAAGATTCTTTGATGAAATGTGAGCAGTACACATCCCTGCAGGTGTGCGGTGAGCTCCAGTCTTGGCATTTGATGGCTGGTGTTTCACTCACTGAGCTGGGCTCCAGTCCACTTTGTACTTCTTTTCTTCCATGGGTGCCCCTGCCTCCTGCCTTGTCAGTGTTCTCAGGTTCCGTCTTGGCTCACTGAGCTGACTGAACATGCCCTCTCCCCGCGGTGTCTTCCCTTCTCATGGTGAGAACAGATGAGATCTACACTGGGTCTTGCCAACTGTTAATGGAGAGTAGAGTACGACATAGCAAACTTAGTGGAGCCCAGCAAGTGATAGACGGCAGCTGCTGACATGAAGACTATGTGTCTACTTCAGGAACATCTACATGGGAGTCTGATGAGATCTGCTGAAAACCCTCATGGGAGAAGTAGCTTTCAGTTCTTCAGACTGTCAACTAGACAATCTGAAAAATATTTAGGGGATAAAATTGAAAACTTAAGTGATAGCCCAGGGCTAAAGTGTGAGAGAGAAGGTGTTAGTGATGAGCTCTAGGTCTAGGCTGGGTGATGCAAGGCTGTGGCTGGTGGCTCCTCTGACAAAGAATATGGAGGCAGAATGAGTCTGGCAATGTGGGGTCTTGCTGAGGAGCGGACCCTTGTGTGCATACAGGAGTAGAGACCTAAAAGGTCAGTGGGCAGGTCTGGGGTGTGGGTACAAGGTACAGCTGGGAATTAAGAGGGGTTATGAGCACCTCACACCATGAGAAGTATGTGAGCTAACACAGATGTTAATCTTCGCTAATATATGTCTCCAACCATGTAGTATATTGATGTGTGCGGTCTCAGAAGCTCAAGCTATGTCCAGTAGCTCTCTCTTCTGCTGCCTGAGGATCTGGATGTAGAACCACCTCTCCAGCACCTTGTCTGTGTGCTGCTATGCTCCTGCCATGACAATAATGGACTAAACTTCTGAGCTGTAAGACAGCCCCAATTAAATGTTTTCTTTCTAAGAGCTGCTATGGTCATGGTTTCTCTTCATAGCAGTAAAAACTGTAACTAAACAGTTTTGTATAACAGTTCATACAGCCAAGTGTTGAGCCCATTTCCATGCTGCCCACGTTTCTGCTTCACTCTGTCCCTGAGGGCTTTAGTTAAGGGATGGCTCTGAACGTGTTGCTTCCTCCTTAAAACCTTGACAGGTTTTCATTTCTTCATGGTCTGCACCCAGCCTTCCAGTCCGCATTAGGGCAGCTCTGGCTTCCTGCATCTGGATCTGTGTCTGGGCCTTTCCCTCTCCTGGAGTGAGCCGAGCACATGGCCACCTGACTGACTTAGCTCCTTCCTTCTCTACACTCCCCTGCTGTCTTCTGACTATGTGATGCACTGTAGGTGGCTTTGCTGTGAGACCCAGTGCCATGTCCTCTGTAGAATGTGTGCTTTGTCACTGTGTTTCATGATTTGTTTGGAAATCAAAAACTGTTCTTACTGGTCCCTGTGTTCCAGCACATAACACTAGGACTTCCTGTCACACCTATGTAGCCTCGTGATCAGTGATCATGGGCCTACCAAATCTTGGTGGATTTCCAAAATATATTCCAAAATAGTTTCAGTTACTTTAAATAATTAATGATAACAATAAAAATGAGCTATTTTTTTAGTATTTATCTAAAGGCACTCATAAAACTGCAGTTTATTTTTGGAATAACGATTGATTGTGGAAGTTTACTACAAGCACTTGATCTTTTAGAAACTTACAGGCTTAAAATATTTTTGCTCCTAAACTGAAAAACCTGGACCTTGAACAGACTGGGTTGCTTGTGAACTGCGTGGCTCCCATAAGTAAGGCAGATGTTATACATGGTCGTTTCTATCTCAGTAAAAGGAGCTAATGACCCTGCTGGACAAGGTTGTGGAAGTCGGCCCAACAGTACCTGAAGAACATGGCACACAGTGCCTGTAGCATGCCGGCTTGAAAATGAGAACGACATAGCACAGAGTGTCATACGTTTATTCTGAAGCCAGTATAATGGTCAGTAGTTAGATTTATGTAAGTGTTAGGGTGATGGCTCAGTGGGTGAAAACATTCACTGTAAAAGTATGAGGATCTGAGTTCAAATCCCATGTACCTATGTAAAAAGCCAGACATGGCTGTGCATGCCTGTAACTCCAGGATTGAGAGGCAGAGACGGGGAGATCCTATGTACATACATCATAACATGCACACACGCATGCATGAATGCACACCAACAACAAAAAATCTCTTAGGGGCTAGTAAGATGCCTCAGTGGATAAAAATACTTTCCAGGCAAGCCAGAAGTCTTGAGTTTGATCCCTGGGACCCAGGGAGAAGGGGAGAACCAGTTCCTGTAGGTTGTCCTCTGACTGCCCACATGTGCTGTGATGCGCACATGCCTGCACTCACACACTAGTTACTCTTGCTGTGATGAAACTCCATAATCAAAAGCAACTTACAGAAGCAAGTGTTTACTTTGGCTTAAGATTCCAGAGGGAGAGTCTGCGGTGGTGAGGAAGACTTTGCGGCAGGCTCAGGAAGTTGGCAGATTACATTTCATCCGTGTCCAAGAAGCATAGGGAGAAGAGGAAGTGGGTGGGGTTAGTAACCCGAAAAGCCCACCCCTTGTGATTCACTTCATCCAGCAACCAGGCAGTGCCTCCTAAAGGATCTGTGCTTCCCTAAACAGTACGGCTGGTGAGTTGGGCCCAAGTCTAGGAGACATTTTTATCAAACCACCCAACATGTGCAGTGCACATGTGCAAATGAAATCTAAATGTAATTTTTTTCTTGTTTTTCTTAAGTTGTGATCTTCTTGTGAGCAGTTCAGAGGCACTTACTTCTAGCCTGAGCTGGCCCAGTCTCACAGCTGCCTTGGCTGAAGAGATGGCTCAGCACTGGGTGCCCTTGCAGGGGACCTGGGATCCTTTCCCAGCACTCATTAGTATTTCATAACCTATAACTCCAGCTCCTGTAGATATGATGCCCTCTACTGGCCTCTGCAAGCACTGCACACATGTGGTACACAGACATACATGCAGGCAAAATACATGTACGCATAGAAGATAAATAAATCTTAACAACAACAACAAACAAGAGCAATAAAACCCCAGGAGCTACCACATGTTGTTGTTGCACCAAGACCACCCATGCCATGCCGTACAGTGACAGACCATATATGCTCAGACACTGAGCCAATCTAAAGCCTGCGTTACTT
>NC_022010.1:44348978-44360998 GCF_000317375.1 Microtus ochrogaster
AAAAAAAAAAAAACAAGAGTTAGGTCCTAAAGCCTAACTCATGCTTAGTTCCTGGGAGCCAGTTCAGCCACCTTTCTTCAAGTCCTGACCCCTGTTCCAACCCCACATTTTCATCCTCCTTACAGATAAGAACACAGACCATTTCTCACTTGGGTTCAGGTGCAGCCTTTGTCTGGACTGCAGTGGTACAGGTGGAGTAGGTCAGAAGAATGGAGACTCATGCTCAGCTGGCCAGCTTGTGCTCCATCTTCAGGCTTCTAAGGCTCGGCTTTGGACAGCTACCTTCCATCCTTTATGGTGTTACCTTTGCCTTTTACCTCAAATACAGTGGTTTCTTAGCATCCACACTGCATACATTCATGTCGGGATGGCACTAACCAAACTGAAACCTTTGCCAACTCAATTACTTCCTTTAGACTGCATCGGCTTAGCCGCCGTGTCTTGCTTATGGTTCATTCTGTTGCTTCCTAATATAGTTTCCTTCCATGCTCCACAAAAGAAGGAAGAAAGAAAGAAAAAAGAAAGTAAAGGGAGTTAGCACCTGCACGTTCTGCTCCCGATGCACAAGTTTTCCACTCTTGTTCTCTGAATAAGTTCCTTCTTCACACCTCTGGTTTTGCACATACAGCTTCTTTGCCAGGAACACCTGGCTCTGATACTTGTTCCCTGCTGGAACAAACATACTGAGACTAGCGAAAGGGGAGAGAAGTGGGGTGTGCTCTTTAGGACCCCAAGGCACTTGGGACTGTGTAGACTACCTGAAACCTCACAAGCACTTGGTAGTTGGAACCCAAAGCCTGTGCAAAACAGTACCTGGGTTTGTGTGGCCACTTCCTGTTCAGAAGGGAACATGTGAAAAGAGCCCAGAGGCTGCCCTCTGCTGCCCTTGAAGGAGAAGCCAGGGCCTTGTGATCGGAAACATCTCTAAAGGTGGTGAAAATGCCATCCTCATAAACCATTAGCTCCTTCTAGTCTACAAGAAGCTGGTGTGAGTGAACTGTATTCTATCTAGGTGCCTGGGTAACTAACTAGTCAAGCGTCTACACTCTGGGCTGAGATCTGAGAAGCTAGGATGTTGACACCACAATACCAGGTTTTCTGAATTCCATGAAACTAAAAGATGCTGTATCCTAAATGAGATTAGTGAACTGAGCAGCAATGTAAGCAGTGTTTATTAGATGTTTCAGTGTGTCCATGTGTGTGTTAGGAAGCTCAAGTACGGTAGCATTGCTACCATTTTTGGTGCATTTTAAAAGTCATTTCAAAAAGCAGAACTGGGATAAAATAAATACAATTTTCTTTTTTTTTTCCCTGTGTGCATGTGATTAGTCTCAGTAATCAACTTGACATGATCTAGAATCACTTGAGAGGTGGGCATCTGGGCATGCTTGTAGGAGACTCTCTTAAGTTCATTGAAGTAGGAAGCCACCCACTGTAGGTTGTACCACCATTTCTGGCTGGGATCCTGACTGTATAAAAAGGGGAAAGTGAACTGTGTACATCATTCATTGTTTTCATCTTAACTGCAGACACAGTGTAACCAGTTGCTCCTTCTTCCTTAACTTCCCCACCATGATGGGCTGTACTTTGAACTGAGACAAAGTAAACCCTCCCTTAAATTGCTTTTGTTGGTATTATGTGACAACAGAAAAGTGACTAAGACGGTATGTGTGCGTGCATACATAGGCAGGTGCACATATATGCATATAGAGGCCAGAGGTTGACATTAGGCATGTTCCTCTTAATTTTTGAGGCAGGGTCTCTTACTAAATCTGGAGCTCACCAACTTAGCCAAACTGGCAGTTTAACAAGCTCCAAGGATCTGCCTGTCTTCCTCCATCTCAGCACTGAGTGTATAGGCACCCGGCACCAAACCCAGCCTTCATGTGGTTGCTGGGGATCTAATTTAGATTCTTAGGCCTGCATGACAAGCTCTGTGGACTGAAGTTTTCTATACCATATTCCCACAGTTGTCACTAGGTGGCACCCTTGTGTTAGTAAGAAAATACCTCTTAAAAATATATGGTAATGAACCATTAACTGAAGCAGAGGCGTAAGTTTTTTTCTAATAATTTTTTATTACTTTATAAATAATACCATTCAAAATTTTCACTTCCTCCCACTTCCCCCCCACTCACCCTCTCCTCCCACTCCAATCCTAAGAGAGGACAGGGTACCCAGCCCTGTGGGAAGTCCAAGGCCCTCCCCGCTCCATCCAGGCTTAGGAAGGTATGCATCCAAATAGACTAGGATCCCAAAAAGCCAGTACATGCAGTAGAGACAAATCCCAGTGCCATTATCATTGGCTTCTCAGTCTGCCCCCATTGTCAGCCACATTCAGAGGGTCCAGTTTGATCCCATGCTCGTTCAGTCCTGGTCCAGCTGGAAAGGCATGAGTAAGTTAACCAGAGAAAGGGGATGCTTTTCTGTTGCTGCCTCTTGAGTTAGTCATTAATGATGGAGATAATGAAAAACTGGAACTTTATGTGTTATCTAGGAGGTCATTATACAGTATTTCTTAACTCTTTTAAGTTGAGAATGAGCTTGGTTTGTTTATGAAGGCAAATGCTCCACTTCTGAAATTCCTGTGAGAGTTTGTGGCAGTTGGAAGTCAAGAAAATGTTTTGTTTATATTCTTAGGTTCAAAAGCCGGATCAGACCAGTGAAGGTAGAGAAACACTGTGTAGTGACCAAAATGAAACGTGGAATATCTGTTGATCACAGAGGAGGTGTGAATCGTCTTTCAGAAAAAGAATTACTCAGGGTCAGCAAGATGGTTTAGTGAGTAAAGGTCCTTGCCACCAGGCCTGACCTAGGTTCAGTCCCTGGAACTCATAGACTCCCACAAGTTGTCCCCTGACTACACGTGTGCTTTGGCATGCACCCCCCCCCCATCCCAAGAGAAGTTGTTATTTAAACTGCTTAAGCTATTAGTTGTGTAGTTCTGTGACAGCGTACTGGGTAAAGAATGAAGTAAAGGGGGCACATTGTCTGATTAACACCAGGGATGTTCCTGTCTTTTCACATGTGTGCAACCTCTGCATCTTTCTCTTTGCTAACAGAGATGGTCTTGCTATATTGCTGCAGTGGTCTGACCTGGATTATGATGTTTGTTATATTATATTCTTGACACTTTGGTCGTGAGCCTCACCTTTAACTGCTCTGCTATCTCTCCTGCCTACTTCATTATATTCTTCACTGAATGATAAACCTTTTTTCAACTCAGTTTTTATTGCCCAAATAATTTTGAATAATATATACTTCTTCATTTATATTATCTAGATAGAAAATTCAGTGTATATTCTTTTTTTTAAAAAAGCTATTCTGTTTCATTGCTTATATTTGTTGTTCATTTGGTCTGTTTAAGTTCCTACAATTATCAATATATGTCTTACTTCCCTATGGTCTTCTGTGGCTTTTGTTTTAGCAAAAATGTTTGCTATAGGTCATGTATGATTTCTCTTGCCTATAGTCTCAGCCCCCAGTGGCCAAGATAGGAAGATTACTATGAGTTTGAGGCCAACCAGTGCTTCATGTCTCAAAAACAAAAGTGTCCGTAATAGTTGTTGCGTAGGTATTTCTAACTGCTATACCTTCGTTGAAAAGTATGGCTTTTATCATTTAAAAGGTATGTTCTGGGGCCAGAGAGATGGCTCAGAGGTTAAGAGTGCTTGCTGCTCATTTGAGGACTGGATTTCGGCTCCTAGGACCTTGCTTGGAGACTCACGAACACCTGTAACTCTGGCTCCAAGGGGTCTATTACCTCTTGCTTCTGTGGGTAACAGTGCACTCATGTACATGCAGCCTCTGTCCTGGTTCCTCTTCTTAACGTGACACAAGACAGAATTATCTGGGAAATGGAACGTTCCCTCAGTTGAGAAAATGACTTCATCAGTTTGGACTCATTGTAATGACTGATGTGGAGAGGCCCAGCCCACTGTAGGTGGTGCCAGCCCGGGCCAGGGGGTCCTGGTGGTATAAGAATGCCGACTGAGCAAGCCAAGGGGAACAAGTAACAGTCCTCTAAGGTCTCATCTTCAGTTCCTTTCTCCAGGTTCCTACCCTCTTTGAATTTTTATCCTGATTTCCTCTGTGATACACTGCGATCTGGACATGTAAGCGTAATAAACTCTTTTCTTCCAAGTGTCTTTTTGTCATGGTATTTTTGTCACAACAGTAGATACCAAAGTAGGACATACATAGATAAACACATGCATAATAAAATGTATCTAAATACAGTCTGTCTGTATGTCTGTTTGTCCTGTCTCTCTCTGTCTGTCTTCTCTTTCTCTGTCTCTCTCATACACACACACACTGGGTTAGGAAGGGGAATTGAACCCAATGCTTTACACATGATAAGCAAGTGCTCTGCACTGAACTAGATCCCCAGAGTCCTTTATACTCTCATTTTTAGCAGGGTCTGGCTAAATTGTTCTGGCCTTCTACATGTGATCCTCCTAGGCCAGCATCCCAAGTAGTTTTGATTGGAGGCATGTACACCACAGATGGTAACATTAACTGCTGTTTTGTTTTGTCCATTTTTAATCTTGCCTTTTAAAATTCTGATTTAACACTTTTAAGTGCCAAATGTTTGTTTATTTAAAGGTTCTTTGTTTTGTTTGGAATGATGTTAGTTTCCTTTTGGTTGTTGGGGGGGCATTTTTGATTGATTTGTGGGTTTGGAAGTGTGGATGGGTAGAGTCTTGCTTGTGGTTGTCTAGGGATGGATGTTAAGTCCTGATTGTTTAGTTCTCTTTTGTGTTATAGGCTCCAGCACTTACTGCCTCCTCTCCTTTACCAGTCGCTAGAGGGCACCTCTGGCTTCCTTTTGCCCACCCCTTTGCAGTAGGAGAATCTTTTTTCAGATTTCAGATTGCTGCTCCTGTGGGCTGACACCATCCCACTGGTTGGTTCTGTAGTTAGTTAAGAGGTGTTTTTCTACAGAGGGCATATTGTCCTCTTCAGAGGTAATTTACGTCCGATTCTGGCCCTCTGTACTGTTCTTCCCTCCATCAAGCCATTTCCAAGCTCTCTTTTCACAGAGATTTGCAGTGGAAGCTCAAGGTAGTTATGTTGGAATTGAAGTCTTTTGTTTTTCACCTATATTAACCCGTATCTCTTAGTTCTGCTAAGGGTATGGGTATTGTGTGGTTTTATTTGTTGTTATCTTTGTGCATTTGGGTTTATGGTATTCAGCTGTACAGATGTGTTGTAGTTTAAGATTGGTTTGTTTGGTTTTAGTCAATTCTGTGTTTATTGAGTCTGTAGTAGGCTTTCTTGGTCTTTTTGTTTTGTGGTGCTGGGAAACAGAATCAGGGTCTTTCACATTGTAGATTATAACCATGCTGTAGTTGTGGTTTTACATAACTAGATCAATCTCTGTTGGTAACTCCTAGACACAGGTCAAGGGCAGTGTCATTTTGAGACTTTCACTAGTTCACATTCTCCAGTTGTCCTCCAGCAAACCCATAAGGATCTGATGACAGGAGCTGTGCTGACAGTCAGTTGAGGGTGCACAAAAGCAAGAACCCAGCTCACTCCTAAAAGGGTATGAAACAGACAGTGTAGTAGACCTTATGCTCAGAGAAATGCAGAGGGCATAGAAAGTGGCCACAGAGCTGCTTGGGACATTTTCTACCATAAAGTCTTCTTTTTCTACACTACTTGCAAACCTCATTGGATACTGGACCCTCCCAAGGAAAGCACTGTGGGACTCACTAAGCTGTGGTCATTCATTCTTATAACACAGCTCTCTTTATATGGCTTCAGCCACCTGCTCCTGTCCTGAGATTTTTTTCCCTGCGTTTCTCAAATATTGAAGTTTGATTAAGGACTTTGGTCCTTAATCATCATCTGCTGACAGTCTCCCAGTATAACCTTACCACTCTTCTGTGGAACAGTGGCTCCCTGTAATCTCTTCCAGGTCACACCTTGGTTCTGCCTTGCTCATTTTGCAGACACCATAAACTCAGCTTGTCCAGAACCTCTCTCATGGTTTTACCCTGACCCGTCTTCTGTTCTCTGGATCTGCTGTGGCCCTATCCATTTCTAACTAGTCCTCGGTCAGAAAGCTTGAGTCGGTCTTTGCTTTTTCCACCGTCTGCCACCTGCTTTTTTCTCTGCCTCTTTCCTTCAGAGAACTTTTTTTCCTTGTTTCTGTCCATATTCTTATCCTTTTTTTTTTTTTTAAATCCTTTTGGGGAATAGTTGAGAGGGCTTAGCAAGTGAAGAGGTTTGCTACACAAGTCTGGTGACCTGAGTTTGATGTTTAGAGCCCACACAGAGGTAGCAGGAAAGAACCAACTCCACCGAGTCAAGCTCTTTTTGTGTGTTATGGCACACAGTGTGAGTGTGCTTACACACTATAACAACAACTTTTAAGAATCCTGTTTGGAGGCTGGAGAGATGGCTCACAGGTTTAGGAACTGACTGCTTTTCTAGAGGTTCTAAGTTCAATTCCCACCAACTACATGGTGGGTCACAGGCATCTTTAGTGAGATCTGGTGCCTTCTTCCAGCATGTAAGCATACTTGCTGGCAGAATACTGTATGCATAATAAATAAATCTTTAAATATATATTTAGGAACTGACTGCTTTTCTAGAGGTTCTAAGTTCAATTCCCACCAACTACATGGTGGGTCACAGGCATCTTTAGTGAGATCTGGTGCCTTCTTCCAGCATGTAAGCATACTTGCTGGCAGAATACTGTATGCATAATAAATAAATCTTTAAATATATATTTAGGAACTGACTGCTTTTCTAGAGGTTCTAAGTTCAATTCCCACCAACTACATGGTGGGTCACAGGCATCTTTAGTGAGATCTGGTGCCTTCTTCCGGCATGTAAGCATACTTGCTGGCAGAATACTGTATGCATAATAAATAAATCTTTAAATATATATATATAAATTTATATAAGAATCCTGTTTGATCTCATGTCTGCTTTTTTAAAAAACTCTATACTTTTTCTTCCTTGCTTTTTCTTTATTTTCTTCAATCTTGCTCATTTTTTCTGTTTCTCCTTTTTCTGCCTGGTTCTTCATGTGTCTGGTCTACATTCCCTGCCCTTAGACTTTCTCCAGATGTACTTCCCAGGTACCAGTTGGTTGTGACCTGTTCTTTATAAAGCTCAAGTTGAGATGGGTAGCCAAACTCAAAAGCCTGGCTCAGAAAGGATGCTTTAGCTGAGAAATAGCACTGCCCCTTTCCTTCTGAACCTGGGAGATAGACCAGCCTGTCTGTGGAGGACGTACGAGTTCCCGGGTGACATTTGTAACTTTGGGACAGAGAGCCCTCCCAGGAAGAGGAAGCCTAAAAGCTGGTAGAAGATTCCCTAGTGATTAGGAATAGGGGCTTCAAAGAAATGTTAGTCTGAGAGCAACAGCTAATCTTGGTGTTTTTCATGGCAGCTCTTCATAGCCTTGTGAAGACGTGGTTTGTCTTTAGTTCTTACACAGTTGTAGATTTGAGAAACTAATATTCCAGGAGGCATTTGAGTTGGATAATGTGTTTTGAATTCCTAAGTTGTTCTATTAATGGCAGCTGCGCAGAAAGGAGCCAAGGGTCTATAAATAATGGCAGATTAGCACCTTGAGTAGACTGTCGGGAATCAAGTAGACAGCTCATTCTTATAGATCGTCGGAGGTAGACTACATTGCTTCTTTACGGACTTAGATGAAAAAAAGGGTGTGTGAAATATTAGAGCCAAAATAATCATTCATTTTTTTATACATTTCCTTTTTACATTGTTTTGCTTTGCTTTGCTTTCTGACTAAATAATCTACTGTTGAGCTGTACCCTGTAGCCCTTGCTTAATTTCTGAGTAGAATTTTTCTGATTAGAAATTCTGAGTAGAATTTCAAAAATTAATTAGTTCAGTTCATTATGCTTTTGAAGGGACATAAAGGATTTGCTGTTCCTTCTGAATTGATCAAAATAGTTATTGCTTCCAGGGAATGAGCAGCCACAGGGAGCCATTAATTATACAGTTGACAACTAGTTTAAATGACTTGATTGGAAGTAGGATTCTGATGAAAGTGCTTGAGTAGTCCTTTCCCTTAGTAGTAGTTTCTATTAATGTGTTAAAAGTTAGTCCCCAAATCATCACTAAAGACAGTGTGTGCTTGAAGAGTGGTGGCTCAGGACTTGAGCAGCTCAGCTGGATATTTCTAGTTGTGTCCTGTCATTTCAGTCAGTGTTTCACCCAGGGTGACCATCATTTAGATCCCGGACTAGAACCGAAGGGTGGCTGATAGCAGGAAGTCTTTCTTTCACTGCTTGGCCTCTCCAGAGAGGTCTCCTGAGATATCTCTCAAGATAGTTGTCTTCCTCCAGAGTGAGAGAGCGACAGTGGCCTCTGTGATGTAGGCTATAAAATTACACACCGTTGGCTCTGCTTTTTTCTTTGATAAAAGCATATTACTAAGTGCACACCACAATCAAAGGAAGAATTAAATTCTACATCTGACGGAGAGAAATATCAAAGAATTCGTGGACATATTTTAACATCACTTAGACTTGTTTTGACCTGTGTTTTTCCTCCCTATTCTGGAGTTAAGTTTGAGGCATAGAGTGCCCTTAGCAAATGATGGCTTCTGGTGGTGCTAGTGTAAGCAACAGTGTGGCCTGGTTAGTGTCTGTCTGCACCTCTCACCCAGTGCTGTCCTCTGTGTTCTACCTTGAACAGTCGTTCAGGATACACGGTGGAAGCGCAGTGATGACTTGCACAGAGTCCGTCTGCAGTGGGCAGTATGAGAGCTAATACACATGTGCTGAGCCTTGCTTTTGGACGAGTGGTCTGTGCTCATTGCTCAAGACTTATCCCATACTCAGAACACACTTATTTATTAAACTCCTTTTGACTGCAAAGTATACTTTTAACTCTGGGGCCTATTTCCTTTCCTATTTCTTTTGTTGTTGTTGTTAGATTTGTATCTGATTATTTAGGTAATATGCTTATGGGTAGGGTGTTTTTTCCCTAAAGTAATCTGTGCATAAGGTGGGGGGGGGACACTTATAACACTTGCAAAGAAAAGAGATATTAAAGGGCAACCTTTAAATTAAAGAGCAGCCCAGTTCTTTCACTCAGTACCGCATTTCTGTCGTCTAGATCAAATGAGCTGCCACATTCTTGGCTCCAGAAAGATGTTTTTAAGTGCTACTCATGTACCGCATGCCAGGACTGTAAAATGAAGTGGGTTTCAGGTTTTTTTTGGATATAAAATATTAGTGATATGGGTTTCACATTTTTTAGATATAAAATATTAGTGATCTTTTAAACATAATGAACTGTTTTATAGATGGTTCTGAAAAGAAAAGAAAATCCACTAGATGTCCACTGTGCTCTTTCCTGGTGATGCTATTTGTTTTGTGTGCAGAGAGTATAACTGAGGTAGCCTCTGGTGGAAGGCCACTGGTGACTGCTCTAGTTTGACTTCTGAATCCCCTCAGCTACTTGAAACTAATTTCCAAGCTATACATGGCAGGGGCATTGCATTTAGCTATGCTATCCAGAATTCTGGCCACTGTGGGCTTAACCAAACAAGGATTTGTTTTTCCTAGGTGGGAAGTCTGTCTTTCTACTCTGTCATCTTCACTGTGTGGCTTCTGTCTTTGTGCTGTGGTCCAGTAGTTACAACAGTGGCAACTTACGTGGTGTCATATTCATATCACAGGCACAAAGTGGCTACTCTAGCAAAGCTTTTCATGGCTTCCTCGAGGTGCAAAGGATTGCAAGGAAACTAGTGTGTCAGCAGTGCCCAAACCAGTGTTGTGTTGTGGGGAGGGAGAGGTGCAAAGGGTAAGTGACAGGGTTTGGATTGTTGCCAACGTTGTGAGCTCTAGCAGCACAGCATCCACGTGGTAGTAGAACATAGTAGTGGGTTAATACTCAATGTAAATGAGTAATGTTTTTTATTTGCTAAGCTTAAATTAAAAAGAGCACTGATTTGACTTTAGGCAGCGTACATGTTTGTGAATCACAGTAATGACCTGTGTGTAATCTCATCTTCCTCCCAGCAAACTCCTCAACTAGTAAAAGGAGCAGTTAATAAATAAAGCCTTTCACATATTGTGTTTAATTTTTTATATGTGTTTGAGTTTTGCTTTTCTGTTAAAAAGATTTGTAAATCTGTTTGTTACAGCTGGTTTTTTCTGGAAATTGTACCCATTTTAACTCAATGGCTATTAAATTGAGTTGTAACATTCTTAAAGGAATAGGCTTTATTTCTAATATAAAATTAACACGTGCATATTGTTTTAAAAAAATAATCTAATGCCAAAATATGTGAAGAATGTAAAAATCACCCCTCAGGGTGAGCATTAAGCTGACTGAACAGGTAATAGCCTGGAAGTCTGATGACTAAGTTCAAACCCTGGAACTCATGTAAAGATGGAGGAAGAGAACAGTTGTCCTCTGCCCTCCCCTCACGTGGTACAGGACACCTCTCATAATAACTTAAGAGTCATTTGTGATTCTATCACTAAGAAATAATTGTCATTGTTGTCTCTGATTTTAAAATAATGGGAAACATGTTTAACATTATTTGTGAACATACTTCAATATGAATAAATATATTAGCTGTGCTAGCTCTTGACTCAAAAAGTTAAGAAAACCTTGGCTGAATAACTATTTCAACTCCATTTAAAAGTAAACATGAGTTAATATTTGGTTTCCATTATTCATAGCTGAGAAATGTTAAAGTGGCATTTCTGCCAAGTTTGACATTAATAAAGTCTTACTTACTTTGATTTATCTTGTAACAAAAAGTTACAGCTTCTGCTCTGAGCTTAGGATTTTTGTTCTTCCCTGAGGCCATTTATTTATTCTAAAGGAGCCACAAGTGAAGTATCATCAGAGCAATGGCAGATGATTGATGGGAAATACACTTTTCTTGCAGTGACCATTTCAGGCTCTGTGGGGGTGGGTCTTTTGTGCCTGAACACTCGTTTGCCTATCGTTTTCAACTGCAGATACATTCCACCTCTCCAGTTAAAATTAGCCAAGGAATTGTTAGCTTCAGGTTATAATTGCTTTCTCTTCTCTTCACGTTTCCAGCCTCTGCAGTACTTTGACAAGCTTCACTCCTCCTGCAAGCAGTGTTTTCAGTGTGTGTCTTTTATATGCTGTCGACAGGCTCTTTCCATGTTCTGTTGGCCTCCTACTCAGTGAACACCCCCACCCCACCTCCATGAGTGCAGCAAGGGGAAACAGACGGCAAAGACATTTGAACTGTGCGTGTTCTCTGTGAATAGCCCTCAGGAGACCCTTTATTTTATTCCTCTTGCCTGTGTAGTTACATTAACCCCAAATTGTTCTCAGTATGTTGGTTGTGGGTTCAAGGTTCAAATAACCTGGCTTCTACATTGATAGAGTCTAGAAATGATATAGTCTAGGGGTCTTGATTGTTTATGTTTTTGGGGTTTTTTGTTTTTTGTTTTGTTTTGTTTTTTGCCAGTTAAAGAATTGAAAGTCAGGAAAAATCTGATACACAGCAGGTAGCAGCAGAGAAATCTCAGGACTACGGATAGAATCAGCAGGTAAAGAAAGGCATTTATTGAGGGTGAGGAAACAGGACACAGCAGACCAGACATACCGAGAAAAAGACCCTCCACAAAGCAGGGGGAAGTAGTGGGGGACAGACACGGGCACAGACAACCACCACAAAGACCATGACAGTCTTTTCTCCAGGCCTGGGGTTTTAAAGCCTCTGAAGGGTTTTTCCTCCCCTAATTTAGGATTGGTCAGTTTGAAGAAAGCTAGATGTTTGATTGGCCGAGAACTGTTAGGTGACATGTCCTTAGCAGGCCTTGAACTTGTTGAGCAGGTCCATCAGCAGGGGCCTGCTGGGGGCAGACAAAAATAGACAAGGCTTTTTTTTTTTTTTTTTTCGAGACAGGGTTTCTCTGTGGCTTTGGAGCCTGTCCTTGAGGAAGAAGCCAGCTATCTTGAAAGTTATTACCTAGCCATGACTCCTCTTCCTGTCTGTCTGTCAGGGAGTCAGTGTAACTCCTAGTCTCTTG
>NC_022010.1:44361098-44364200 GCF_000317375.1 Microtus ochrogaster
TTTTTTTTTTTTTTTTTTATAGAGAGAGAGGGAGGTAAAAACTGTCAGGCAGGAGGGTGAGGAAGAAGCCAGCTATCTTGAAAGTTATTACCTAGCCATGACTCCTCTTCCTGTCTGTCTGTCAGGGAGTCAGTGTAACTCCTAGTCTCTTGCTATCATAATTCTGAAATTAATTTTGATAAAAAAGAAAAAAAACTAACCATAAAATCTCTAGTTTTAGTCAACAGATTTATTTTTGAGTTTCCAGATCTGGTCCATATGCATATCATTGTTACAACTACACTGTCTACTAAGTGAATTCTGAGATTTTGTTGTTTTAATCTGCTCAAGCACACACCATCTTTGCAGTGATACTTATATGAGTTTGATTTCTCGGTGAATAATTCATTCTCTACCCTACCAGTGTGTGCCCCCCCCCAATGTCTTTTTCCTTTTGACATAACAAATGGAGTAGATCAACTCAGTGCTGTTTGTGTAGTGCTACTTATGTCATAGTTCAGCTGCCAATTTTGTTTGCCTCTGACAGTTTTACTTTAAAAAAAAGAATGAGGTGGCATGTGAACCATCCATATAATGTAATCAGTAGTCTGGTGCAAACACCTTGTGTTCTACATACATACCGTGAAGATGATCAGATGGGAATGCCAATGCCATTGGAACACTGACCCTAATGGAGGTTTGAGTAAGCCTCCATGACTTTGGCTTACTGTGTAGTTCTAGTATGTTTATGGCTTCACCTTTTTCAAAATGATATTCTATTATGTTATCTTCAGAAACATGGAGACTTGTGTTATATGTTTCGTGTTTGTCTTTTGCTTATTCAGAGGCTAGACAATGATAGCAGAGACCCCTCCAAAGTAAGCCAGTGAAAATACTGTTGGAAGGATCTCCAAAAGGCTTCCCCTTTCTTTCAGAAGACACTGAGGCACTAAAGCCAGTTTATTGGGGCTGTTTTGCATATGAAAAGCTCAGTAAATGGAAGAATAAGCTGCTATTCACAGGCACATTGACAATTGTCATCTGAAGCAAGAAATGGCTCTGAAATGCACAGCAACCTAAAACCAGTACAGCAATAGCCGTTCAGTACATGAGAACATGATTTAAAGAGCCAATCTCCTGGCTCCTTCTTGGTTACCAGCCTTATTATTTCCTTGTATTGGTAGAAAAGGAGCTCAGGATCAACACCCTACCCTACACAAGCGTGCTAGCCTCCGTGTCCACCCATGTAGGTGTTGCCCCTTCTTTGGTTGTATGAAAGTTCCTTTGCCCTATTTTCCTCCAGCCTAGCCTCCCCCTATATTTTGGTCCTGTGTTCTAGTGCTTTTCTTCCGAGTTTCTGTAATAGCAGGAGACTACTTCTACCCCAAGAGGTTTGAGACTAGAGACAGGCTGCCTGACAACAGTGTAGAAAGGGTCACTTTTAAAGTTCCTTTTTAATATCAATGTGAAAAGAGATCTCCCCTAAAAATCCCAGGAAAAATTAGTATTCCAAGAAGCACCATGCATCCTGTGCCTGTGTTCCCTAAGGCAGAATTGCTTCTATAAGGAAAAATGTCTTAGGTTACTCTTGGCTCACAGTGTGACCTAGTAGTGATCAAACTGTGTCTTCCTGTGTCTTTTGAATGTCACATGAAGTAATTACATTCAGGACTATACATACAAATTCTGACGTTGAGAGGCAGACTTGGTGAGATGAGGGCCCTCACTCTGGTGTGCACAGTCATATAGTAAACAGCTTGGTGGAGTTGCCTCTGAGTTGAATTTGAACAGTTTGAATGGTACAAACTGTTGTAATAGTCTTCACACCTTGAGGGTACACATGTTCCATTTATTTACACCTCTGCTATTGAAGTGACTGTCCCCTCAGTTCACAGGATTTAATGCTTACTGTACATTTGTTACCAAGGGTGACATGTGTAATGTTATATGTTGTTTCTTCTGTTTCTCCTTTGTATCATTTCTATTTTAATAAAAATGTAAGAATGAATGCACTCATTAGAACATTGTCCTTCTGCATAGAGAAAGTGCAGTGCCTGTGTACATTAGAGTACTGTGTACAACATAGTGCCCATGGATGTTGACACCATTTTTGAACCTCAGATACCCCCCCAGAGGTTATATAAATGATGTAATTGTGCTGTTGATGCCCGCCTAAGAGTCCACCAAATTTCTTTGGTCAAAACTCAGTAGCATACGTGTGGTTGTGTAAACTGTACGGCAGTTGCTTTCTGGAGATGGCTGGGTACTCCAGCCTCGAGAGGCATGGTCACCTTTCTGCTTTCCGGGAGAGGAACAGAGAATGGCTCACTCGCTGTCTGTCCAAGAGTGGCCTATGTCATCATAGTCAAGCCCAGTGGTATCAGTCTGCGGTCTGCTCTGCCTGCTCCCTGACTTCACACGTCTTTCTCCAGTCTTCATTTCTCTTGCACTGCCATTAACCTGTATGCTTAGAGAAAGTACTGAAGAGAACTTCTGTGTTAAGATTAGAATTGGTTCACATTCAGAATTATCTTTTTGTTAGTGCTAAAAGTTTAATTTGAGTTAAGAATATTACTTTTAATTTTGAAATTTAAGTCATGTTCCTTATAAGGAATTACGGTAACGTGGGAAACTACAAAGAGTCTAGAATCAGAGTAGGGTTAGAGATCCAGCTCCGTGGCAGACAGCTGACCTTAAGTGTACACCAAGTGCCCTGGAAGGTTTTGCTTTTTGTTTTTGTGTAGACCCGATTGGCCTGAAACTCACTAGGTACACAGGCTGTCCTTGAACTTACAGAACCTTTTTGCTCTGTGTGTGTGCATGTGTTTGTGTCTGTGTGTCCATCCCTGGATCTGCCCCCCAGTACTGATAGGAAAAGGAAAGAAAATTATTCTGAATTTTACCAGTAAATCTTCATTAACTTTAGATAAATATTCCAAAGAGCATTCTTTTCTCACATGGTAACATGGGCCAGGGAGTTAGTTGATAAGTGGAATATTCAAGATGGATAGCCTTTCTACTCTTATCCCACAAGGGGCTTACTAGAGCATCCCTTTAAGGAAGACTTCTCTGAGATCTTCACCAACCCCGCAACAGACAAAGGTCTGATCTCCAAAATATATA
>NC_022010.1:44365493-44411137 GCF_000317375.1 Microtus ochrogaster
AAAAAAAAAAAGGAAGACTTCTCTGTTGTTTTTCATTTAATGCGCCTTAAGCAACTCTGCCCTAATCAGCAGCTGCAACCCACAGCTACCAGCAGCGGTTTGCCCGAAAGGGCCGCATCTGGTGGGAATTCTGTTCCCTCACACATCGGCTCTCTCAAAGGCACCAAGGGAAATTTTATCTAGATCGCTACCCCTCTATAGAACTCAGAATTCAAAGGTTGAAGTGAAATTCTGCTCACTCAGAGAGACTCAATAGCAAGTAGTTAACCTTCTCTCCTTGCTTGTGTCTCCAGAAAACCCACAGTCCTAATGCTCAGCTCCCACTTTAAAGCACTGCTCCACATGGTTCCTCCCACCACTTCCTGGCAGCTAGTTGCTGACTCAGCCTCCTGACCACACGTCTTTGCAGTAGGAAGAAATGTAACACACCTTAAAATAATATTCCACAACACTTCTGAGTTCTCTATTTTGATTTACTTCACTTGCATGGATTCCAGTAGCTTGAGTGTCCTCAAGAAGCTTACCTGAGTCAGCATTGTATACCAGGTTCTCCCCTGTTGTAACGATGTCTTCTTAACATTTGCTTTTACACAGAATATCTTGGGTAGGCATACTACTCTTAAACACACTTGCCCGTTCTCTTTGGTTGCTGCTGATGGTGGGTGGTATTTAACATTATTGCTTACAATTTGGTATGCAGGTACCTGGTGGGGAGGTTCTGTGGTCTGGTTTCATTTGCTAACATCTAGCTTCTTCTTTGGCACTGACTGCCTTTTGTACCTATCATTGGTTCCGGTGTCCTTGACCTTGTCCTTGTAACTTGCTAGTTGGCTCCTCCCAGGCTGTTACTATTCTCCTCTGTTCCCATTCCTGCCTCGCCTTTTCAGTATTTAACCTTCAACCTTGTCTTGCTCACCTATGGCTAGTCTACCAGCCCCACTAACCCAGCCTACCTGAGGATTTCTCCACCCTGCAGGGCTTAATGACTCAGTAAATCCTCATTTCTATATAAATAGGCACTGGTTGCCAGATTACCTATATACAGTTTACACACACAGACTGTGTCTTTTCTTTGCTAAATGCTCCACAAGTTCATTGTCCTTTCAACAAAATTCCTTCATGATTTCTCAAATTACACCCATGCCTAGTTAAGGGATTGTGTTGCTGACAGTAGTGTCCTTCCTTCCTTCTTCTCTCCTCCCTTCCTTCCCTCCCTCCCTCCCTCCCTCCCTTCCTCCTTCCCTCCTTCCTTCCTTGCTTTCTTTGTTTTGTTTTGAGACATCTCACTATTTGCTCTGGCTGTCCTGAAACTAGCGCTGTAGACCAGGCTGACCTCGAACTCACAGAAATTTGCCTGCCTCTGCCTCCAAGTGCTGGAATTAAACCAAGCGTGATGGTAACTTTCTTTACCTGTGATGTGATCATACCATCTGTCACTTACAAATTCTAAGCACCTTCATTGCCTTCAGAGAGAAGTTCTCTGTATTAGAGGTGTTTTAAAGAATGTTCCCTACATGCCATGTTTAAGCTCACACTGAACTTTGTCTTCTACAGTTGGGATCCTACCAAGGGAACAGAACCTGGCACAGAATAGGTATTCCAGAAATAGCTGTTAAATAAAATGACAATAGGTGCCAGCAAATCTTTATTGAATAAATTTTAATCTGGAGTTTACTAAGATTGCAGAATCCCTGACTCCTGAAAATAACAAAAACATCTGCAGTTGACTTTAACATGCCATACATTGTGCTCCAACAAGGGCCACAGCACAGTGGGACTAGTACAGAAGCAGAAAAGAAAGGCATCTAGTGGTCCTCTTCTGTCTGTACTCTGATTGCCTGGGATTTATGCTTCAGGCTTAGCTTAAAGCTTTCTGGGTACCAGGGTGACTGAGTCATACAGTTCTTATCATTGGAAAGGAACAAACATAAAGTCTAAAGCAGGTTTCCCATCTGGAGCTTTATGGAAGGGTTACAGAGAGTTAGGGCAAGCATTGCACTGTGTAACATCCCTCCAGAAAAGAGCATGGGGTTGACAGTTTCTTATGAAATGCATCTGATAACCACAAGCCTCTCTGAGATAGATGCTTTAGAGATAAGATGTGCGGCTTCTGCTGTTTGTGTAGCTGGAATCTAAGGCTGACTTGGAGCTCCTCGGCGTTCAGCCAGTCCTCCTTACAGAAAGGCCTCTCTTCTTACTTGTGTTCTGGATGTAAACCATTCCCACCAGTGTGATTGCTCACTGTCTCATCAGGCACAGTCAGTAAAGTGATGAGTTTGACAGAATTTCCCCAAGTCTCCTGCAATCGCCCAACTCTCCTCCCTCCCCGCCTTTAACTGCATTCCAGCTTTCTGGACCACCAAGTTGATCCTCCTCATCTGAGAAACAGCTGCAGCAGAGATTATCTCTGTCTTTTATCATCAACAAAAGGCTGTAATGTCAAGTTCAAAGAGAACTCAAATTCCCCAAACTCTAAAAGGCAGTGCATATATCCAGAAGTGACAGCCTTGACCCGTCTCAAGCAGGAGTATAGAAGGATCTCTGGCAGTTAGATAAAATCCAGCATTCCTCAGGAACTTGTGAAATGGGTTTTCTCTTCACCAAGAGGAGTCATTCTCCTTGTCTCTGGAGAAAGGATAAGGTTCCCCATTGATATACCTGTGGCACTTGTCATCATATCAAAGTTCATGCTAGTCTCCAGGCCTATGGTGCCTATTCACAAGTACCCATTATACATTTTAAAGTCCATTCTAGCATCCTGGAACACACACTCTTACACCCTGCCCACTTCTACCCTCAACTGCTCTGGCTCACAGATTTCCCTCCCAGCTACTCATTCTTCATGTTATAACCCAACCACTCTCTCACTATTCTCCCGCTCGCTGTTTCTATTCCTGCTTCCCTAACCCTGGCTATGTCTGGTCTGTGTGTCTTTCTATCTGCTCTGGACACATCCAGATGCCTCTGGATGTTCTCTCTGTCTTATTCGCAATAGAAACCTCCCCAGCCCCATGGAGGAGCCATCCAGCACTTTCTTTACTACACCCCCTTACATACAGTTTTGTGTTAGCTTGGCACAAGCTAGTGTTGGGAACCTCAGTTGAGAGGGTATGCCTACCAGACTGGCCTATGGGCAAGCCTAGGGCATTTTATTGATTGATGAGGAGGATGTCACTGTGGGCAATGCCACACCTGGGCTGTGGTCCTTGGTACTGTGAGAAAACAGGCTCAGCAAGCCATGGGGAGCAATTCCAATTAGCAGCACTCCTCCATGACCTGTGAATCAACTCCTGGTTCCATGTTCTTTCCCTGACTTCTGAATGATGGATACAAGTAAGATGAAATAAACTCCTTCCTCCTCCAGTTGCTTTTGGTCATGGTGTTTTATCACATAGAAACCCTAAGACATTGCTGGCATTTTTCTTTGTTATTAAGACAGAGTTTTAAGATGTTAGCCCAGGCTAGCCTTGAACTTAAAATCCTTATGCATTAGCCTTCCAGTCCTGGGACTTTAGAAATGCACCACTGTGCCTCGCTCCTTCTGGCATATTTTGTTAGATGGTTTCTTGCGTTGTTATTGTTATGCAGTGCTGGGGTTGAGCATTGCGCCATAGGAGTACTATCCAAGTGCCCAGCCACTGAGCTCCATCCCCAGGACCCTCACCACCGGCATTTCAGCTGTCCTAGGGGAGCAGGCATTTTGAGAGTGTGCTTAGATCAGGGCCTCAACTTCTGTTTGCTGGGTGTCCTGTTGGGGTGAGTTGCAACCGCACTGAGAGCTGGAGTGAAGAACAAGTATGGGAAAATGGTAGCGTCTACAGAACCAGGCCCCTGGCTACAAGTGCAGGAGTGCCTAAAAGCAGGGCCAGTCACCAAACTAGAAAACATTAGTTAGCTTTTGATTTGTGAATAAGATTTAAATTTGTTGCCAAAGGCATACATTCTTGGATATTGCTGATTAGGAATTCAAATTGATAACAAACTGTTTGGAAAGTAATTTGGTAATGTGTTTTCATAGCCTTAAAGCTGTTCTTACCATTTGACTTAGTACTTTTACTCTTGAGAAACTACCCCAAGAAAAGAGTCCTTGAACAAATCCATGCTCAAAAATGCTAAGTTATTTATAGTATTTTATTCCTTCACTTAACTACAGCAAGGAATTTAAGGTAATTTAAATGTCTGATAAAAGGAGAATGGATAAATATATTCACTTAAAGGAATAGTATCACTCAAGATATTTTGAAGGATGTCAGAGAAATATGTAAGGGAAAACAGTTCAAAGAGCACAAGCATTAGAATTCATATGTCTCTTTAAATATGCTCAGAGGGCTTTCAAGGGTACTCAACCTACCAGTAAAGTACATGCTGGGCAAGCCTGAGTTCAGTGACCTGGTTCCATCCCTGGAACTCACATGAATGTCATGGCACACACATCACATCATACCATACATATACAATGATAATAAATACATTTTTAAAGGTAAAAGAAAAGAATAGATAGATGTTTTTTATTTCAAATTTTGTTCTAAGGAAAACTTCCTGATATTTTTTAATTTAGCGTTTTTTTTTTTAAAGAAAACAATTATAAATACTCTAATTACCTAGAAAAGTGTACTTTATGGTAAAGAAGGGGTGAGTAAGAATCCCTTGTTGGAGCCGGGTGGTGGTGGCGCACTCCTGTAATCCCAGCACTTGGGAGGCAGAGACAGGCGGATCTCTGTGAGTTCGAGGCCAGCCTGGTCTACCAAGGGAGTTCCAGGACAGGCTCCAAAGCTACAGAGAAACCCTGTCTCGAAAAACAAAACAAACAAACAAACAAAAAAAAGAATCCCTTGTTGGGCTGGGCATGGTGGCATGTGCCTCAATCTCAACAGGCAAATCTCTGTGAGTTTAGAGCCAGCCAGGTCTACATGGTAAGTTCCAGGACAGCCAGAGCTACATAATAAGACCCTGTCTCTAAAAACACAAGAATTCCTCATTAGAGACTGGAGAGATAGCTTAGCAGTTAAGAACATTGGTTCTTCCAGAAGGCCAGGATTCAGTTCCCAGCTCACCACCATCCATACTTCCAGTTCCGGGGATCTACCCTCTTCTCACTACCTCAGACACCAGGCACACCTGTGGTGCACACACAAAAGACGTCCAGGCAAACTTCATATACATAAAATAAATAAATCTTAAAACATAAAAGGCTCCCTTGTGGCATGGTTTGTAGAATGCCTGCCTCGCTGCACAAGGCTCTGGATTCCATTGCTGGGGTGGGAAGGGTTCTCGTGTTCAGCTGAGTTGACTGTCCTTCTACTCTTTAGTTAAAGCCACACTTCTGAGCATCCTGATTTTGGCCTCAGATTATTAGAAAGCTACATCACTATTACAGATGAGTAAATTAATATTTGGATTATTACAGTATCTTACATGATTTAATTAATGTAAATCAGTTTCCCAGTGCTCCATTCTTGCTGGTGAGTGAGATCAAATCAGTTTTGAGCTTACAGCTCTGAAGTCCGGACTCTGAAGCTCACCAAAACACAACAGCATCCTGGAGCATTTCAAGAAACAGCAGCAGCTCAGTGGCCAACACACTGTTTAATGGACAAGGAAGGTGGGCAAAAATTAGGGCAAAACCATAGTTTTTTGTAATAAACTGGTCTTTAGGTTGGAGCAGGAGGAAAAGAAGCAGCTGGAAATATTCATCTTTTCTTAAGCAACAAATACTTGCTGCTAATAAAAATCTAATTCTCCAGCTCTTTTGTAAAACTTTCTCAAAGTGTTAGCTAAATGTTTGATTTGCTAATTTGTTTCTTTAGCTGTGTTATAATTATGTAACCAGGCTTTGCACTTCACTCATATTATTTTTAATAACATCTCTTTATTCAGATATAATCCACCCATTTAGAGTGTAAAATGAGTTGTGCAACCATTACCACAGTCAATTTTAGAACATTTTCATTACCCCAAAAGGACATCCATTAACAGTCACTTCCGATTTCCCCCAAAACTCCAGATAACCACAGATGTACTTTCATATAAATTTGTATGGCCTTTTGCCCTTTATTTCTTATAACTCAATATAGTATCTTGAAGTTTCATCAATATTGTGGCATATGTCAGTGCTTCATTACTTTTTACAGTGTTTCTTTTTTAATGTAGTTTTAACTATTTGAGAATTAAATTCAAACATGTATATCTATTTTTTTTTTTGAGATAGTGTTTCTCTGTGGTTTTGGAGCCTGTCCTGGAACTAGCTCTGTAGACCAGGCTGGTCTCGAACTCACAGAGATCCACCTGCCTCTGCCTCCCGAGTGCTGGGATTAAAGGCGTGCGCCACCACCGCCCGGCATGTATATCTATTTTTATTCTATTTTCAGTTTTTATTGATGCGTGTGGATGTTTCATTTGTGTGTGTGTGTGTGTGTCTGTGTATCACTTGCATCTGTGGTGCGCACAAAAACCAGAAGAGGGAATCGGATTCCTGGAACTGGTGTTACAGACAGCTGTGAGCTGACATATGGGGTCTTGGAATGGAACCTGGGTCCTCTCGAGGAGCAACCAGGGCTTTTCATTTCTGAGCCGTCTCTCCAGCCCCACATTTTATTAATCTTTATCTTTAAGAGTATACCACATTCTGTTTACCCATTTACCTGTTGACAGACACTTATTCTCAGTTCATAAACATATATACACCACTATGAACATACATAAATTTTTGTGGAAACAAATTTTGTGCACATGCATGTGTGTGGGTGTGTGTATGTGGGTGGGTGTGTATGCCCACATGCATGCCTGTATATAACTCAGTGTTTAATACTCTGAGGCACTGACAACTGTCCAGAGTGGCTGTACTGTTTCACAGTACAGCTGTGCTAGCTGGTATGAAGTCTGTCTCTTTTGATTTTGATCTGTGTCTCCTGGTGACTAATGATGTTCAGTGGCTTTTCCCATTCCTTTCAACTATTTTTTTTATTCGGTTATTTTTCATTATGGAATTGTAAAAGTTTCTCACATGTCAATTAAGATTGCAGATCTTTTCCCGGCTATGGTGTGTTTAGCGGTCCATCACTGTGATTGAAGGGTTATCCTGGCTCACCCTTTCATTCCATGGTCAGTTGGCTGCATTACTATGGGACTGTAAAGCAGCATCACGGCAGAGGTAGCATGGGACAAAGGGGGCTATTTCTCTGATGATGACAGAATGCAGGAAAAATGCAAAAACCAAGAAAAGATCCAAAGACAATATGCATTCTCTCAGGACATGCCCCAGTGACGCATGTCCTTCAGGTAGAGCCTACCTCCTGAAGTCTTTCTCCTGTCAAGGAACCCATCAGTGAATTAACCCACTGTTGAGGTCAGGACACTTTTAGTAGAATATAGCTTCATGGTTCAGCCACTTCCCCAAAGCTCATCTCTGAACATTGTTAAATTGGGCACCAAACCTCATATCCAAACTGGAACAGAGCTGTGTTCACTTCCTGTTCGGTATCCTTTGAAGCACATGGCATTTGGATTTTCTGAGCCAAATATATTTTTTTCCTAATGCCATATCTCATGAACTATTATGTGATTCAAACCTTCAAGATTTGTACCTGTTTTCTACTGAGTTTTAGGGTTTCAGCCCTGTAGGTGGTGTGTGGTGAGTGGGTGTATCTGTGTCTGTGTGTGTGTGTTCATTCAAACATGAATGGCAAGGACTCAAACCCCCAGGACCTTGATAGGGAAGTGCTCTGACACTGAATTGAACCCCAGCCTTGAGTTAATTTCTTTGGTTTTTTTAAAATATGTATGTGTGTCAGTGTGTATGTAGCATCTGTGTGGGTACCCATGGAGGCCAGAGAGATGTCAGGTTCCCTAGAGCTGAACTTACTGGGCATCCCACCCAACATGGGGGCTGAGACAAACTGGAGGAGCAGGAGGCATTCTTAACCACTTTGCCATCTTAGCTCCTGAGTCAGGTTTTGTGTAAGTCCTTTGTTTGCACCTGGGAGTACCCAGTTGCACCAGTTTGTTGAAAATAAAATCATTTTTTCTATCAAATTGTCTTAGATGCTTACTGAAAATCAAGTGAGTGTAAAGGTGAAGATTCTTGTCTGGACTCACTATGTATTCCATTTGCCTGTCCATCTCTGCACTTGCAGTTTCTTCTATTCATTCGACAGACCTCTGTATGCCAAACATTGTGTTTGACATTCCCATGATACCTGCTTTAAGGAGCAAACTCTCCCTCTTTGAAGCCCATGTTTCTTTTTAAAAATCCGTTTTTTAGCATGCTATAGCATCCCTTAAATAGATGTAAAGTGATTTCCTGTTGTAGCCAGCTTGTGGTGACAATTGTAGGTAGCTCCATCTGACTTGTACATGGTCTTTGCAAGTTTGTCCTGCTATGTAAATGTTCAAAGACTGTATTTTAGGGAGCTTGAAGAATTGAAATGGTGCAGAATAGCCAGTGAGTATGCTGAAGAGTAGAAATGGTGCAGGATACAGATGGTCCACTGGCTGTGCTGAAGATAAGACAGATACTGACTGGGATGAAGGCTCCTGGAAGGTGCAGAATGTCCCATGTTCAATCTCAGGGGTCTAGCAAATGAGAATAGGCATTGGCAGTAGTGAGGGAATCAGAAGGGCTGCTGGCTTTCAAATCTCATTTTAAAAACAGTTCCATGCTAGTTTAACATCACAAGGAGAATGTTTTCAAATGATGGCTTATTTGGGGGTTTTAATAAGGTAAGAATTCTCCAGGTGGTGGTGGCGCGCCTTTAATCCCAGCACTCAGAGGCAGTTGGATCTCGATCTCTGTCAGTTCAAGGCCAACCTGGTCTACAAGAGCTAGTTTCAGGATAGGCTTCAAAGCTACAGAGAAACCCTGTCTCTAACAACCCCCCCCCTAAAAAAAAGGCAAGAATGCTATATGTTGGGGTCATGGTTATAGCATTTGAAGCCAAAGAAGTATGAACTTAGTAGAATTTGAGATGTTTTCATGTTATAAACAGTGTATTGAGAGGATAATTAGACTTATGCTTGCAGTGAACAAGGTGAGAAAAAATTGTTTTAAGATAAATAAGCTTTGAGTTTTGCTAGTCTTGTTGGCCAAATATTTAAGTTTTATACCCAGGAACTTTCAGCATTCGTTAGACGTAAGTAGGACTGATTTCCTGCCCATAGTTGCTTAGTCATCAGGAAAGCCATATTAGAAAATGAACCATCAAGGTCCTTGTTTAATGGTCGGGTGGTGGTTTTGTTTTGTCTGTAAGTATTAAAAATATTGTATTTGGTCACTGATTCTGAAGGCTTAAGAAAAGAAGCCAGCCAGCTTCCTCAGTTGTCATGAACAATGTTACTGCTTGGGGCAGGGAAAATTTTACAGTGATATTGCCAGACTTAATTTATAGCCACATAGTAGGTGTCGGGTGCTGGAGGTGGTGTTGACTGTAGACATTTAAATTTGAAGGTTTTGGAAAACTTATTATGTGATAAAACATATTATGTGATTTTTTAAAAAGTACATTAATTTACACATCCTAAATTTCTTCCAGGAATTGTGCCATCTTCTGTTGTCCTGACTTCTTTCCAGGTGATGTCAAGAGTTTTCCTAATATGGGCAGTAACACATAGTGTCAAAGAGGTGAGTAAAGGGAATATCAACAGTGAGCTCTTCTTGTACGGGTTTGTTTTGGCTGAAGACAGAACTCAGATCATTTCAGAATTACCAACTTAAAGTTCATGTATACTGCTACAGTTAGGTCAAAAGTGCAACACATAATCCCAGTCTTCACTGTTGCTCAGGAGAGAGCTGAGTTAGCATCGAAGACATGGAGTCTCAGTTCTTATGGAGGTTGGGTGTGCATATTCTCAGCAACTCAGTTGTTTGCCTCAGTGTCTGTCTGTAGCCAGCTCATTGGCTTCTGCATCATTTGGAGAGCATGGGGAACACTTCTGTTTTTGTGGTACCAGGAGAAGCAAACTTGTTTCCAGCCCACTAGTCTGGGCTAATGGCATTGCTACATGTGTCAGGTGGCTCGTGTAGGTCCAGGAACCCTCACCACCAGAACTGGGAGAAAACCACTATTCCTTCAGGTGTGAATCCCTAGCCAAGCATTGGTTTGTTTCACGTTGCTTTGAGGAGGATTCTACTGTTCCAGTGTCAGGTTTTTATCACTGTTGTTACCTGGAGTTAGAGTATTGGCAGGTACAAAGACTTATCTTTGGCGTACAGTCTCTACAGCCTGTTAGCATCACCATGGGATTCCCTGACTTTCTAGCAGTTGCTTATCTATCTGTTAACTTTAATCTTGTGTATTCTTTGTTCTTTATTATGAAATTCTGTCAAAATTCTAGTGTTGGTCATAATCTTTTTTGACAGTCTCATTTGCATTTCAGCTAATGAGGCTTTTTTTTCTAACTTTTTAAAAATTGACCCACATGATATACAGGTAAAAATGTACATAGCTAATGAAGTCTTAGCCAAGGTTTAAACAACTTGGATGAATAAACTATCATTTTCTTATATTCACATGGGATGAACAGATCCATGGACTTTACTTATTAATCTCTCATTCTTTCAAGATCTATCTAAACTTACTATGCAGGAAGCATGCAGAATAATTGTGTACCTACTTTTAGTAACCACAGTTTTAAAAGTTGTAAAAGGAAATTAAATTCTAGTATAACATACAACCCTCTATTCTCATTCGTAATTGTCACAGAGTTAGGGAAGTTGTGTTACTTATAATATGTAATGTCTTCATTTAGAGTTCTTTTGTTTTGTTTTGTTTTGTTTTTTTGAGACAGCATTTCTCTATAGCTTTGGAACTGGCTCTGTAGTCGGCTGGCCTCAAATTTACAGAGATCCACCTGTCTCTGCCTCCATAGTGCTGGGATTAAAGGTATGCGCCACCACCGCCTGGCTCATTTAGAGTTCTTTCTTTAGTTTTTGTTTCTTTGGGTTTTGTATGTTTATTTTGTTTTGTTTTGTTTTTTGAAACAGGGTTTCTCTGTGTAGCCCTGGCTATCCTAGAACTCGCTCTGTAAACCAGGCTGGTGTCGAACTGAGAGATCCGTCTACATTTGCCTCCCAAGTGCTGGGATTAAAGGCATGAGCCACCACTGCCCTGCCATGTATTTTTAATGTATATTTCTTCCTCTTACATTTTTTGTATACTATACTGTACAGTACACTATATATTTATACAATATATATGCCATAATTTTTTTCATTGTAACCAATAACTCCTAATTTTATTTGCCAATATTTTCAAATAACCTAAAATATTTCCTAGTTGTAATTCAATTGTATTCTTCCCCAGTGCTATGGGTTGAACCCAGGACCTCAAGTGTGATAGACAAGCATTCTACCACTCAGCCACGTCCCCAGTCCTCTTTTTCACATTTTTATTTTGAGGTAGCATCTCACTAAGTCGCTCATGTCACTCTTTAATTCTTTTGTCCCACATAGACCTTAAATTACTGTGCTCCTAGGGCTAAGCCTCCAGAGTGGTTAGAATTACATGCCTGTACCACCAGGCCTAGCTGCTTACTTACACCTTAAACAGGTGATGATGTGGATTCAATAATGAGATGCAGTACGTGGAGCCAAAATATTGTCCAATAAAGACTGTTCATCACTTTGCAAATGCAGTCTGATACTGATTATCCAGGTGTTAATGTCTTAGCTGCCTCCGTGACCACTCTTCTGCTTATTAACATGGTTGCCCAAGCAGGTGGACAAGTTCCCAAAAATACTTGCAGTTCAGATAAAGCAATTCCATTAGATTCCCAGATTTCCTAAACAGACCATTGAAACAGATTGTCTAAAAGCTATTATATGTCTTTGTAGATTCTGGGTACTAGAGTTGGCCATCAGCTCTGGTAACCACACTGCCTGCCAGATGTGCAGACTTGACATTTAGCAGGTGGTTCCAAATATAATATCACATTTGAGTGTTACTGGATATACTCATTACATACGGGTACTCACAGCTGTTTCTCTGCAGCCAAAGTGATCCAGTTTCTGCTAACGTTAACCTGCCAGTTTCTGAAGACCTAGTGTAGTGAATTTCACCATCTTCTTGTCGCCTCTGTATCCTGTGTTTCAGGATCCTTTTGTTTTGTGCACTCTATTGATTACTTGACTTATTCTTTTCTTGAGTAAATAGAATTCAGCATTTTTGCTGACCCAGGATTTTATTTCTTTGCTCTAGACAGAACTACTCATTCGTCATTTTGTTGATTCCAGGACACACACACACACACACACACACACCAGTTACCTGACGGCTAAATTGAAAAACCTTTTACTGTGTTTGCAGGGGTCAGGCTGTTTGCTACCTCTTACCTGTCCTTAAGCCCCATGTCTTAACCAAATGCTATTTTTTCTGTCTTGAGGTTTCTTAGAAATTGTAATTCCATTTGTTGTGTCCAACATTGAATATGACTTCCCTTCCATTTCCTGAAGCATCTGAAAAGTAGCTGTATTTGTCTTATGTAGCCTGTGCTGTAACCGTGGGAACCACATAAATACAGTATCAGTTTCCATATTTCTCAGTTTCTTTGTCATATTCTTCCCTAAAGGGGACTGCAAGTAATCCACTTGCTCAAAAGTTACATTCTCTGTGGGTTTGATTCTTACTCTGCCTTCAGTGCTAATTCCTCTTATGTTTTTGTTGTTGTGTTGTTTTGTTTTTCAAGACAGGATTCTCTGTGTAGCCCTGGCTGTCCTGGAAGTCACTCTGTAGACCAAGCTGGCCTCAAATTCACAGAGATCTGTCTGCCTCTGCCTCCTTGGTGCTGGGATTAAAGGTGTTTTGCTTTTTGGTTTTTTTTTTTTCCTGTAATTTTGTGATGTGCTACGGTTGAACTCATAAACCTTCCAAGATCTGACTTTTATATTGAAGTATACTCCTTCCCTTTCCTTCCTTCCTTTTAAAAAAGTGGGCTCTTATGCAGCCCAGGCTTGCCTCAGAGTGAACTCTAGAATCTTGATCCTCCTGCTTCCACATCCCAGGTGTGCTACCACATTGTGGAACTAAAGACGATCAGAGAGTTTTCTCTTACACCATAAGGACCCCGTCTCAGCTTGTGACACCACAGTAACAAGGTTGTCAAGAAAGTATCTTAGGTGGGCCTGCCTGGTGACGCTCATCTTTAATCTCAGCACTTAGGAGGTAGAAAACCAGCTGATCTCTGTTTGAAAACAGCCAGGGATAAATAGATAGACCCTGTCTCAAAAAAAAAAAAAAAAAAAAAAAAAAAAAAAAAAAAAAAAAAAAAAAGAAAGAAAGAAAAAGAAAAAAGAAAGAAAAGAAAAGTATCTATACTAAAGCTTCTCCTTTAGCAAATATCATTCCTACATTTCCTTTTAAAGAGATTATACATATGAACAAAGAAAAGCTGTGGTGCAACAATCAGCATGGAGGTGAGAGGGGAGTTACAAGAGGCAGTCCATAACTCTAGCTGACCTAGTCTGTCCCCAGGTTTCCTTCTATCCCGAATCTGGCCTGGCTGCTTCCACTTCTGCCTTCTGCTGGTACTTGGTCCCTCACTCTCTCTTGGGTCTGAGTGTGATTCTTCTCATTGAACTGAGACAGGGCCAAGATCTTTAAAATGAATTGCAATGGGCAAGAGTTCACTTTCTGTTTCTCACTGTGACTCCCTTCAGAAACAAAACTCACTTGCTTGTTCTGAAACAGCTAAGCTTGGCCTCAAACTCTTAGACACACAGCTGTTCTGTTCTTTCCTTGACTTGGCCCTCTGAAAACCCAGTCCCTAAGTTTTTAGAGCACTGTGCTCTTGGTGGAGAAGCCCCAGGTCTTCTGTGGAGAATAGTTGAGGAAGTTCAAGACTTTCAGCCAAGGGCCATGGAGAAGCTCTACCCCGTTATTGGGGATGACCTGCATAAAATAAAATGAACCCCAAAGATAGAGCCTCGACTCCTTTTCTTACCATTTACCACAGCTGGAGCAAGGGCTGTTTCCCCACATTCTTTGAATCACTGCACGCAGCTTATTTGGCACCGCTTTGTGGCACACTCTGGGCTTCCAGACATTTACGCCATCAGATTTATTTATGTATATGAGTACCCTATTTGCATATAGTCCTGCGTGATAAAAGAGGGCATCAGATCCATTTAGATGGTAGTGAGCCACCATGCGGTTGCTGGGAATTGAACTCAGGACCTCTGGAAGAGCAACCAGTGCTCTTAACCTCTGAGCCATCTCTCCAGCAGTACTCTATTATTCTTGCCATTCATCAAAATGATTACAAGTATGTCAAAATCAGTATTTAAGAAAGTAGTGTCTGGTGCCTTATTATTACTGTACTGATTATTGTTTGATGCATTATAATTTACAGAAAGTTTAATCATTTGCTCTTGACCATGGTCTCTGGAGGTAAATTAGGCCCTCTGTTAGTTTGGAAGCTAGAGAGGTAAAGTTACTCTCACACCAGCAAAGGGCAGATTTGGAGTTGGGCTTGAGTCTGGGGTCTTGAGCCCGCATCACAGTTGCCTTATTCTCACCCTCTCACTGCCTGGGACCCGGGCCGTGCTTCCTCTTCAACACTTCATTTTGCCATGTGTGTACCAAGTATGAGTCCCCCACCAAATCAGTTGCACACCTTGTGCAGATCAGTGGTGGGCCTCCCCTCAGGACTTACCTGTAGCACTTTGCTTTTGAGTTTTTGTTTTGTTGTGTACTTTGTTTCCTTTTGTGTTATAGGGCCTTCTAGTTTCCTTTCTGTTGCTGTGATAAAAAATACCTTGACAGAGCAGCGTTAAGGGAGAAAGAGCTTTTTTCACTTAGAGTTCCAGATTACATTGTTGTGTGGGTAAGTTAAACAGGAGCGTGGAGGAGCTCCTCATATCCAGTCAGTAGCAGGAAGACGATAAATATACATTGTCCTTTTACTCAGCCCACTCTCTACACTGATAGGGTCCAGGACCCAGAAGAAGGAAATGGTGCCACCCCCAGTGGGCTGCATCCTCCTACATCAGAAACAGTCAAGACAGTCACCCATAGGCGTTCCCATAAGCCACCTTCGTCTAGACCAGTGCTCTTAACCTTTCTAATGCTATGACCTTTTAATACAGTTCTTCATGTTGTGGTGACCCCAACCATAAAATTATTTTCATAACCAATTTTGAGTACATAACTGTAATATTATACTTCATAACTATAACTTTGCTACTATCATGAACTGTAATATTTTTAGAGATAGAGATTTGCCAGAGGGGTTGTGACCCACAGGTTGAGAACTGCTGATATAGACAATCCCCCACTGAGACTCTTCTCAGGGGACTCTAGGTCATGTCAAGTTAACAAGTGAAATCAGCTGTCTCACAAAATCTCCTAGCTCCTAAGCTAGCCTTGAATTCCCAAGTAGCTGATGATGCTCTTAAACATTTATCCTTCTATCTCTACTTTGAGAACAGTGATTCCAGACATGTGCCAACATGCCTGGTTTATCCAGTGCTGGGGATTGAACGCAAGCTTTCAAGTATGGTAGACAAACACTACCACTGAGATCCCCAGTCCTACTTCTCAAGTTGTGTTACTGCGCTGATGGCTCTTGGGTGAATCTCTCTACTTCACTGGCTTATCTGCTTTAAAGTTGTCAAACTTTTTAAAGTTAGGATTCATGAACCATTTGGACCAAAATTACTAAGAATATTTATTTATAATGCAAATTTTAGGTCCCACTTCAGATATAGAGGATATCTGGTCCAAGGGCCAAGGAATGAACGTTTTTTCAGATAATCTTATGAGTTCTAAGCTTTGAGAACTGACCTGTGTTCTGTTGGTCTTACTTTCCATTTCAGTCCTTGTTCCCAAATTCTTTCTTAGATTATTCTCGCATGTTTATTTATAAAAAGGAGACGTGAATTGAAAACACTGTAAGGGAGCAACAGGTCAGACAGAGACTACAGCCCCACAGTCTTGTGTAAAGCTTGTGTTCACATATGTTTATCAAGTGTCAACAAATACTTTTTAAATGCTGTATTTGAATCATGCTAGACGGACTTTTTAATGAAAACATTCTAGTGAGTTACAACAGTATTTCTCACATTCTAGTGTGTACAAAGTAGACTAGACATTTTGGTAGAATATATATTTGATTTGTAAGATAGAGGATTGGGTCTTTCCTGGGTATGTTCCTAACCTGCTCTCCTGCATATACCTATACACAGACACACATACATACACATATGTATGTTGCATCACATGTGTGCCTGATGCCCCATGGAGGCCAAAAAGGAAAATGAGAACCCCTGGAACTATAGTTTGTGAAGCACAATGTGGGTACTGGGGACTGAGCCTGGGTCCTCCACAATAACACCAAGTATTCTTAAGCACCGAGCCATCTCTCTAGCCCCACATACACACCTTCAATATACAGTGACCTACAGAAGGGAGGACTTGGGGCATACAGAGGAGGTTTGAGATCAGTGTAGTACTGAAACTTAGCAGGGCAGACATCTGGGGTGTGGGAGCTCCAACAGCCTTGAGCAGCCCTGCACTCCAGGTCTTCTCATTTGTACTTCATGTGTTTTATTTCTCAGGCTGGCTCCACTGGGCTGCATTCCTGGTATGTCAGTTAACTTCTGTACCACTGGCAGATACCTAGGAATGTAGGGTTCTATAGTTCTCCCGTTATACAAAGTCTGGGCATTCTAGCTCCTTAGGAGGGAAGTCAGTGGCTGGGGCTGGGGGATGTAGCGGGAGTTATCTAGCATTCAGTAAGCCCAGTTCATAAATGAGGTATGGTAGCATATGCATGCAGAAGAACCAGAAGTTCAAACTGCTTATCAGTTAGATAGGGATTTGGAAGGTAACATGGGATACTTGAGGCCCTGTCTCAACAACAGTGAAAGGTTGGGCTGGAGAGATGGCTCAGTATATAAGAGTACTGACTACTATGCCAGAGGACTTGGGTTCAGTTCCCAGCACCCACAGCTATCTATAACCCCAGTTCCAGAGAATCTAATGCCCTCTTCTGACCTCCACAGTCACTGCCTGCACATGGTACCTGTACATCCTGGCAAGCCATACACTAAATCAACTTTAAAAATAGTCAATGGCCCCACCTTTAAATGATAATAATGCCATTCCCTGGCTGCCAGGGTGTTCTGGTGGCCTCCCTAGAATTTCCTCCCTGGTACTGGCAGGTCACAGGATGACAGAGGCTACAATAAAGCCATCTGGGATTCCTAATTGGGAGAGATAATATAGAGACAATCCTAAGATAGTAGGCTCCAATTTCATTCCTACAGATTTAAGGAGATCCTTAAAATTTCTTTAAACCACTCAGTATAATTCCCGCGTAGGCTCTGGTGTTTCCTTTAAAGGAAGCTGGAGAAGTAGTCTGCCTTCAAAGATTTGAAGTCACAGCATCTAGGAAACAAAACGACTTCTCATTTGTTCGGTTAGAGAGGTGTTGGGAACTACATCTGCTTCACGCTGTGGTCCTAGCTGCATGGTGCCTACAGCAGCCCTGGGGGTTGTGTAGGAGGTCTCCACCTGAGGCAGTGC
This sequence comes from Microtus ochrogaster, assembly GCF_000317375.1. Classification (NCBI taxonomy): domain Eukaryota; kingdom Metazoa; phylum Chordata; class Mammalia; order Rodentia; family Cricetidae; genus Microtus; species Microtus ochrogaster. Next base: position 44,383,010 of record NC_022010.1, read on the forward strand.
TGTGCCTGCCCTAGACGATCGTACTATTATCGAGTAAATGGAACTCAGCATTCTAGAACATGGAGGAATGCGGCTGATGGTTTGTGTCTGACACTTACAATTTAGGACAGAGCCCTTCAGCCTCCTCGAGCTTTTCTTGTCTGTCCTGCTCCTGCCTCACAGCTGTAAAGTAACAATGTGTAAAAACAAGGTGGAGGGAGCTAGAAACCAGTCAGAAGCTGGTGAAAGCGTAGAAAGGACTCTGTAGGAAGAAGGGCTCATCCTACATCTGGTTTTCCTCTCTTCCTCCTGGGCCCTCCTTTTTATTCTTCTATGCTGGGTCCTCCAGCTAGGTTCACAGAGTTCCCATCCTGCCTCTCCTGCCACTGGGGGTCTATCTTCACAGCATGCCACGCACAAGCATGGTGAGACAGAAAGAGCAGCTGTGAGCCGGGCAGTGGTGGATCCCAGTGCTCAGGAAGCAGAGGCAGGCGGATCTCTGTGAGTTCAAGGCCAGTCTGGTCTACAGAGCAAGTTCCAGGACAGGCTCCAAAGCTACTAAGAAACCCTGTTTCAAAAAAAAAAAAAAAAAAGATCAGCTTTGAGTCCTTATTGTTCAAGGAGGGGGATGAGATACTGTGTCTATACAAGTGTCATTGTCTTGAATGCTGTACCTGGACTATGCCAGTCTCCCCTGTCCCCTCCCCACAGTGATACTCCAGCCATCTCATACTGTTGAGACACAGCTCAGTATCTTGTCGTCCCCTTGAAAGCTAGGCATCTGCCATTCTCCCATTCCATCTAGTTCCTTACTTTCTATTTTAAATACTCCTGTAGGTGGATGCACATCACCTTCACTTTTAAAATTAGCCCACTCGTAGAGGCAAAAAACTTCATTATTTGATTGTTCATCAAGCACTGTCAAACTTTAGGCAGCTCTTGGGTAGAGGCAGCACTCGTTTTCATGTCTGATCTTTGCGGGCACTTAGTGATTGATTTCTCATCTGTGCTAAATTGTTCTTTTGCCATTACCAATCTTGGGTGATTGTTGCAAAACCATAATGTCTTTTTTTTTTCCCTCTCTGTTACCTGCTTGCCAAGTTCCAGTATTCTACATCAAAATATTGCAAATACTTAGATCCATTAAGCTTGGCCTAGGTTCACTTCTGCCATTTCAAGCTGCCTTTCTCCTACAGTCAACCCTCCCATCTCTTGTCAGGCTCTCCTGCAGCATGTTTGTCACTCAGAATATGATGTCATCTGGTGAGAGTTCAGTCATTGTTTAAGAACTACAACTGTCTTTGTAAACTGTTCAACATTATCATCACTCCATACAGAATGTAGCAGAAACCCCCTCCCACTCCCCTGGTCAGTCTATAGTTGAGTAAGTCCAAGTTCAGCAAAAGCAGGAAGTTAACTAAATTTTCTTTACTATTAGTCTTTTTCTTCTCTGGGCTTCACGATGCCCTGCATCGTCCTTATCCTGCTGAGCTCATTCTCCTGCAAACATCCAGCACATGAGGCTTCTCCTGGTACTTCTTTTGCTTTCTTATTCCTGAGGCTAAAATCTGACACAGCATCCCCAGGTGTCAGAGTCATCATGAGAAGAAACAACACCAGATCAATTCTCTAGAAGCCTACACCACTGTCTTCGTTCTGAGAAATGCCATTCAGAGGAAAGGCTGGGGCTGGTAGGGAGTGTCCGGGCCGCTTTGCTGAGGCCTCTCGGGAGTTACAGCCAGGCTTGCCTTAGCCTGCCCTGGCAGTTCCAGTCCGTTCGGGCAGCAGAGTTTCCTGCTTCTTTCTCTTTGCTTCAGGTCCCAGATTTCTGGGAATTTTGTGCATTTTGCATTTTAGCCCTTTAAAATACTGATGGTTCTTGTTTATAATGGATATTAAGAAGTGCTCTGCATCATTCCTATCTTTGATAATTCTGACAGTAGCTTATTGGAGTACATCCTCCAGGTATATACACTATTGAGTGGTGTCTTAATATATGCATTGCAGCTGTCTGTCAGTAGTGGGCAGTGTGTTCAGGGCCAAATCTGGTCACTTGCACAAAATGCTTGGCTTTTGACATCAAGGGAACAGGAGTGAAGGAAGAAAAGTATTGCTTGAACTTAAAGTAATAGTTTCCCAAATAAACAAATGCAGTTTCTTGGCTGGGAGTGACCTGAGCAATATAACACGCAGAACAAAGCTTGTATCACATAACTGTGCCCTTCGTTGTGATGTCAGTGGAGAGTTGTTAGCAGGTGAAGTGGCTTAAGATGCTGGTTTACAAACATGGTGCATGCAGCCTTCTGAGCCTTCCTATATTTCATCCAGTTTGATTCTCATGTGTGTGGTTTCTCATGGTTAGTGAATGACCGTGATACTTTTTCAAGAAAGCAGTCAGAAAACTTAGGAGTACTTGGAATGCTGTTCTTTAAATAAAGGATTGTTAATTTTAAACAAATCCTGATAATGGGGGTGGCATTCACGATCTTCTCACTGTCTGGTACAGAGATAGAAATTGGTGGTTCTAACCACCAGTCATGAGGCCACGTGGGCCTCACCCTTTAGAGAGATTTTCACTGTGACAGCATGTCCCAGGTTCACCCTTGTTGAGAAACATGTCACATGCCTTTTCTCTCCTTTTTGAGTTAAATAATACCAGTGGTGTACAGTCAGTGTTATTATCTGGATGAATTTAAAGATCCTTGTTTCCTGCTGTCAAAGTTAAGAGATTGGCATGCATCGTGAGCATCGCTAAGATATGTCAGCCAAGAGAAGTTAAAAGCTTTCACCTATACAGTGTGTTTAAACAGGAGTGTTCTGCAGTACATTGGATGGCAATCTTTAAAGCATTGATTAATATTCATGTGGAAACTTTTTAATATGTGGGAAGAACTCTCTCTTATTACCTGCTTCTTTGGCAGAGCAAGCAGTGCCCTATACACTGTAGCTTTTTATAAGCATATTTATTTTGAAGCTTGGATATGAAAGTCAAGACTCCTGGAACTTTCCACCCACTGAGAGCTGTCCTACACAGTGAACAATCAGGTGACTGTCCATTAACAGTTCTATGACCTACAGGAGGACTCGGAGAAGTTACTCCTATCCTTATAGAAAGACAATGTCTTTAGGAAAGAGGGCTCAGTAACCATGTTTGACTTTACATTATCAGAACACCCATGTTCAAATTGTCACAGTAATGTATCATAAAAGAAATACGGCATATTACTAAACTGTCTGCATTTTCCAGAGAGGACCCTTTTCAAGTCTGGCGTAAAACCCTGGTGCACCTCTGGACTTTGTAAGATGGACTTGATTCTTGTGTGGATGTCGTGTGTGCATGTGCAGGGCCTGCTGTGCCACAGGGGAATCTAATCACCAGCATCCTAGGCTTGATACGTGGTCCAGCTTTAACTCTTGTTCTCAGATTGCTGCCGTAAATTTATGTTTGAAACAGGACAAAGTCTGTCTGCTTCTCCCTTTTACCCCCTTTGCTCTGACTCTCTATCAAAATAACCTGAGTTTGAAAGTTGTCTCTTGCCTTCTGTGCTGGTGGCTGTCTTACTGGGTCAGCTGTAAAGGTCTTCTCTTGAGTTCATGATTTCACAGGAAGGTCCACAGGAATCCATGTGTAGAAGCTGATGAGACTGCAATAGTGCTATAGCCCTGGAGAGCTCACCTAGTCAGGCTGGCGATGTGGGCACTGGTGAGAGCAGGCCATCTCATAAAAGCAGCCAGTGTGTACCTCAACTAGTCATCTCCGCCAGATACTGTCTGAGTTTCTTATAAAATGACAAAAATACAGATTTTTTTTAAAAAAATATGAAATATCCCAGTTTAAAGAACAAACAAATGAACAAAAACTAGTGTAAGTATTTTTAAAGCACTGTACAATTCCAAACAGGACATCTGTGGACAGAGACAGCTGGGTACCATTCTCATCTCTGTTCCAAGAATTGGTACTTAATGATAGCTTTGATTTTTATTTCCTGTCTTTTGAAACTTTTGCACTTATTACACCACACATAACAAACACTATGGCATTCACAATATGTGTTGCCAATGTGATGTCTTCTAGTGTCTAGTTGTTATATATCTGACCCCTTGGAGTATAGTTGGAAGTGTGAGTATACCCAGCTCTTTCTTTAGGGTCACAGCAGCCTGATGCTGGGGACATTGTTCTCTGAGCTGTTGTCGCTGTGCTTACAGAAATATTAGTTCACAGGATCCTCACATTGGATTAGATATATGGGACTACATATAGCCCTGTTCAGATGTAACCAGATATAATCAGCACATGGGTTATGCTGAACATAGTAACTATGGGAAATCTTTTTAGTTACTAGTGCACTTTGAAAGAGAGAGACCCAGCTAGGACTGAGGAACAATGCTGGCAAAGGTCAGGAGTTAGTGCAAACCCTGCAACCACACAAAGGCAAGCCCCTAGTTTCCATATGAGGAAACCAGGGTTCAGAGAGAATAACTTGCTCAAGGAGTGAATCTAAGAAGTTTGGAGGTCTCTTTCCTTCCAGAGTTCCAGTAGGAGCCAGAAACAGTGACATGGTGACCAAGCTAGCCTATTTAAATAAAGTACCCATGACCCTCTTTCATGCATTCTGGAAAATGGGCTGAGTACACAGAAGGCCATAAAGCTAGACAAAAGGAGCATTCAGATCAGACCTGCACGCCTGGCAATGTCGTGATGCAGAGTTGGTTGTGCATTGCTTGTTGACTGCATGCCTGTATGTCTTTGTTAATGCATGATCAGAGCAGTTGATTTCATACCTAAGACCATCATTCATATCAGAAGTAGTCCTCTGGGCTGGTGATGCAGCTTAGTGGGTAAAGGCCACCCACCACCAAGTCTGAGAGCCCGAGTTCAATCTCCAGACCCCATGTGGTATCAAGAGAGAACTGTCATTTGGAAGTTCTCCTCAGACTTCTACATACACACACAAAATAAATAAATAAAATATTTTCTTTTCATTTTGTTTCTTTGTTTTTAAAGTACTCCTGGGGCCAGAGAAATGGCTAGGTGGGTAAGAGCCCTGTCAGCTCTTCCAGAGGGTTCAGGTTCGATGCCCAGCACCCCCATGTCAGCACACAACTGTCTGTAACTCCAGTCTTGGGGGGAATCTGAAGCCCTCCTCTGCCCTCTGTAGACAATGCATGTATGTTGTACACAGATATACATGCAGACAAGTACGCATGCATATAAAATAATAATCCTGACCTGGCTGTGGTGATGCATATCTGTAATTCTAACCAACATTTTGGAGATGAGACACGAGGATTCTAAGTTTGAGACTAACCTGGACTACATAAGACTCTGTCTCAAGCTACTGTCCCCCAAAGTCCTTAGTTATTATTTTACAATGGTAAGGATTTTTTAATCGGTTTCCTTTGTCACTATAAGTTAAAAAAAAAAGTGTTGGCAACAACGCATTTTTCTAACCTCTAAATGGGGTAAATAGTGATTTTTTTTATCATATAGTTCATGTTTTCCATTAAAAATAATAGTATTTTAGCCGGACATGGTGGCACACGCCTTTAATCCCAGCACTCGGGAGGCAGGGGCATGCTGATTCTATGAGTTTGAGGCCAGCCTGGTCTACACAGTAAGTTCCAAGACAGCCAGGACTATGTAGAGAGACCCTATCTCAAAAAACAAACAAAAGGTATTTTCTGGTTTGTTATGTATCCTGTCATGGATTTAATCATGAAGAGTGCTTTAATATATGAAATTGACCTGTTAAAAGATGAAGAATTAGTCGAAATGTCTTTTTTAAACCACTGTGTCTATATTTCTGTGTTTTACCAAGGATAAAATTCCTTTAAATAAATGACTTAAAAAGTTATTTTTTTATTCAAACTAAAGAAAGAACCAAGATTGCCCATGTCACGTTTTCCTGTCGCAGTCGCTCAGCCCTTGTGATTGGCTAGGTCCCCAGTACAAGGGCCTCAGTGTCCTTGGGGCTAAGTGCTGGGATACGGGAGAAACAGAAATGCAGCTGCCGCCCTCAGAAGGGCGTCCAGCTTAGCACAAATCAGACCAAGTCAAGCGGGCTGCAGACAGCACCGTGGGATTATCATTATTGAAGCTGAGGAAAAGAGGGGTGGTCTGACTAGTCCTGCCTCCACTGAATGTCAGTCTGTTAGCACCTCTTCTAAGGAAGCCTGTCTCGCACACTCATTTCTTCCTTCGTGGAGATCTAGAGGCTGCTGTGAGTCAGCGTATACAAAGTTCTTAGAGCAGCCCTTGGGGAGCCTTGGCTCCTAGAAGGACTCAGTGAATAGTCACTGCGTTCTAGCCATTATGTAGCCTGACCCTTTCAAGACAGTGTAGTGGCGACTTCCTGTGTAACTGTTTTGAAGCCTTTTCTATGTCCTGAGGTTTCTAGCAGAGATATAATTGACTTTTCACATAGAAAGTAATATGTTCTTTTACTTATTAAAATAGTTTCACGGTAGCTGGTGAAAATTTCCACATAATTACTTTTATCCTACTTAAGGAATAATTATCCCTGCTAATGGGAACTATCATTATCATAATCATGATTATTATCCTAATCTAAAGCATTTATTAAGAATTTGATTTTAGCTTCTTACTAGGCTAACCCTTCTTCAAAGCAAGTTTGTAGCCTGCCCTGTGTTTTTGTGCTCTAAGACAATAATAATGCCAGCCCAGCACAGGGCCAGCATCCAACCTGTTAGTCTTTCTCCAGGACCCTGATTGGTAAGTTTCTTTATACATGTTCATGTCTTTCCTAAGACTGTTTCATAACCCACCTCTTCCAGCACATCCTGAGCCTTTAGGACTAAAAAGTTTATGTAGAAGCCTGGTAGTAGTTCCATTTATCTCTAAATTGATTCCCCGGGGTAGTTGCTTCTTCTTTTTCTTCTTCTTCTTTTTTTTTTTTTTCGGTGGTGGTGGTGGTTTTCTTTGGTTTTTGTCCTTATTCATTTGTCTTTTGTGTATGTGGGTACAATCAAAGCTTAGAGGACAACTCGGGGATGTCAGTTCTTTCCTTCCACCGTGTGGTCAGACTTAGGTCTTTGGGCTTGGTGACAAGTGCCTTTACACACTGAGCTGTCTCACTGCACCTTTCTTTCAGTTTTGAGAAAAGATCTCATGATGTAGCCCTGCCTGGCTTGGAACTTACTACAGATCAAACTGCCCTCAAACTTGGATAATCTTCCTGCTTCTGCCCTACAAGTACTGAGGTTACAGGCATGAACCACTGTAGCACAAATAATAAAAACCCAAAGGCAGATATTGGGGTTCAAGTTGAAGATCAGAAAAGCAAAGCAGCCAAGCCACTGGAGAGATCTTACCACTACCTAGGCTCAGACAAACGGACGAGTGATCCTACCTCTACAAATCCTCAGATTGAGAATGAGACCTGTCTCCTCCCATTTTATATTCATCTCTAGTGCTGGGATTAAAGGTGTACACCACTACCACCACATAACTAGTATGGCTGCTGGGATTAAAATGTGTGCCACCACTGCCTGGCCTGTATGGCCTAGTGTGGCTGCTTTGCACTAATCTTCAGGCAAGCTTTATTTATTAAAACACAAATAATATACCACTATAAACCATCACACCCAGCTATAAGAGTTTTTTCATTTTTTCTTATATTGTGATGTGTGTATGTGTGCTTGCAGTATGTGGAGGGACGGTGCATACAGGTGCTCATGCATGTGGAGGCCTCAGATTGATATGTCTTTCTCAATCTCTGTCTACCATATTCTTCTGAGGAAGCATTTCTCAGTCAAACCCAGAGCTCTCTGATAAGGCTAGCCTCACGAGCCAACTTGCTCTTTGTCTTTTTGTCCTCTTGCTTATGTGACAAGCATTTTAACCACTGAGGCACCCTATAGCTTGCAGCTAGGTGATTTTTATCTTTTTTTGTTTGTTTATTTTAATTTTTGGAGACAGAGTCTCATTATGTAAGTCTGGATGTCCTGGAGCTCACTATGTAGAATAGGCTATTAGGAAGAATCACAAAGGTGGGGGGGGGGTGTAATCAATATTATATATATAATATATATATTATATATATATAATCAGTTTATTTAGGGATGCTGGGGAGAACAGACTCACAGGATCTAGAGAGCTGGGAACTGGCCACACGCTGCAATCTTTACAACTCAAGAGAGAGCCTGCCCAACTTCTCTCTCCCATTTTAAGCTATCACAGCTGCAGACAAGAAGCCATGCCTTAAGGCCGATACAACAAAACTATTGGTGGAATGAATTCCCACAACACAGGCTATCTTCAAATTCACAAATATCCTCTTACCTCTGCTTCCTAAGTGCTGGGATTAAAGGAATGCACCTCCATGCCCGACCCTCTAGATGATTTTTAAAAGATTACTTATGTTCAGTGATACAGTGCTTGCCTAGAATGCATGAGGCCCTGGGTTTAATCTGATGTTTATTAATTTTACACATAGAAATTAATATGCTCTTTATGCTATCAAAATGATTTCACAATAGCTGATGAAAATTTCCAAAGAAAAAAGGAAGTTTACTTTTGAATAATTTCAAACTTGGCAGAAAAGCTGCCCCAGCAGTCCAGTGAGCTCCAATATATCTTTCTCCCATTGACATTTTACTCCATCCATTCCAGTGCATGTACATATGTGCATCATTGTGTATCGTCTTCTGATCCTTGAGAGTAAGTTGTGCGTGACATTCTGTTGCCTTTAAATACTTAGGTGTGGGATTCAGATACTAAGTACCTGTATGTAGCTCTCCAAATAAGGAAGTCAGCTTGATAAAACATGGCTACCTATTCCATGGGGCCCATGTACACTTCACTAACTGCCCAAACAATGTCCTTTTTAAAATGGCAATACATATGCATGCATATACAGACAGTAAAGCTATATAAGTACTTCTGGAAGTATGTGTGTATGCATGCACATGTGTGTATATATACAGGGAGATGTGCTGTCTGCCTTAGGTGCTGTGCTGAGTAGAAAAACACAGAGGGAAAGGAGGGTATGTTCCTGTCAGGCCTCTCCAACCCAGTCTGGAAAGCTCCTCAATATTTCACATGTGCTCACCCATGCTCACATCATTGACAGCTTTAAAGAGTATATTTTCTGGTAGCCTCTAACATAGATCCACCCAAAGTTTGCTCCTAATAATACAAACCATGCATTCTTGGCAGGAAACCCACAGAAATGGCCCCATGCACTCCTTAGGAGATAGTGTTATAAGGAGCCGGGCCCCTTGTTTATCTCTGCCGCCAGCTAGCTTACACCCGAAATAACCACACAGAAACTGTATTCATTAAAACGCTGCTTGACCCATTAGCTCTAGTTTCTTATTGACTAATTCTTACATCATAATTTAACCCATTTCTATTCATCTGTGTGTCACCATGTGACTGTGGCTTACTGGCAAGATTCTAACCAGCTTCCTTAACAGGCAGAAGATCCATGGCGTCTCTTACTCTGCCCTTCTTCCCAACATTCAGTTCTGTCTTCTCCGCCTACCTAAATTCCACCCTATCAACTAGGCCAAGGCAGTTTCTTTATTAACCAATGAAAGCAACACACAACAGAAGGAACTCCTACACCAAGATAGTGTGGCAGTCTTCCTGTGCCAGTAGTGTTGACCCAAACACCAGCTCCTCATAACGTTTGCCAGGTTTCTCAACCTTAATTTTGCTTTTTGTTCTTTTTTATTAACATCTGTGGGAATGTTAATGTTAACTCCTGACCATGCCTACTGCTTCTGTGATGGCTACCAAATGTCTATCTGCTGTTTCTTCCACTCCTGTTCTACCATAAGGAATAACTTCTTTTTCCTATTTATTTATTTATGCATATCAATTTTTACTAAGAAGTTTTCACAAAAAAATCAGTGAATTATGATCTGTTGTTTATTTTGATGCCAAAATTGTGATTTTTCCTGGTCCTTTCATCTTAGCTCCATCATTCAGTCATGCTTTATCTTATTCAGTGAAAACATTTCAAGACTTACCCTGTACTTCCCCTGCCCCTGCCCTAGAATTGGCTGCTTACTAAGGAGCCTGGTGTTCCTTCTAGTGAAGAATTGTATTAAGAACCACAGTCTGAAAATCCCAGCATGGACGAGAGTGTGTATAAAGCCAGCCCTAACCAAGAAGGTATTTGCAGTTGATAACTGCAGTGATAGGAAAAAATCAGCCAGTGAAGTTACACTGGATCTATCAACCACACTCCAAGGCAGACTCTGTGTTCAAAAATAGTTACCAATATAAATCAGACCATGTTTTTTGTGTTCTTTTTTTTTTTCTTTTGGGCTGGGGAGGACCAGTTTTGTTATTTGTCTTTTTGAAAGAGAAAGATGGAGTTGGGTAGGTAAGAGAGGAGTATCTAGGATGGAAAAAACATGAGCAATATATATGAAAAAAATTTAATTTAAAATTGTGTTTTAAAAAGAATTGTAGTTTGAGCAGTTGAAGAGCTTACAACAGACATGCTATTGATTGCTCATGGGTTCTTTGAGTAGAGAAAACTAAGGCATACTTTCTTGTATCTATGAATACATGCACTCACACATATACATCTAAATGTACTTCCATAGCTAAATTGTATGTGCAACGTGAGTTTATGTATTTGTTATGAGGTCAGACTGATTCCTCTAATACTCTGGTCTTTCTAGTACTCTCATTTCACAGTTGCAAATAGTGTGTGTGTGTCTGTGTCTGTTTGTCTGTCTCTCTGTCTGTGCCCCCCTATCTGGATTCCCTGTAACAAGAGCACCATATGGGTGCTGGGAACTGAACTCCTGTCCTGTGTGAGAGCAGCATGTGCTCTTGACTACTGAGCTATCTCTCCAGCCAAAAGAAGCCTATTTTTTCTTAACACATTGGTTTATTTGCTCAGTTAGTTTACGTCTTTACTCCTAGGACCTTAATTCCCAACCACACTGGCCATTTATTTCATACCTGTGTAGCCCAAAAACACAAATCAGAAATGTTCAAGGTTAAGGTTTGGATTTTCTCAGCTTTACTCTCCTTGTCTGTCCAATGGGAATTCATGAGGCAGTTTATGTACAGAAGTGTTTGGTGTATAGCCCAAACACAGTTAGTATAATAGCTTTATTGTTGCCTTTATAGCTACTGAAAAATCATTGCTTCCAAAAAGAATATGCAAAGAAGTTGAATAGGCATTTATTTTTTCAAAGAAGTGGAACAAACACCAACAAGCACAGGAGAATACACCCGGTGTTGGGGACCAGCCTCGACAAAAATATCACTCGCCAGGGTAGGGACATTGGGATTTCGAAATATTAGTAAAGAATACAAAGATGTGAAAATAATAAGACAAAAAAACATAAAATAGTATTGGAAGGAAGTTCCGGTGAATACTGAAATCTCCCACGTTTAATTTCCAATTGCTTAAAACACCCTGACCCCAAGAGGTAGGAATAAGACAAAAAAACTGCATTAACATGATACAAGGAAATGAACATACCAGTTGAAGATCGCTGACTAGTCCATAGTTAAACATTCTGTTGCTAGAACAAAACAAGTCATGCTCATACCCTAAACCAAACATTCTGTAGGCAAACCAGTCCCTGGGTGGAATCTAATGTTATCTCCTTAAAATAATTGGAACATTAGTTGGATCCTTAGACTTCTGTTTGAAGTAGAAACATATCTACTTCTCTATTCCTGAAATACAAGCTCTGGCAAATAGCCACACCTGTTGACAATAACCTTGAGAGAACAGAACCCTCTGTTCTAAATCTACTTGGGACCTTTGTTTGAGGTAGAAACACAATAACATTGAAGGAATAGAGGTAAGTTGTAGTAAGGAGGGTGAGCAGGCCTATTTTCGTCCTACCCTGCTCTCACATGGCTAGCTTTACCCGAAATAACAACACACAAATTGTATTCTTTTAAACACTGCTTGACCCATTATATCTAGCCTCTTCTTGGCTAACTCTCATATCTTGATTAACCCATTTCTAATAATCTGTGTAGCACCACGAGATGGTGGCTTACCGGGAAAGATTTAGCATGTCTGACCTGGTGGCTGGCTCCATGACGTCTGGCTCACCTCCCTTCTTCCCAGCATTCTGTTTGGTCTACTCCGCCTATCTAAATTCTGACCTATCAGACCAAACAGTTTCTTTATTAATTAACCAATGAAAGCAACAGATAGACAAATGACCTTCCCACATCAGTAAGTTCCAACTCTCTAGCCTTTGGTCAACTGTGGAAATAGACTCAGGTTTTTGGGCCACCACAACCCAGTATCACTAGTCAGGAGAGTATACATTGAAGCCACAACAAGGGGTCAGTAATGGTCTATCCTGTCTCTTTAAGAGACAAGACCCATGCTGGCCAGTGGTGGCGCACACCTTTAATCCCAGCACTCAGGAGGCACAGACAGGTGGATCTCTGTGAGTTCGAGGCCAGCCTGGTCTACAAGAGCTAGTTCCAGGACAGGCTCCAAAGCTACAGAGAAACCTTGTCTTGAAAAAAAAACAAGAAAAGAAAAAAGAGAGACAAGAGCTGCCCACTCCCCCTCCCATCCACCACTGAGGCAAGTGAACTTCAGCTTCCAGTCTGAGTTCTTCGTTTCTGTCTCCCAAAGAGGTAGCTGTTGCCGTGGCTCCTCCCTCTCCCCCACCTCTGTTTCTTTCCTCGCCCCCCTTCTCCCCCCTCTCTCCCCTTCCCTAACCACTAAATAAATATCCAACCTCACTCTGCATGGCTTGCCTATTCTTTTGTCTCTCACCCACTAGGGCTGCGGGTCCTCATGGGACTTGCTGCTCTTGGTCTCTCACCTGCTGCATGGCTCCCTGCCCAGGACTGGCTGCCTTCGTGGCCTGCCAAGGTCTTGGGACCCGCTGCCCACTGCCACCACTCGGGGACTTGTAACATTTTACTTTTACCATTACAAGTCATATGTGACATTCTTAGGTGGCTGTTATTTAAACAAAACAAAACAAAAAACCTACAAATAACTAGTGGAGAAATTGTAACCCCAATGCGTTGTAGGAATGTAAAATGGTCCAATCTCTGTGGAAAGCAGTTTGCCAGGCCCTGAAAGAGCTAAACATAGAATTACCATGGATGGGGAGTAGGGGGGCTGGAGGGATGGCTCAGAGGTTAAGAGCACTGCTATTCCTCCAGAGGTCCTAAGTTGAACTCCCAGAAACGACATGGGGGCTCACAAACATCTGTAATGAGATCTGGTGCTCTCTTCTAGCATGTAGGGATACATGCAGGCAATTTATTATGTATACAGTGTTCTGCCTGCATGTATTCCTACATGCTAGAAGAGGGCACCAGATCTCATTAGAGATGTTTGTGAGCCACCATATGGTCTCTGGGAATTCAACTCAGGACCTTTAGAAGAGCAGGTAAAGCTCTTAACCACTGAGCCATCTCTCCAGCCCCATAAATCTTAAAAAGAATTACCACTCCAACTGATCCAGCAATTCCAAGTGTGTGTTACTAAGTATGCACCCCAGAGAACTGGGCAGAACAAGCTTGTACACTGTTCACAGTGTCATTGTTAACCATAACCAAAAGGCAGAAACAACCCAACAACAGTCATCAGCAGGCAAACTGACCAACATTGTGATTTAAACACAATGAAATATTCAGTCCTAAGGAAGGAAACGTTCCTTGCAAGCATCTTGCTTAATAAAACAAGCCAGGCACACAAGGACACGTACTGAATGAGTCTAACTGTATAGGTACCTAGAATAAACTGATTCTTGGAGGCAAAAACTGAAGTAGCAGTTACTAGAGGCTGTGTGGGGAGAATGGGGAGTTGTACTTTAGTAGGTACAGAGTTTTTGAGATGATGAGGTAGTCTGGAAGGGGTTAGAGAAGACCTCAGTGGTAGAGTGCTTGCCTACCATGTGTGAGGCCTGCCACCTTGTTCCCCAACCCCTACTTAGTTCTGGCCAAAAATGGGTAATGGTTATATCATGTGGTGAGTACATTTACTACCAATGAATGAATTTATAAATGGCTGGAACTGTTCATATTTGCTATGTGTATTTTGATATGCACAAAGATTACTGAGATCCTAAATTACGGTAATGTGAAAAGCTCATGCATAGTCTTGCATGAATACTTCCTTTCCCACAATGCCCTTGGCCATAGACAGTCATGTATCATGGAGCATCATTTCAGACAGTACAAAAGTGATCACAAAATGGGACTGAACTTCCTATTGCCTAGTGACTCACATGTAGTAATTCTGATATAAACACCCACCTTGCCACTTTATGAACGTATAGCACATGCAGTGTATACTCTAGATGTGAGCATTCTAGGTTCATCACTTGGATTTGAATAAAAGTACTGTGCCGTTTGCACAATGGAATGACCTCATGACACTTTTTCAAACTATATCCCTGCCATAAAGAGAAAATCATATTGACTGCCCTCCTGTCCTTCAGACTCAACCTTTAAAAGGAATGCTAGGGAAAGACCCATTTGTGTGGTAAGAGGAGTCATAGGAAGGGCAAATAGACCTAGTAAAGGGGTTGGCTGCTAGGTCAAATCAAGCCTGCAGTTTTTCATTTTTTATACTTACTTTTTTTTTTTTTGAGACAGTCTCACTACATAGCCTTGTCTGGCCTGGAGCTTACTATGTAGACCAGGCAATCTTGAACTTACAGAGATCTATCTACCTCTGCCTTCTGGGGGCTGGGATTAAAGACATGTGCCACCATACCTGGCCAGATTTTTTTTCCATTTTTAAGGGGTATAAAAATCAAGATTTTTAAAAGTTTTCATGTCATGCACAACCCAAATTATTTACTATATAGGGCCTTTTACAGAAAAATTTTGTCAATACTTGGTTTAGAACATTGTTCTGGACCACATAATGCCCCTCCTACTGCACACATGCAACTGCATTGCCCGGATGCCTATGTTGATGACAAGACCCTAATGTTGCTGGTATTTGGGCAGGAACCTTTGGAGACAGTTTCATTTAGCTGAGTTCATGAAGAATTAGTACCCTTATAGGATACCAAAAAGTTCCCTTTCCACCCTCATGTGAGGCTGCGTCAGGAAGCCAGCCTGCAAGTCAGAAAAAGCTCTTACCACAGCCAACCATGCTGCCTGCCACCCTGATGGCCACCAAGCTCTGGAACTGTGAAAGAATTGACTTCCATTGTCTAGGCTATGAAGCCTGGGTAGCCCGAGGTACAGACCCCTTCCTAGTGTTTCTGAGAGCAGCCTCTAGTCCCGTGTCTCATCTTACTGAACCCTTACCATTTCTCTTCCTCCCTGCTGTAGTAAGAACGCTTGCCATAAAGCTTGGGCTCAGGAGTCCTTTGAAATAAATGGAGTGATAAACAGCAGGTTTCAAAGGACTGAGAAGAATGGGGTTTCTGCAATAGCTGCTTTCTTATGTGCACCATCTGTTTCTCTTCGACTGTGACAAAAGTGACAGCTTTCCGTGCGCTGATAGTCCCCATGCCTTTTAAAGTCAGACAGATGATGCTATTTATGTGTAAAGGTTTCTCTCTTGCACCCATTTGTTTCTCCAGCTTGAATTGCTATGTAAACTCCTGTGGCTAAACCACACAAACCACCTACACACTACCTCCTCCCTGGCTTCAGATCAGGGACAGGACCCATGCCCATGGTGTGCAGTAGGGTCTAGCCCATAGCACATTGCACCAGTGAGGTACCTCTGCCCTCTGTGTGCCCTCACTGTGAACATGCATCTTTGAACACAGCATGAGACACTTGGGGGACAGGGAAGTGTCTCAGTTAACATATTGTTTGCCTAGCACATGCAAAACTCTCAATTCAAACCCCAGCTCTGTATAATCCAGTATTGTGGTGCCTGCCTGTAATCCAGCACCCAGGAGGTACAGACAGATGGATAAGAAATTCAGAGTCATCTTTAGCCAGCCTAGGACACAGACCCTGTGTTTAAGATTAATGATACCTGGGGAAGCCCACCCTAGCCCTGCCCTCTGACCTTTCTGAGTCTCAGTAAATCAAAATTATCACCTTTTTCCTCTTTTGCCTTGTATGACCTTTTTCACTGTTAAAAGTCAGTGTTTTTTATTTATTTATTTATTTATTTATTTATTTATAATCTTGTTTAAAAAATCTTTATTAGTTTTTAACATTGCGATTTTTTAAAATATTTTACTTATTCACTACTTTTTGGTATATTTAACAAGTTGTGCAACCAACATACCTTAATCTAGTCTTAGAACATTCTTTCACTATAATATGATGCTTTTTCCTCTTCTATAGTTCACTGTACACCCAAACCCTAGCCACTACTAATTTACTTTCTGTCTCCAGATTTGTCTTTTCTAGACAATGACCACTTACGTTTTGCTTCTTTTACACAGTATGACACATGTTTTATTTTGTTTTTTTAACTCATTTAACTCATTTATGTTGTAGTATATACAGTTTTTTTTTTCCTGGAGGTTGCTGAATTATATTCTGCTGTATGACTATATTATGTCACCAGTTACTAGATATTTCAAGTGTTTTAACTCTTATAAACTGTGATAGTTCTATGAATATTTGAATGCAACCCTCTCCCCCCCCTTTTTTTTCCTGAAAAAGATTTCTCTATGTATCTTAGGCTGACCTCAAATTTGTGATCCTCCTGCCTCAGCCTTCTGAGTCCTGGGATTATATCCTACCATACTCAGCTTTAAACCTCTCCCTCTCTCGGTCTTTCTTTAGAAAATAGATTCTTCTCTCATACAATCTGACCAGACTCCCTCCTCTCCTCCAGATCTCCCCACCTCTCCTCTCCCCCAGATCCACTTCCCTTCAGAAAAGAGCAGGCCTCCAAGAGAAAACAATCAAACATGACTAAACAAGATACAATAAGACAAGGCAAAAGTCCTCATATGGAGGCTCAACAAGGCAGCCCAGTTGGAGGAAAAGAGTTCCAATAGCAGGCAAAAGAGTCAGAGATATATCTACTCCCACTGTTAGGAGTCCCACAGAAACACCTAGCTAACAACCACAGCATATATGTAGAGAGTCAGGTGCAGACCCATGTTGGCCCTGTGCTTGCTGCTTCAGTCTCTGAGCCCATGTGAGCCCTGCTTAGTTGATTCAGTGGGTTGTGTTCTCCTGGTGTCCTCCATCCCCTCTGACTCCTACAATCTTTCCTCCTCCTCTTCCAAGGGGTTCCCTGAGCTGTGAAGGGAGGGACCTAATAGAGATCTTCAATTTAGACTCTTTTCTCTCTGCACAATGTCTGGCTGCGGTTCTCTGTGCCTGCTCCCATCTGCTGCTGGTGACACTAGACATAACACCCATCTATGAGTATAACAGAATATCATTGGGAATCGTTTCATTGTTTGTTTGCCAGTCAAGTTTAGGGTTATCCTAGGTCTCTGGGATATCCAGTCTCCAGTTCCTGACCATCCAGACAGTATAGGGCATGGGCTCCCTCTCCTGGTGTGGGCCTTAAATTAGATCAGACATTGGTTGACCACTCCCACAAGTTTTACACCACCATTGCCCCAGCAGATCTTACAGGCAGGACAGACAGATTGTAGGTTGAAGGGGCGTGTGGGTTGGTGTCCAGGTTTCTCTTTTGACAGCCCGCAGAGAACCTTCCCACCCCAATGAGACAGGGGTGAAGGCTCCATGCAAGCCTAGTTCAACCTCCCTACATTCAATGAGCTCCTCTTATTCTTGATAGCTAATAAAACTGTATGTCTCTAGGTCTTAACTTGAAATAGCTGAATTGCAAGTCGTGGCTCATTCCTGTATCCTCAGTACTTAGGAGTCAGAGGCAGGAGGACAGTGACAGATTTGATACCAGCCTGGCTATTTAGTGAATCCTAGACCAGCCAGGGCTACACTGTCTCCAGAACAAGTAAACAAAGAGAACTGAGCTGAACTCTTTGACATGCTTGTCCTTTTCCTTCTCAAATGCCTTCCTAAGCTACACTATCATAACTTCTATGAAAACTTTTTATCATTTCTCTTTGAATCACTACCCTCTATTAGATAGGACTGGTGAAATAGTCCCAACTTTTGCTTTCAAAAGCAAAAAAATTAGTTTTCATCGAATGTAAGAGGCATTATACCATACAGCCCTGGAACCAGATCTGAACTGGAACTGAGAAAACTGAATGATGGGACGTGGTCTGCTCAAGACCCTCTAATCAAAGGAAAATATAACATTCCAATCCAACCCACCCAGCAACCAGTGATCCTTTATTCTCTTCTCCTCTGCCTCCTCCTCCACCCCTGCCTTCTTGTTGGGCTGGTTCTAACTGTTAGCCAGCCCAGTGACTTTCCAGGGGAAGGTAACACCATTCCTTCCCAGGGCACTGCACAGGACCCCTTGTCAGCGCCCATTCAACTCACCCACCATCCTCTGTGGGACTCCTCCTTGCTCCTGGCCTCAGTTTGGATTTAAGTCCATGGCCCAGAATCCTGCAGCTTAAGGAGGTAGCAGGTGTTCTTAGTCATCTGGTTTGTTATGTCAGTTTTCTGGTTTCAGACCAGCATCTGTGCTTTTTGCTTTTATCTACTAGTCTCATGTTAATGATGTCCTTTTATGCTTTAAAGTACATGCCCTCTGTTTCCTTTTCTAGGATAAACTCTGCTAGCTAGTTCAAGGCCCCTAGTTGAGGTCTGATCTATTTAGAGCATAGTCTTAGGGACAGGACTACAGTATTAATGGCTGAATGCTGAGTGTGTGTTTTGTAATCGCTCATACTCTGTTTGCTCCCATTTCTGGGGTTCATAAGTCAGTGTCGTAGTTAGGGTTTCTCTTGTTGTGCAGAGACACCATGGCCATGATAGCTCTTACAAAGGAAAACATTTAATTGGGTCTGGTTTACAGTTCAGAGGCTTACTTAGTCCATTGTCATCGTGATGGGAAGCATGACAGTACACAGGCAGACATGGTACTGGAGAAGCAGCTGAGAGCTTTACATCTGGATCTGATGGCAGCAGGAAGAGACCAAGGCATACTTCCTCCAACAAGACCACAGCTCCTAATAGTACAACTTCCTATGAGCCTATGGGGTCATATTCTTTCAAACCACCATCTTCCGTTTCCAAGCCCCTATAGGCTTGTAGCCATATCATAATACAGAAATGCATTAAGTCCAACTTTAAAAATCCCCTTAGTCTATAATAGTCTAAATCCTGTAAGTAAAAGTCTAAAGTCTTTACTGAGACTCATGCAGTCTCTTAACTGTAACCCCCTGTAAAATCAAAATGAAAAGAAGATCACATACTTCCAACATAAAATGACACAGGCTACACATTATCATTCTAAACGGATAGAACAGGAGAAGCGTGAGAAAATATTGGACCAAACAAAGCAAGACCAAAAACTAACTGGGCAAACTCCAAACTCTGCATCTCCATGTCTTATGTTAAAAACACTCTTCAGATCTCCAGCTCTTTTCAGCTTTGTTGATTGCAGCACACTTCTTTCCTTGGGCTGGTTCCTCTCCCTGTTAGCACCTTTCCATGGCAGGTATCCCACAACTCTGCACCTTCAATATTTTAGGGTCTCCAAGGCAATCAAGGCTTCTCAGCTTCACACAGCGGCCTCTCTGGGCCACCATCCAGGGACACTTCTGACACACATCTGGCTCCCAATGGCTTTCCTTAGTCATGGGAGGAGATTCCATAAGCCCTTTCTTCTATTCTTTACTCTATAGACAGCCATGTGGTTCTGGAGCTAGAGCTCTGCTGCTGCTGTGGCCGGATCTCTGCTCCTCACTCCATTACATCTCCACCAGCCTTCTGCTCTGCGTGGTTTCCTTCACCGCCTGAGCTTGGCTGTCCTCAAACTCATGTTGTGGATCAGGCTGTCCGTGAATTGAAGATCTGCCTGCCTCTGCCTTCCTAGTGCTGGGATTTAGGCGCTTACCACCACACCTGGCTCTAAGCTTTCTTTAATTCCTTTTCACAAATTGGAAGCTTAACTGAGTGGGATCTTGCCCTGAGATCACCACTCGACATAACTTTAGATTATTCTCTAATCTGTTTATCTCCTTTAGCACAGACCTTAGCTCCATTTCACTTCCTGGTGCCCCTTTTCTTCTCAGATTGTACATTTTGTGTTTTCCTTGCTCAACTTGTTCACTATAAATCTGCATAAGAGTGAACACTAATCACCACAAAGAGTCAATACTAGGCTGTTTTGATATTTCCTCAGCTAATGCAATTAATGCAAAAATTCTTCAATTTAGCCTCAGGCAGATATTTTTGGACAAGGACAGAAAGCAGCCACATTCTTCACCAAAATGTCACAAGATTAATAGCACATATTAATCTTCTTCTCTGAAACCTCTTGAGCCAGTCCTCCACAGTTCAGATCACCTCAGCACCACTGTCTTCCATGTTCCTACTAGGATGGGCCAGTAAGCCCCACTTAAAGCCTTCAACTGCTTTTCTAATCCAAAGCCCACATTCCTCCCAACAAAAGCGTGGTGAGGCTTTTCACAGCAATACTCTAGTCCCTAGTATCAGCTTTGTCTGAGTTGGAATTTTTGTTGCCTTGAAGAGACACCATGACCATCACCACTCTTACTAAAAAAAAAACAAAAAACAAAAAACAAAAAAAAAACCTTAATTTGGGCTGACTCACAGTTCAGAGGCTTAGTAGGCAGACATGGTGCTGAAGGGGTAGCTGGGAGTTTTACATCTGAATCCGAAGGCAGTAGGAGGAGACTGAGACACACTTTCTCTAACAACACCACACCTACTTCAATAAGGGCACACCTCTTAATAGTGCCATTTTCTTTCAAACCACCAAAGCCAGAGTATTCTTTAGTCTGTACTGAAGTCACTTCATTGCTGAATTGTGGAAGACTTTATATTTCTTTCTATAGATTTTGAAGTATTTCATGTAAGTTATTTTATCATGGAGGTATGACATTTACCATTTTGATCATTTTTGGGTGTGCAGTTAAGTTGCTTTAAGTGTATTCCCTTGATTGCCTTCCATCTGCAGAATTTTCTTCAATTTCCCAAACCGAAAGTCATACCAGTTAAACAGTATTTCCCCATTTTCCTGCCCAGCTCCTAGAAACCTGTCTTTACTTACCTCTGAGTTTGACTTCTCATGTGCTCATGTAAGTAGAATCATAGTGTTGGTTCTTTTGTGAAGGGCATATTTAACTGAAATAATCTTCAAGGTTCATTTATCCATGTTGTAGCACCTGTAAAGATTTTCTTAAGGCTTAATAATATTTCCTATTCTGTGTGTTTATACATGCATGCAGTTGTTGATGTATTTATCCATACTGTACTCTTGAATCCCATCCACCTTTTGACTGTTATGATTGATACTTTTGTGACATGAGTTACAGACTCTAGTCCCAGTCTTGCTGGTCGTTGTCTTAGGGTTTCTGTTGCTGTGAAGAGACACCACGACCATGGCAGCTCTTATAAAGGAAGCATTTAAATTGGGGTAGATTACAGTTCAGAGGTTCAGAGGTCTATTATGATGGCAGGACATGGTGGTGTGTAGGCAGACTGTGCTGGAGAAGAAGCTGAGAGTCCTACATCTTGATGTACAGGCAACAGGAAGTGAACTGAGACATGGGGCCTGGCTTGATCATATGAGACCTCAAAGCCTTCCGCCACAGTGACACACGCCCTCCAACAAGGCCATACCTACTCCAGCAAAGCCTAATTGTACCACTCCCTGTGAGCTTATGGGGACAATTACATTCAAACTACTACAGTCATCTTGTTGATTTTAACTCATTACATTTTGCCCTTGTGCCTTGTTATTAAATAATTATCTGCAAATCAGAAAGATTC
Organism: Microtus ochrogaster; assembly: GCF_000317375.1. NCBI lineage: Eukaryota > Metazoa > Chordata > Mammalia > Rodentia > Cricetidae > Microtus > Microtus ochrogaster. The sequence goes on from NC_022010.1 coordinate 44,404,764, forward strand.
GACCTCTAACTTTATCCAAATCTCTTCTTTTTTATTTTAATCTTATTTTATGTATATGAGTGTTTTGCCTACATGTATGTCCATGCACCATGTGTGTGCCTGGTACCCACAGAGACCAGAAGAGGGCATTGAATCCCCTGAAACTAGAGTTAAGAATGGTTGAAAGCCACCATGTAGGTGCTTGGAGTTGAGCCTAGGTCCTCTGGAAGTGCCCTCTAGGCCATCTCTGTAGTTGCTCAAATCCCTTCTTGATCCCAAGGATGAATTTCTTATTGATCAGCAGCTATAATTGTACAACATGGCCATTCCCCTAGTCCCAGCCTTTAAAAGAGACGTAAGTAAACAGAGACTGTGTAAAAGCTGTCTGTTCCTTCAGACCACCTGCTTGACTGGGTCAAAGTGAGAAACTTGAGATTCATCTGCTCATTTGTTACCTGCCTATGTGGGTAACAGATATTAAATATTACAAAGAAGGGAACTGGGTCTAGTGAGCTGAGTAGGTTGAATCCCTTTGCTCCACAGATAGTTGTGGAGCTTGTTCCTGGGAAAAGCATTGCGTGCTTTGGGAAGACAAAAGATAAGTTAAATCACATATTCTTTCAAGATGATATAGAGTACAAAACACTGGAGGAGCTTCCTACTGGGGGTCTTTACACAGGATTTAGCCATAGCTGTAAAGTAATAATAATAAAATAAAACCAGTAAAATCCTACATCAGTGTCAGATAAAGAAGCTTACAAAATTCCATGAAAAAGCAGCACGTCCTACGAGCTTAGATTCAGTATCAGTAGGCTTTAACTCAAAGCTTCACCATGGCTTTGAAGGTGCGGCACTCTGGCCTTACTGTGGCTAATAAAAAAGCACCAGGAAAGCAGAAAGTACTCCTGCTCTTGACAGTATAAAATTCTTATTATTTTTAGAGAATAGTAACCATGCATTTATGAAGTTCTTTGTCAGGGCAATTTAGTTAATAGCTATGTAAATGACTGCTTCTTTCATCGTGTAGGTGGATTGCTCCATGTACACTTTCTGAGAAAGAATGTAAGTGCTAGAAACTGTTGCCTCTGCAGATGGAAAAAAGCAAAAGTGAAGGCTGGGATGCTGTACCTTTGCTGCTAGGTTTTGGGATAAGACAGAAAACAGTGCATAGTAGTCTGCTCAGTTTACTGAGTCGGATTTCTAACACATCAACTCACCAACCACGGAGGGTGTGGGAAACAGCGTCTCTGTTGGGTTTGGCTCATGAAAAAAATGATCAACTAGAGTGGGATGGGAGGGTGCTTCAGTTCATGTTATAGCCATAAGTTCCCCTGCATGGGGACAGCATCTATAAGATACGTAGTGGCAGTTTAAAAGGTTGTCATTTTTACAGCATAAAAACAGGCAGTGTCAAAGCACTTTTGGTTCTAGCTGCTTCCTGTGATCCGCAAGACAGCTTTTCTCCTCACAGAGGGTGTAAGCCTGGGCTCGGGGAAGAAGTCATGAGTGCCCCACCATAAAAACCTGCCTGGTGAATGGTCTACACCTCTTCCTCCCTTGAGTTCATTCTGCCCATCTGAGCTTTAACGTCACATTCTCGTTCTTGAAATGTCCTCAGATCCCAGCTGTGACACCAATTGCATTCAGATTCTTGGTGACGGATCCTAAGCGTCCCACCAGCTTGTCCTCCTGGCCTCCCTGCCTCCCTGCTTTTGACTCCTGCCAGTGTCACTGTACCTTTGCCTCTCAGAGCAGCAGAGAGCCTTGCTGTATTTGCCCCCCCCCCACCGGGAGATCCAGCTCAGATAGTTGTCGTCCAGCGGCTCCTGTGGGCTGGCCCATAAGCTGAGCCTCCTATGCGTCTCTGCAGGACTGCTGTAATACCTGGGTTTTGGTCAGCCCTTTTCTGAGCTGTGCTACAGCCACTGAGAACAGAGATGGGTGGTTGTGGCTGGGCAGCTCTACAGGCACTGCAGACTGTAATGCCTCTTTCCACGTGCTCCTTTGTTTGCTCTTACATCTTTTTCCTTTCCCTGCAGGTGCAGAGTGAAGACAGTGTGCTTCTGTTTGTTATTGCCTGGACAATCACGGAAATTATTCGTTACTCCTTTTACACGTTTAGTCTATTAAACCATTTGCCTTACATCATCAAATGGGCCAGGTAAAGAAGTGCATAAGCGAAGACTAACTTTGAAAGCATCCATCACTGTATTCTCCTCTCACCACCTGAGTATTGCCTCCAGCTCCCCCAAATTCGAACTGAATGAAATGGAGGGGTCTCACTAGAATGGTCTTGACTTTCATCTCTAGAAACAGTTCTGCAGTCTCTGTGTTTTACTTAGATTATTTTTATGGAAATCAGTTCTTTTCTGTTAACTTATTCAGTAGAGATTTAATATCTGATTTTTGTCCTTATTCGATTTAGCTGATGAACTTGTCCCATTGTGGTGATTTCTGGTTCATATCTACCTCTCTTAGTCTTGTTTTTTCAAGAAACTATGAGTTTTAAGGTCATTTTTACTTAATAGCAAACATTATGTTGTTTTCTCAGCTTATGAGTTTTATTTTGCTTTTCATTTTAAGAATTCAATTAAGAATTCAGCACAGTGATTCACGCCTTTGTAATTCCCAAAACTTGGGAGGCTGAGACAGGAGAATTGCCCTAAATTTTGGCCACAGAATGAGATCCTTTTCTCAGTCACAATAACAAAATTCCGTTATGGCTTTGGCAAAAGACTGATGGCAGATCTGTCTATCCAGTTAGGATTTTGTGCCTGAAGGACTGGGGTGAGGAGGACACAGCATAAAGCTCCAGACTCACTTTGGAGTTGAGACTCCTCATTTCCTGGGAGGGAAACAGCTGTTGTTCAGTGATTACATTAGGAACAGCATCCCGTTTCCAACATTTCAGGTATATGAGCCTCTTTTATTATTTTCTGAAATAATTATATTCAGGAAAAAGGGGAGCTAGCAGCTCCCAACCCACCTGCACCGCCACTGTGCCGGCTCTCTGTCTGTGGGGATGGTTGTTGGCTGGGCCTTGGCTTTACTCTTGAAGAATTCTTTTTTTAATTGTGCATACAGTGTTCTGGCGTGGCACCAAATCTCATTATAGATGGTTGTGAGCTACCGTGTGGTTGCTGGGAATGGAACCCAGGTCCTCTAGAAGAGCAGACAGTGTTCTTAATCTCTTCAGCCCCTCTTGGAGAGTTCTTTGGCTCATTTTCCTCCGTGGTCTATGAACAATTCTTTACCACTACCCTGCCTAATGAGCTAGGTTGGCAACAGAGAATATGGCTTCTTTCTCAGCAGATTCCTGTGCCTGGAAGTTTTGTCCAGGTTAATCTTGAGCCATGAACAGGCACTGGTTTCTTAAATCAAAGCTGGTAATTTCCACAGGATGTTGATGCCGTAGAATAATTTGTAGGCCAGTCCTGTGCTAGTAGTACCTGCCCTCAGAATTCTTTTTGTTTAATATGTATAAATGTTTTGCCTACAGGCATGTATGTGTACCACATGTATGTCTGATGCCTGCAGAAGTCAGAGGGTTTTGGATTTCTTGGAACTGTAATTATGGATAGCTATGAGCCACCATGTGGGTGCTGGGAATTGAACCCTGGTCCTCTGTAAGAGCAGCCAGTCCTCTTAACCACTGAGCCTCTCTCCAGCTCTTCTGAATTCTTTTAAAACAGATGAAACTTTTTTGGGTTTTTTGTTTTGTTTTGTTTTTTGAGACAGGGTTTCTCTGTAGCTTTGGAGCCTATCCTGGAACTTACTTTGTAGACCAGGCTGGCCTCAAACTCATGGCGATCCTCCTGTCTCTGCCTCTTGAGTGCTGGAACTAAAGGCATTCACCACCACTGCCCAGCCAGATAAAACTTTTTAAAGTGAGAATAATTGTACGAGCCTCTCATGCAGCAATAATAGTATAATTGTGTGGGTTTATTTGTAAAATTAAAGGCTATTAAAAATTTAATGTTAAAATTAGTCAAGATTCTGTTTTCACAGTAGCATGTATAGGCATTTGGGAAACAGCAGAAAGTACATGTGTAATGTGCTGTTTTCTTCAATCCACATGCAGCTTGGTATGCCCTAGGAATTCCTGGGTAGCTGTTCTACCTCCTTCCTCTGTGCCTCCATGAGGAAGGCCCTTCGTATGTCTTAATGCCCCTTTGTTGGTCTCAAGAGGCATGTTCTGAAGAAGACAAGTTTTGAGGCTGGCTAAACACATTGACTTTGCTTTAGAACATTTAGAAACATGTACCTACAATGGGCCCTTTTCAAATTGCCTGGTAAAGGCTGAATATAAACAGGTGATCAGGAAATGCAGAGACAATAGCTTTCTGAGAAGACAGTGCTTCTGAACATGGCTTTGAGCCACACAGTGAGGTTTTGTTTTGTTGCAGGTACACGCTTTTCATCGTACTGTACCCAATGGGGGTATCGGGAGAGTTGCTCACAATATACGCAGCTCTGCCCTTTGTCCGACAGGCTGGCCTGTACTCCATCAGCTTACCTAACAAATACAACTTCTCCTTTGACTACTATGCATTCCTGATCCTGGTAATGATCTCCTACATTCCACGTAAGTATATTTATGTGCAAAAGTCAGCTCTACAGTAACTAGAGTTACATCTTTGCTTGTCTTTGCTTTATATCTAATATAAATCTCATTGATGGGAACACTTTGGTTTTCATTGATCACCAACTATCAGAAGTAATTTTCTCTGGTAGTAATTGAATAAAGATGAACCCTTCTTAGTGTGTGGGTTTGAAACACTGAAGAGGAGGCTAGGTCAACCCTGTATTAGGGAGAGTATTGAGGAGAAAGCAGAAAGCCACTGAAGGCCTTACCTTGCTTTATTCTCCTATCTCTTAAGAATTGTTTTATTATGGTTTGTGAGACACATTGTAAAAGATGTTTGCTTTGCTCGCTATATCAAAATAGGCAGCTCTGCTTCATTTCCAGAGCTTAGAAGCTTACTAGAAGAAACAAATAACAAAATGAAAACAAATGTTCTATTTTTCTACATTTCTCGTTTTCTTGTTGAGCACAAAACCCTCAGAATAGGACACAGTGTTCCCTTCAGTGTGGTTTCCAGTTATTCTAATAGAACCATTGATGGCTTAAATGTACGGAAAATTCAATGTACCGCTGAGTACACAGGGACGGAGCGGGAAGGGCACGTCCGACAGTGCCATCGGATCTTGTTGCTGTCACGAGGAGTGTTTTCCTCAGTTGTAACTCCTCTGGTTGATCTCTGTATTCCAAAAAGGACCTGTTAGACTTAAGGACAACCCCAGCTAACTCATCTTCTCATCCAGTTATACTGTAGCACTGTAACGCTGAATCTCCCTTAAACCCCACTAAAGTTCACACAGGGATAGATTTTATTTCTTTAGCCCCCAGCATTATCTGAGTGAGTCATCCTATGTTTGTGTCCCTCTGTGGAAAATTGCATTTTACGCATTGTGAGGAGGGGAAAAAAACTCCATCCAGATTTCATCTGCACATTTGTCTTGAAGAAATTCTTGAACACAGCAATCCTGTTTTATGGTTTGGTTTCCCTTCTATTCATTCCCAAACCCTCCCCTTTCGTGCTGGGTCCCTGGCAGCTAACAGCCATTTCTCCTCACATGGGAAAGGGCCTGGATGTTGAAACAAAAGACAAATCTGCAAGAGTGAAATGTGCATTACGCAAATGCACGGTTTTTTCACCTTTCAACGTTTGCTTCCTGGAGCTTCATGTTTTCAGCTCCAAAGCAGCAAGGAACAGCAGTGGTTTTACTACTCTCAGAATAGCAACCCCGTGGGCACCTTAGTTGTTTGTTTCTATTCTGACAAGCAGGAGATATGCCCCACACTGTGGGACTAAGAAGGCAGGGAGGGTGGCATGGACACACCTCTGAAGAACTTCCACACTGATGGTGATCCAGGGTCCAGCTCAGGGTTCCTGCCAGAGTCCCACTGCTGGTAGGGCCTCCATCTAGGAGCAGTTCTCAAGGCGGCCTCCCTCTGCTCTCCCCGGTAGCCAGCCTTGCCAAGCCTTCCTGATGGCCTATTGCTGGACTGACTAGCAGGTGAGGCATGAGCAGCCCTCCGTGATACTGGGGCCCTGGTGGAAACTACAGCCAGCACTGTGGGGTCTTCCATCTTGACCTTCAGGGAGAGGGGAGCAAGCGCAGACCTAAGGGCAGAACTTGCTCTCATTCTCGTTCATTTTTGAGGAGTGGGATTGTTGGGCCTTAGCACATAGCCTCTACAACTAGCCTGTGTCTGCAGCCCTAAGCTAGATTCACTGTCTTTTCACTTACATGTTTACTTTTTATTTATAAGGAGCACACATGTGAAGTCAGAGGACAAAAGTGAAGAGTTATTTCTCTTTCCATGTGAC
>NC_022010.1:44411277-44428408 GCF_000317375.1 Microtus ochrogaster
CAGTCATGTGTCAGTTCTCTTTCCATGTGACCGGGATCACAGTCATGGTGTCAGGCTTGCTCAGCAAGCCTCTTTATCCACCAAGTCATCAAGATTGATTTTTAGTTAAAGGCAGGCCATGTCCCTTAAGAGGCCAGTATTAGCTGTCTCACGTGGGTGCTGGGAACCAAACTCTGGTACTCTACAAGAGAAACATATGCTTTTTACAGCTGACTGTTCTCTCCAGGCACAGAACTCAGCTTTCCTAACCTTAGGTCTCTCCTCCTCCTTCCTTTCTGCTCTCCAGTTCAGAACCAACAGAAGATAGTAGATTTCTCAGTTGCCTATTCAGGTTAGTATCTTCTTCAAGGCTTTCTTTCATCAGTATGGCTAGATGTAGTTAAAGTAGCCATGTGTCCTGAATACTGAGGATTGACTTGCTACAGGGGCACCCCAGCCTCCAATCCACATCCTCTGCCCCTCCTCATTTCATGAGGGACAGTTGGACATAGGGGCAATTTACTCTGTTTTCTGCTGTCTTGTTCTTCTTTTTCTGCATTGACATTAGGAGTAAACTCAGGATCTACTGCTTAGAATGGGTAGGGTAGTAGTGTTCATCCTGATCACAGTGGTCATTCTGATAGAGACAGTATCAATGCTTTGACTGCCAAGAAGTCACCCCTGGAACAGAAAACCGCCCTAGATCATCCAGTGTCCAGCTTCCCACATACATTCCTCTTTCTACCTAGAACACTAAATGCCACTGCCGAGTGTAAGAGAACGGAAAGGGTCACGTCTGGGCCAGCAAAATGTCTATGGGTAAAGTGCCAAGTCTGGCAACCTGAGTGCCATCTCTGGAACCCACATGGTAGAGTGAAAAAGATGACACCTACAAGATGTCCTGTGACCTCCACACATGTACCACGGCACAGACACAATGCACACATACTAAATAAATGTTTATTAAAAATTCTAAATTTAGAAAAAGCCTCATTTCTGTAGTGTGACCCTGCTGATAGCCTCAAGCTCTTTCCCATGAGACTGAAGGAATGCATGACCATCTTCTGCTTCTACTACCAGTGAGGGAGCTAATGAATAGCCTCTAGTACTAACCTCTGAAGATGCCATGGGGCATTGCTGTAAAAGCCCAAATGGAGACAGTCCTGGAGCTCCCGTGTCACTACAGGACTGGTACATGAGCCGGGAACTAAGCTGGAGACGTAAAAACATACAGAGACAGAGAGACGCAGACACGGCTCATCCTCGATACAAGAATGCCCAGTGCCAGTCTTTATTGTGCCCAGGGATCCTTAGCCACGCCTAGTTCTTGGGATCAGCTTATATAGGGATCCTTAGCCACGCCTAGTTCTTGGGATCGAGCGGCTGCAGGCACAGGTGTTTTGCTCAGTTCACTCCAGCAGCCAAAGGGTCTGAGAAAGTCAAGAGGCCAGGGATCTATAGTTCCCAACACATTGCCACCCCCTGTGAGTGATGCAGTAGTCACAAATGCAGCCAGTCCTGGGCCTGCTCAGCTCAGAGAGCCCCTTTCCTAGGGAAAGCTGGCGATGTGGCTGGCCCACGTTTTTAAATGATTACAATTAGCACTCCCTATGGCTTAATTATATCCTTATTTCCAGTTTTTAGATTATAGAGCTTGTCAAATTTTCTGGCTTTCGTACCAAAATAGTTGTGTCACTATTGAATTCTTTGCATAAGCTGAGCCTCTTCCATGAGTAACTTCCTCCCTGGAAGTAGCAAATGGGGTGGCAACTGGGCTTGGAGCCTGTTGGCCACATCTCTGGATACCTCCTGATACCTTGAAGCTCTTTAAGAGGGGCATTTAAATTTTGGTCAGCTTAAAGCCAAGCATAGTGGTGCACATCTTTAATCTCAGCGCTTGGGAGACAGAGACAGGCAGATACTCTGGTTTACCTAGCAAGTTTCAGGACAGCCGCGACTACAGAGAGACTCTGTCAGGAAAAAAAACAAACAAACAAACAAACAAAAAAAAAACCAGTTATCAGCTTAAGGAATTAACTTTCCCAGGAGAGCTGGCAATAGTAGAAGCCCCCTTCCCTCAAATACAGGCTATTCTCTGGAACACAGAGATGGGGCCACTGAAAGGGAAGGGAAGGGTCCTTACACAGTGTTTCTGTGGTGATTGGGTGTCCCCGTTTGCAGTAGCCATGTGAAGACCAGGTTGTCAATCAGCACTTCTCCACTGGGCATTTGGTTTGTGGTGAACAGGTGTTAGGCATATTTTGGCATCCCTGTTTCATATTCTAAATGCTCATTACTCCAACCCCCTTGCCAAACATTCTCTAGGGAGGCAGTCTCTCCTCTAAAATCAATACCAAGGACAGAAGGCTTTCCAGTACCCAAAATACTGGCTTCCCTTCTATACCCCTAGTGCTACTTTGTTATGTCTGCGCCCTCTTCTCCCTCCTCATTCTGCCTGTCATAGATAAGCCTTTCTCAGTATGTGCCCTGAGGTGATCACTATGGCCCCACCCCCAAGCAGTCCAGAGCCCAGGACCTGATCAGGTTCCCTGTGAGCACCCAGGCATGTTGTTTACCCTCTCTGGAGCTGTGATTTCCTCTCCTGAAATCGGGAAGACTCCATCACATGTCTTTCTCTGGGGTTCTGAAGTTACCTAGAATAAATGTGGTTAGTGGGGTGTAAGCAAGTTTTGGGCCCATTGCTCAGTGACAGAAACTTGCCTCGTGTGACACTGTTTCTAGTCTCCGGCATGGATGATAACTATTTGGTGACCTCTGGCATCTTGACTCTTGTGGTAGTGGCAATAGTGTCTGCCATTCCACTGCACACTGCTTTCCCTTCAGCTGGAGCAGGAGAGTCCCATGTTGTTCCTCCCTCTCCACGCCTGTTTTATTAGTGCTATTGGTCACCGTCTGGAGCCGTGCTTTGAGTGAGTGAGTGGAGCTTCCAAAGGTTTCTAAGCCACTGTTCTCTTCTTGTCTTCCAGTTTTCCCCCAGCTGTACTTCCACATGCTCCACCAGAGAAGAAAGGTCCTCTCTCGCACTGAAGAACACAAGAAGTTTGACTAGCTCTCTACACCACTACCCGAAACCAAACTTTTCAAAGATCAAAAAATGCTGCAGACTTTTTGAGTTCCCAGTACATTTCATAGAAAATAAGTAAGAACTATTTTTAAAATATTAAAAACAAAATAAGAACCAAAATCCAGTGTCACATGGGCCTGGGATTTTATAAAAAATAAAAATAAAGATAAAAATGCAGAAAGCTGTTAGTTCAAGCATCCTAGCTGGTCCTTTTCAGCATGCTATTACCAGGAGTTCCCAGTGTCTGTGATGGTCCTAAAAGGGGTTGGTGTTTATCTTCTCCATGTCCTTCATATACCTGACAGATAGAGACCTGTAACACTGAGTTCTCGAAAGCTGCAGTCTGCAGTGTGTTTAGCATCCCCTTCTCAAAGTGCTTGACGGCATGCTGGAAACTCTCTGTGATTAAGAAGCAGCAGTTTATCCTTTGGAATGCTCTGAAGTTCTGGCTAGGACCTAGCCCTCATATCTAGTGAATGAGTTATAAGATGTATATGCCTGTGAAGCTTCGGGTAGTGCCTGTAACCAGAAAGCCACTAAAAGCCTAAGTCTTTCATTTGTTCTCAATTGACTCATTACTGCCTGCCACTAAGAACCATGCTTGGAGTTAGTAAGTCTGTATACTGTAAAGACCCTTACCTGGGCTTAGCTTCTGCAGGTTCTAACAAGCCAAGGTGTGAGAGGGGAGGCTCAGTACCTAGTAAATGCCCAGTACCTCCATTGTACCCAGCTCAGAGCACAGATGTGTACTGGCCCAAAGCTATTCTCATTGCCAGACTCGAAGCCCGCATTACACAGGAGGAGAAAATCTGTAGTTACCACCATAGTTCAGAAAAGCATTCAGAAATAGATATAAATCTATACTTACTTTTTATTTTAGCTTTTGACTCTTCTGTTTGGATACTTTTCCTGATTGTGGCCCTGTGTTAATTCCCACTGCCTTGTAAGTTCAGTGACACACATGTCAGAGCAGCCCCCAGCTGGCTTTCACTGTGGGCATTGTCTAAGGAGTCTTCTCAGCACTGAATTGCCTAACTGTCTATGGAAGTCCCTTTAGGAAAGGTTTGGAGGAGACAGGCAAAACCTGAGTTACTGCCCTGCCCGCAGCTCCTCACAGTGCACTCAACAAACTGTCCTTTTAAAAATAGAAAGCAAAGTTCTAATGAAGATGCCAGGCCCGAGTTTAGATGTGCACCTGATTTCAGACAGCACATTAATAGGATCACGTCCCTTGTTTTCTTTTCTGTTTAAGACTTTAAAAATCTTGCCATTGTCATTTAGAATATAATTGTTCCAATCAGAAGAATATAATGAAAACTACATTTTCAAATGTGTATTTTCATAGGAGCTTGAAAAACCAATGCAGGCAGGTGTGTAATAAGTTATTGTCAAAGGGAACATTAGAATTCTGCCTCCAGTCAGCTCTCTTAACTTGGCTGTGTTTAAATCACAATCTATTCTGGTATTTGATAGACAAATATATGGAAAAGATTTTCTTCAACTTTTTATTTCTCCAAACTGTACTTCTGTAAAACAGAATCAACTTGGGTTATCAGTCTTGTATCTGATAAGATTGTCACAGTTGTGTCGGAATGGCTGCAGGAGGTGATGTGAGAAGCAAACCGTCCAGCCCAAGGACAGGGTTTTCCTGGGGCGTTCTGCGTTGGCTGAACTACATCGAATTGAATGTGGGTGATGAGAACACAATCACCGGTTTCCTTCAGAAAGGATCTCAATCCAGTGTCTTCTGGACTTGAGCACTGAAGGCACAGCAGGTGTGTGCAGCTGTCTGTCAGTCACCTCTCTTGGCAGCTGGCTTTTAGTGTTTTGTTTTGGTTTTTTTTTTCCTTTCCTTTTTCATCCCTAACATGAATTAACTTCTTCTTTGGAATTAAGGTAATTTTGTTCTTTTATAAATTGAGAACATCCAGTCCCTCCAAGTGTCACGTCTAATAGTGAGGTGTGACTGAGGAAGGTGCTTCTCAGGGTACTTCAAAGGGTACTTTCAGACTTAAGAGTCTGAGGCATCATCTTCCCCACACCCGTGATGGTCTCAGATCTTCCCAAGGGGCCCTCTTGAAGGGAAGGATTATTTGAGGTGCACAGCAGTGCTCTGTAGACTCGTGTTGTTAATCTGCATCGTGCTGAGGTGGGGACCACTCACTGCACGTCCTGCTCTGTAATCAGAGGCCCCGTGGAGTTAGTCACAGAATAAGCGCTGTTCCTCTAAAAGCCAACTGAGCAAGAGGATGATGTAGCCGACACCAGCCCAAGAGGCAGACGAGGGATCGCTCGTGCTGCTGCTTTTCACTCCTGCTGGCTTTTCATTTCTAATAAAAGCTGGTGTCACTGTGGTCCGCCTGAAAATCACATTCAGTTCTGAGTTTCAGATCAACCATTATGAAACATCAAAGTCAATACATACTGCTCCTTTGAAATTTGGGTGAAAAAAAATTACACAACCATATATATAATCATTTTTGTATTTTTTCTATGTTGTGGAAACCAAAATTGTAATTTTATAAGTCTTTGATTCACTAAAATTATATAATTTAAATGTATTTTTTGTATATTTAGAAATAAGGAGCTCAAAGACTATGCTTAACTTTCTATGCATGCATTTGAAAGCTGTTTTTATCTGATATTAATGTAGTAGGTTATACTCATCAAACACTGATCTATGTTGCATTCAAAATAAACTGGTGTGTGCTCTGCCTGGGTCTGATCTGGGCCATGTTGCAAGAATGTGGAAACTCCCCTTCCCTTACAGACTCCAGCTTGTTCTTTGATGATTTTCAAATCTGTTTCTGATACTACCACTTCTCTACTTACAGAAAAAATAGACTTTATTAAGATGTTTCTTTCTACCAGTTAGTGTTCGGGTTCACCAAGGCAGGCTGCCAACAGGCTGCACAAGGCTGCGAGTCCCCCGCCCCCCAGCTGAGGAACCAGAAGTCTACAACATTAATCAGTAAGAAGTGAAGATGGAAGATCCTTTGCCCTAGAATGGGGTTTTTGTTTATTTGTTTGGGGGGTTTCCTAATACTAAGCTGAGTCCCCAGGCAGCAGATAACTGTTTCCCAGCAGTGTTCGTCTTCCATGATGAAACTAGATGTGATGAAGTTCAAGGACCTCACCCTGAACGTGGTTCCAGTTCCAGAAAGTTCCTGGGAGTTTTTCACGTGGTCAAACTCACCTAAGAAGTGTTGGAGGGACCTTGGTTAGGATGCCCTCCCGCTCTGGATCCAGTTTCTTTCTCTAGAACGGTCTCTGTGCACAGGCCTGTCCAGTCTCCTAGGTGCCCCCACCTAAATCTGCAGTGTTTCTCAAAGTTATCCACTGTCTGGTATCCCAGGGGAGAACATCTGCTCTCTGCACAGCAGCCTGAGCGCCCCTCTCCTGTGCAGGATCCTTTGTTTCTCATTTACGTGAAAAGGAATCAGGCGGGAAAGTCAGTCATCCTGTACCATCTCAGGGTGGTGGTGAGAACTGGCACTTTCTGGTTGCCGTTGTCTACTTTGTGGCAATTATGTGTGCTCTGTTGATGTTAGCCTTAGCCTGAAGACTTGCCTGGTGCGATTAGGAAGCCTCCTATTACACAGCCTTCTGTGCTGCTGGGTTCTGCCCCTTAACGAGTGAGAACTAGCATTGCGATTCATCATATAGTTATTTTTTAATCCCAGCCTTACAAATAGCCTGGCTCATTGTCAAACCATTTGGTGGTGAAGAAACTGTTTAAGTAACTATACCCCAAAATAGCCATACCTATTAACATTCCCCTCCTTGTATCTAAGCCAGATCAGGGGAGAGCCATGAAGTTCTTTTGTGTTTTTAACCAATACTTTCTTTGAAAAATGTGAGAGACTCCTTGTTTTTGTGTTTGTTTTTTTTTTCCATTTAGACTGGCACTCATGGTGTTACATGGGCAAATCTCCATATCAAAAAATAAAAAGGCAAATTTGTCCCATGACCCCCATTGGGTAATCTTTCTAAAACAGTGAGACGCTTTGTATTGAAACATCCAATGTCTCTTTTGTAAAACACTTTGTTTTCTGGGAGCTTCCTAATTCTAGAGCATAAACTCCTGTCTGCCGCATCACTTTCACGTCTGTATGGCAGTGGGCTGATGGAATCCAGACATGCTGCAGTTACAGCCTTGGTTGAAGTCTGGAACGCCATTTCCGCCAGCGAGTTGTAGTGGCCAGCCGTTCCCGCTGGGGGGCAGCACCTCGCAGGCTATCTGGGCTTTGGGAGCACTGGCAGCATCGCAGAAACAGCTTCAGCCCAAGGATAAGAAGGGCAGCAAGGCACACAGATGAAAACTAGTCACGCATCTATTGTCCATATAAAGCAAAGGCAGGTTGAGAGCACATTCTGGAAGCATACAAAGAAAAAGTAGCTTGGGTGCCTGCCTTGAGGGTCAGGTTTTTCCCATAGTGCCCTCCTGTTTTGCACAGCCCAGAGCTTTGAGAGCCAGGGCAGCAAGCAGGTGTTAGCTCCGCTCTGCAGCCGAGCCTGCGTGTGATTATCTGAAATGCCCCAGGAGGTCCTTTCCCACTCTTGCTTTGTCTCTGGATATTTTTGGAGGGCAGTCTGGGCCATGAGAAAATGTCAGACCACCTTATAAGGCAGTGTCTGGACCCGAGAATGCTGTCTGCAGTTTGCTGGGTACACTGTGGACTTGAGTTAACTTGACTCGTGGACTGTGGGTTTTCTCACAGATTCTAAATACTCTGCCCATGCCATGAATTATTCTCTTTAAAAGGCTGAACCTCTTCCTCCAGAGAGCTGCTTAAACAGCCGCCACATTGACATGACCAAGCAGATAACCCAGGGCTAATCCAACCAGATGTGTCAGCCATCCATCACAGTTCTGGGTGGATGTGTTGGGGTGGGGGTGGCCGTGGTTTCAAACACTGAAAGTTTTCTCCTATCAGCTTTTACTCTATGAGTATATTTTGAATCTCTAAGAGGAGGTGCTGTGTTAGAGTTTCCAAACCTGTTTTTTCCCAAGGCTCTCTGAACACATCTTGAAAATTATGACTGTTGGTGGTAGCCTTCCAAAGGATAGCCACCTGTTCTTGGAGATGGTGGAAGTGGAGTTCAACCTGGGATCTGGGGAGCTTGCTACTTCCGTTTCTAGGTGGGTCGGATTTTTAGATATACCACTCTCATCAAATAAGTACATGGATGCTTAGCTTGACGATGTAGGTATGCCCAGCCCAGATGGAGTGTGACGGTTGCTGGTGTTCCGTGGGTGTAAAAGGTGTCGCTAGTGCGCGTGACTCTGTCCATGATGATCCAAGCCAAGTTCAGTCAAACCCCTAGGGCTCCCTGCCTGCCCAGTAGGAGTCTAAACTCCATCCCCCCCTTAAATCCCTGCTTTCACCAAGAAAGCAGTGACCTAGGCTAGGCATGTTGCTCACACCTGTAATCTTAGCATTTAGGAGGCTGAAGCAGTGGATTCCTGAACTATAGAAAGAGATGCTGCCTAAAAAAATAAATAAATAAAAACAGGCAGGTGGTGGAGGGGAAGGGGCCATCAGTAGCAATCTTTCCAGTTTTTGCTACCAAAATCCTAAACCTGTTTGGGAAACACACTTTGCCTCCTCCTAACCTTTACCCAAGGCCCATCCCTCTGCTGTACTCTAGATATTCAGTCTGAGTCTCTTGGCACTGCCTCTGGGCTCTTTCCCACACTGCTTCTCTCTCCTCTCCTGCCATGCTATGCCACTGACATGGTTCTGTCAAGATTGCTGGTGGTCTCCGTGTTATAGGTTCAGGGCACACTGTTTAGTCCTTGTCTTAGGGCTGGGCACCCAGCAGTCTCAGACTCTAGAGACCACGATAGGGTTTTGGAATAAACCAGGAGGCTCAGCAATGCCCAGTGCTAGCCCAGGACTCTTGTTTCTCCTCCATGGAGAGTAAACAAAAAAAGTGTCATGGCTAATCTTTCCAGGGTGGAATTCCTCTAGGCTGGGAAAGAGCCTCAAAACATTCCTCCCTAAACCGATGTGAAGTGGTCACTTAGACTAAGGAAATGACGAGACCTTCTAAACTCGCCTCAAATGTCATCCCATTCCTCATCCCAGCACTAGCAGGGGAGGGAAAGACAGATTGAGCGCCGGTGCCACTGCACTTTGGCTGGCCGAGGACTAGGCCGAGAAGGCAGGGCAGTTCCCAAGGAGAGCTAGGGAGAACGCCCCTACTCCTCTCGCTACTTAAGCCTGGGAGAGGCAGAGATCCCAGCCCAATGCACTGACCTCTTAAGGCCCATCAGCAGCATCCATAACCTTGAGACTCGGCATTAAGATCAGCATCCCTCTTCCTTGGGGAGAAGCAAAGATGCCGTGGGAGGATAAGGGAAGTCTTCCTGGGAGCCAGCACCCTCCCTCACATCAGCAGCTCTGTTTTCTCTTGTCCATTAGCCCACACTTTTGATTTTCTAGGCCAAGCTTTATTGCCTCTTTCCCAACTTGGTTTCTCGCGTACTTGGTATGCCTCCAAGAACTCCGGGCACTCGTTAAAATCAGCCCTGGGCTACCCCTAAGCCCACCCAACTGGCAACACTGAAGCCTGAGGGTCTATTTTTTTTTTTTTTTTTGCTAGCGCTTATGAGTGATGGGTAGTTTTACTTGCAGGGGCATATGGAGAAATTTTACTGTGTGTTACACAGCATGCTTGTGTAAGTCAGAGGACAACTGGGGTAATCCATGTGGATTCTGGGAGATGGAATTCAAGTTATCCTGACTGGCAGCAAATGTGCCTGCTAAGCCATCTCCTTGACCCTCTTGAGGAGAGTTTTTGAAAAACAATGTGGGACTCCTGGACTTGGTGGTTCCTGTAGTGACATTTCATTTGTATTTTAATAAATAAAGCTTGCCTGAAGATCAGAGAGTAAAACAGCCGCATTGGTCAGCCTTACAGACCAGGCAGTGGTAGCACACACCTTTAATCTCAGTAGCCACACTAGTTTGCCATGGAAACTGGGCAGTAATGGTGCACGCCTTAAATCCCAGCCCTAGAGAGGAATATAAAAAATGGGAGGAGACAGGTTTCAGGCTCAGTCTCATTCTGAGGATTTCTGAGGGCAGGAACGCCATCTTTGGACTGAGGTAAAGGTAAGAGCCGGTGACTGGCTGCTTTGCTTTTCTGGTCTTCAGCTTAACCCTAATATCTGTCTCTGGGTTCTTATTAATCGTGCTACGAATTCCATCTCTGTTTTCCTTCTCATTCTATCCCAAGGCCTTTGACCTGCGGGGCTAGAGCAGATCTGACTTGTGAATATATTCTGTTGGACCCTCATTGTCTCTTTAATCAAATAAGTTGCCAACAATTTGAAAGTATAAGATGCCATGTAGTCTTCTAAAATAAAAAAAAAAAAGCTGAGGCATAGGAAGTTGCCATCGGGCCTTGGTGACAACCAGGGAGGGTGTCACCTGTTGGATCTGGTGCTTGGAAAGGGAACTAGCTCAGGCTCCAGTGCTGGCTGTCCAGTCCTGCAGCTCACC
This sequence comes from Microtus ochrogaster, assembly GCF_000317375.1. Taxonomy (NCBI): domain Eukaryota; kingdom Metazoa; phylum Chordata; class Mammalia; order Rodentia; family Cricetidae; genus Microtus; species Microtus ochrogaster. The sequence goes on from NC_022010.1 coordinate 44,421,853, forward strand.
CTGGCACTGCCCATCCGGGTCCTGGAGGCTCCTGGAGCAGATGCTGGGAAGAGGACAGATCTCCTCGGACTTTTGACCTCCACCAGGGATCCATAGCCACATTGGAACTCCCGTCTCCCGCCCCGCCACAAATCTTCATCCTCCGCGGTCCTCTTCCACTGCTGTCTTTCCTGCCTCTGACGGCCTCAACCAGCCACACAAGGCAGGCCCTGGAGCCATCTTCTCTCCTGGGTTCTCGCCTGTCCTCACTTCACTCAGTTGCTCAAGCCTGTTGATTTTAGGTCCTGAGCATCCACTGTCCACCTGCTTCCCTCCTCTGCTCCCCCACCCCCCACACTGCATAAGCACCCACTTTTAAAAAAGTATAAAAACAAAATACAAAACAAAAAACTGGGCACAGTGGTGCTCCCCTCTAATCCCAGGACCAAGGGGACAGAGACAAGGCTCCCTGGGGCTCATGGCCAGTGAAGTGAGTCTAGCTGAGTCAGATAGCTCCAGTATCAAGGAAAGCCCCTATCTAGAGAGGGGGAGAGAGAGAGAGTTGAGGGAAACACCTGATGTTGACCCATGTGCGCATCACACACACACATACACACATACATACATACACACACATACACACATACATACATGCACACATACATACATACATACAAAGTAGAATATTTAAATATGCTTATGAAAGCTGGTTGCTGAGGCTTGCGCTGGCTTCCCCTTTGCCCTCCGGACATCTTTGATGACTCCTGGAAAAGCACAGTTAGTGCCTGGGAAGGTGGAGGGGCCTGAGAGGTGCCACCTCCTAGATCCTGGTCTATGGCGCCCTGCACGGCTGCCTTCAAGCTGAGGTAGAGCTTTTCCCAGACTTGACTTGTTCCTCAGGCACTTGCTATTGGCAAAGCTGCTAGCCACTGGGAGTTGCCCACAGGATTCCTGGAGGCCTGGGGTAGATTCCGGCAGCACCCAGCGGCAGCACTTGTCCCCACAAGGGGATCTCAGAGCAGTATGGAAGCCACCTTTCTTTGGCACATTTCTGTGTCTGAGCTGTTAGTCAGGCTCCAGGCACCTCTCTGCCTCCCAGCAAAGTATGGATGGGCATGACCTGCCAGTGACTAGCACAAGTCACCTCATAGACAAAGGAAACTAGAGTCCCACCCACTCCATGGAAGGCTGTCACTGCCCCCAAACCCCAGCCCACCTCTAACCTAAGGGAACTATGACATTAGAGCTGGAAGGTGCCTCAGCCTGCTCTGTCACCTCAGGCTTCTGCTTACATAAAGATGGAAATGGGGCCAAGGAGGGAAAAGGTGTGGCCCGATAGTGACAGAACTGCTGCTTTTTACCCTGCTCCTCAGCCTGCGCGATGGTGTGCAGGGAACATCTGGGTGCCCCCCACAGCCTGCGCAATGGTGTGCAGGAAACATCTGGGTGCCCCCCACAACCTGCGGGATGGTGTCCAGGCCACATCTGGGTGCTCCCCACAACCTGCGGGATGGTGTGCAGGTCACATCTGGGTCTCCTCACAGCCTGCGGGATGGTGTGCAGGCCACATCTGGGTGCTCCCCACAACCTGCGGGATGGTGTGCAGGCCACATGTGGGTGCCCCCCACAGCCTGTGGGATGGTGTGCAGGGCACATATGGGTGCTCCCCACAGCCTGTGGGATGGTGTGCAGGGCACATCTGGGTATGCCAAGTGGGCATATCTGGCTCCTTGGTGACCCAGGCTCCTGACCAAGGCAGCAGAGCCACAGCTTGGGGGGGGGGGGGAGCACTCCAAGTACATTCCTTCCCGGGGCTTGCAGAATAAACCCTCTTTGGGACCAAACAACACTCAACACTTTCACAAGAATCACCCAAGACCATCAGAAAACACAGGTCTCTCTCTCTCTCTCTCATATATATATATATTCTGTGATGGTCTCTGGAGGCCCAGTCAGCACTTAGGAAAAGAAGTCTCCAGGCTCTGTCCTGAGTCAGCCTCAGCACCCCTCCCCCCACTGGAGACAAGGAACATGGGGTGCTCGGCCCCTTGTCACAAATCTCCATTCCAAGCCAGGCAGCTGTTTGACTTGGCTGATATATTTAGAAAAGTCAGGCTCTGGTTGCTCCCTGCTCCCTCCCAAAGTGTGAACTGCACCCATCACGTGGAAATGTGATTCACTTCTGAGCCACTTCCCACCACCTCCAAGCATCCCTCCTCTCCCACCCCGCCTCACTCATCCCCATCTCCTCCCTCTGCTCCTCTCGGCTCCATGTGGGGAGCAGATGCCTCTGGCTGGTAGAAAGCAGCCCTGGCCAGTGGCAAAATGTCCCTTTTGTGTTTGGAGACGGCAAGGCATTGTTCTCCAAAGACTGTTTCCACTTTGAATCCCTCCTGACCCTCATTTTTACACACACACACACACACACACACACACACACACACACACACACGGTGCCTTCCTATGGTCTTTAGGAGCTCCATGCCCAGCTAGAGACCCTCATATAAACAAATATGCCAAAGCTTAGCTGTGCCTACTGCCGACTGACAGCTTTTTCTTTCTCCTCTAAAATATTTTTTTTCATTTTAAAATTATGAGAGATCACATTTTTAAAAAATTAATTTCCTGCTTCTCTTGAAGAAACATGTGGCGTTCCTGTCACTTTAGGTCCTGCTCCTTTGCTCCACAGTGGCTCCCTGGGGAACAGACAGACACCTGTCGTTTGGAGAGAAGGGTCCCTGAGCCACCTCATCAGACTTTGATGCTCACATGTGTCTTCTGGCTGGCAATGGAGGTTTTGGGGACAGACAGCCCACACAGCCTGGGCCTTTTATGGCAGCAGGTGACGAGAGGCATAGGGACATGAAAGAGGGCCTGCTCGCATGTCTTTTATTTCGCGTTCGCTATGTCCCTTGGTCTTCTGAGATTCTCCCCCTTCCTGCTCCTCTCACCCCGCTCCTATGCCCTATATTATTGCCTGTGCTGTTCTATTTTAGCACGGCACCAACCTCCCCAACCTGCCTGGTTCCATGGGGGCAGAGCTGTGTGATGCCTTGGAGTCAGGCCGGGGTTCGCTTTCACCACTCTCTTCAGCCTTTACACATAAAATAGGGACAGAAAATTCAGGGTATCTGTGAGGGTTGGCTTGAAGTGTCCTAGCTCATTGATAGCCAAGGATGTTTACGCTTGCCTCAGTGATGGGCTAAAGAAGACCCAAAAGAAGTCAGTCCTGTCTGTCCTTACCCTGGTTCCAGGAAACAGCTCCTGTCCACAGGATGCCCTCCCCTCAGGAGTCCAGAAGTGACCATGTGACTTAGTCATCATTCTGTAGCTGTGAAGAGACACCATGACTAAGGCAACTCTTATGAGAGAAAGCATTTAATTGGGGGCTGGCTTACAGTTTCAGAGACTTAGTCCACTTTCACGGTGGGGAGCCATGGTGGCAGAGAGCATGGCAGTGGGCAGTGGGAGCCTGGTGGCTGGGAGCATGGTGGCAGGTAGCAGGAGCCTAGTGGCTGGGAGCATGGCAGCAGGTAAGTGTGGTGCTGAAGTAACTAGAAGTTACACCCTGGTCGGTAAACTGAGAGTTCTACATCTTGATCTGCAGGCAGCAGGAAGAGACACTGGCCTGGGATGGGCTTTTGAAACACTTCTAACACACCATCAAGGCCAAGTCTTCTAATCCTTTTCAAATAGTGTCATTCCCTGATGACTAAGCACTAAGTGCAATGGAAAAATTAAAAATGCTGCAGGATCCCCAGCGGCAGTAAGCAGCAGAAATGCTGTAGGTCCCCAAGTGGTGGTAGCAGGCCATGTGGCTGCAGACAGCGAGCCCTGAGAGCAGCCAGTCCCAGGCAGAGATGGCTGCCCGTCCCTGAGCGGTGGTTGGTCCCAGGCTGGGAGACACGTGGTGGGCAGGCAAGAGACAGAGACATGGATAGGCATGACATGCAGAGTGAGGTTGAATATTTATTCAGGGGGTTATGGAGGGGGAAGGGAGAAGGGGAGAAGAGCAGAGAGAGAGAGGAGAGAGAGGAGAGAGAAGTGGGGGAAGGGGAGAAATGGGGAGAGAGGCAGAAGCTGCCTCTCGGAGAGGAAGACAGAAAAGAGAGAGAGAGACTAAGGCTGCAAGCAAGAAGGAAGACCTGCCTGCCTCAGTGGATGGGGGAGGGAGTGGGCGTGGCTTGTCTCTTAAAGAAACAGAACAACCATTACACTGACTAGTTTTTTTGTTGCTGTTGTTGTTTTGTTTTTAGGAACTGTTTGTTTTTCAAGACAGGGTTTCTCTGTGTGGCCGCTCACGATACAGGAACTCACTCTGTCGACCAGGCTGGCCTTGAACTCACAGAGATCCACCTGCTTCTGCCTCCCGAGTGCTGGGATTAAAGGCGTGCGCCACCACCACCCGGCAACTTCTGACTCTTGAGAGCAAACACCTCCTTGCATGATGAGTTTCCTTAGGATGCTGGCTGGTCAGGACCAGGGACCCTCCATTAGGCCAGAACAGTTCCCAACGGTGTTTGTTTAAGCCCAGGGCCTTGGCACCCATGCCTCAGATCTTTTTATCTACCTGTGGTTGGAAGGGCAATAGCAAGGAACTAATGACCGCCATGCATCCCATGCGCAGGAGTGACTGGCAGACCCCCACACAGCACCGCCCCTACCATGCTTTGGCATGGTAAAAGAACTGTGAACTTCCTAAAGGATGCTGCTGTGCCGGGCTCCTCCCAGCCTTCTCCGGGTCTCCATCCCCACCTCTGAGCACTGCTGGAGGTCTCCCAGGCAACACCTGGCCTGAACACCAGACGATTTAAAGGAGAAGCATTTTGAGGAGTGAGTGCAGCCTCGAGAATGCTCGGGGGCCATCAGACTCTCAGGAGCAGGGGTAAATACCAACAGTCTGCACCAAGAGGCCTAAGACCAGAAAGGCAGAACTGAGGCTCCAAGGGAGAGAAAAGGGCCAGATGAAAGCCCAGGCTGCCTTCAAGCACGATGACTCTGTAGCCGAGGATGCCCTTGAACTCCCAATCCTTGCACTTCTATCCCTAGAGTGCTGGGATGACAGGTGTCTGCTACCATGCCTAGTTTAGGCTGGGGATCGAACCCAGGGACCTGTGCAGGCTAGACAGGCAATCTACCGACCGAGCTACATCTCCAGCCCTCACCCATCTCTTTCCATTAGGCTAGGGATCCTGCCATCTACTCAGACCCTTTGTTCCTGGCCTTCTCATGTTGGCAATAAAGTTTGGAGGTGAGAAGGGGCCCAGCTTGAGTTACATGAGACCCTGTCCCCAAAAAACAAAAGTTCTTCTTCCTCAGGCACCTCATGAAAGTTTTTCTCATGGTCAAAGGCAGGCCGGGAAGTCTCTTCCACGGCTCATATTTCAAATGCAAAGACTCCCCGCGTGCAGCCCTCATGCATGGAGGAGCCCAGGGAGCATCGAGCTACTGTGTAGGCCTTGCTATGCCAAGCACCGTTCATGTTCTTTATAGATATTAACTGACCTAGTTCTTCCGACTTCTACAAAGTCATTCTGTCAGGCGCTCATTCTGCAGATGAGGAAGGACACCATGGCACAGAAAGGATTAAGCCCACCCAAAGTCACCTGACACATGAATGGCAGAGCCTGTGCCCTTTGTGAGTTCACTAACTGCATTGCCTTCACATGGCTGCAAACCCTGAAGTGAGCGTCCCTCCCTGCTTGTGACATCTTGGATGATTTCTGGCTACAGTGACCCATTTGGTCACCAACACCCACCCCTGACAGCACAAGGTCCAAACAACGAGGGCCACTGGACTCTCTGGGCTTCAAGTGAAGCTCTTGATAACCCAGAAAAGGCAAGAAGTTCAAGGATGAACTTCCTTTGTGACCTCTGAGGAACACAAAACACCGAAGTCCCCTGTCTCTTCCCTGTTTGATCACCTTGTTTAGCCCTGTTCAAAAGGAAGGGATTCCAGTTCGGGATGCAGCTACTCTTGAACTCGTGGCTGGAGTACCAGTCCATGGGTCCCTTGGACCACTGTGATCTGCATATTACAAGAAGCTAAACTTTCAGTCATTAAGATTTGTAGGCCTCCAGTAGCTATTGATAATTGTTGCCTTAACAGAACCTAGCATCACCTGGGAGGCAGGCTTCTGGGCCTACCTGTGAGTGTTATCTTGATTATGTTACCGTGGGGAAACCTGTCTTAATTATAGGTGGGACCAGTTGGGCAGTGGTGGCACACACCTTTAATTCCAGCACTCGGGAGGCAGAGGTGGGCAGATCTCTAAGTTTGAGGTTAGCCTGGTCTACCGAGCGAGTTTCAGGACAGTCAAGGCTACACAGAGAAACCCTGTCTAAAAAAAAAAAATTCCAGGTGGCCCATTCCCACATTAGGGAAATCTGGACTGTGTGAAGTGGAAACAGCAGGCTGAGGACTTGCATGCACACACTGTCCTCTGAGCTCTGATGCAGCCCGCTGCTCCACTTCCTCCAGCCTTGCTGTCCCCAATGTAACCTGAACTGTGAACCAAAATGAGCCCTTTTTCCCTTAAACTGCTTTTGTCAGCATACTACCTCATTCCCAAATATA
>NC_022010.1:44428650-44435130 GCF_000317375.1 Microtus ochrogaster
ATCCCTGCCCAGTAGACACCATGACCTTCTATGTGCTATTTTCCTGTAAATACATACCTGTAATAAAAATTCATTTATAAATCAGACATGTAAGAGAGCAACAAAAATAACTTCTAGAAAAAAAGAAAAACAACAGTAATGTACTATGATAAAAAGGCCTTACTTGCAGGGCGGTGGTGGCGCACGCCTTTAATCCCAGCACTCAGGAGACAGAGGCAGGCAGATCTCTGTGAAGTTGAGGCCAGCCTGGTCTGGGCTACAAGAGCTAGTTCCAGGACAGACTCCAAAGCTACAGAGAAACCCTGTCTTCTGTCCTGGGGCCATTGTTATATAAAATAAGGACGACTTCACCACAATTTCTTGAAAGTTTATCTGCTAAGTTAGATGCTTACTGATAAGTAATGGGGGGTAGTCCGTCCAGACACTCCACAAAGGGAGCGTTCAGGACTGAGCAGGGCTGAGGATGGGAACAAGACTTCAACTTGTTACCACAAGTGAAGTACAAAAGTGCAATCTAAAAGGTCTGAATTATAGCCAGGCCTGGAGGCATCAGCCTGCAACCCGGTTATTGAGAAGTCAGAGGCAGGAGGATCAACATTTCAAAGTCTGCCTGGCCTGCTTGGTGACATCCTTCTCAAAAGAGAAAGTGAAAGGGGCTGTAAGTATCTCAGGGGAGAGCATTCACCTAACATGAAGATTCTGGATTCTATACCCCGGGGCAACACGAAGCCACATACACACACACACACACACACACACACGACCAAACCTATGAATTGTTTATTTCTGGAATTTTCTATTTGCTATTTTTAGATTGCTGTTGACCACGAGTCGATGAAACCACAGTGAAAATACAAACACAGGGTACTAGAAAGTAAAACCTCTGATAAGGAAAGGCATAGAAGCCGACGTGTACAGACACTGATAGCAAGGACTAGGGCGTATCTCCTGGGGTGGGGCACAGCATAAATTATTTCCTCAATGTATCTCTCTCCAAAATGGGTCCAAGAGCATCTGGCACACCATGTCAGTGAGAATTACACGGCTAACAGTTCCCGCGCCACCCTCAGGATCTGCCTCATAAGTGCCCAGCAAAGGCGGGTTCGCATGATTTTCTCTCCTCTCGAGATGTTCAGAAGGGTCTCCGTGCATCCTCTGTCCTCACCCAAACTAAAGCCCACACATCTGCTTCCACAGCACTTGTGCAGTGTCCTAGGTGCCTTCCATCCTTGCCTGGTGCCGTTGCAGTGAGCTGGAGTTAGATTGTGTTCTTCTATTGGCCCGCTGGCTCCTATAGATCAGCCACAAAGTCTTGTTTGTGATCCACCAACCAGCGTCCAAATCACGCCACAGAGACCTTCTATTAGTTATGAATGCTCAACCTAGCACGCGTTTCTGGCTAGCTCTTTTAACTTAACCTGTTTCTCTTCATCTACCTTTGCCTTGGGGCAAAAGGGGGTAAACAACGTTTTCATTCTCTACATCCTATATTTCTGCTTCTTCCACGTTGGCTGCCTGCTCCCAGGGCTTGGTCTCTCCTTCTTTCTCTCCCCCCTTCTCTTCTTCCTCTCTTGAACCTAGATTTCTCCTCCTATTTATTCTCTCTGCCTGCCAGCCCTACCTATTTCTCTCCTGCCTAGCTATTAGCTGGTCAGCTTTTTTTTTTTTTTGAGACCAATCAGGTGCCTTACACATCTTTTCGCAATTAAACAAATGCAGCAGAAACCGATGTAACACACCTTCACACAGTTAAATATTCCACAACACTTATCTGTGTTATGCTTTTTTAAAAGTGCTTTTTAAAATATTTGTTTTGTTTTTATTTGTGTGTGTGTGCTTGTGTGTGTAACACATGTATGCAGGTGTTTGAAGAGATCAGAAGAGGGTGCCAGATTCACTGGAACTGGAGTTACAGGCAGCCCTGAGCCATCCAGTGTAGCCAGAGACTGTGCGTTTGTTTCCCCGTCACTCACACCCAAATAATGATATAGAAACTGTATTGATTACAATACTGGTTGGCCAATGACTCAGGCGTACTTCTAGCTAGCTCTTACATCTCGAATTAACCCATTCTATTATTCTGTGTATCGCCATGAGGTTGTGGCTTACCGGGTTAGGTTCCAGCAACCATCTCCTTCAGCAGCTACGTGGCGTCTCCTTGACTCTGCCTACTCTCTTTCAATATCTCTGTTCAGATTTCCTGCCTGACTTTGCTCTGCTAAGCTATTGACCTAAACAGCTTTATTCATTAACTAATGGTAATAAAACATATTCACAGCATACAGAAGGGAATCCCACATCAATCTAGTGCAGATGCCAGCAACCAAACTCCAGTCTTTGGCAGGAGCAAAAGATGCACTCTTTGCTGCTGAGCCATCTCTCCCTGGTCTCCAATTGGTTTTTGTGCCCTACAAAGGTTGTTATAGAATATTATTTCAAGGTGTGTTACATCTGTTTATGCTCTGGAACATTTGTTTAACGGTGTAAAGGTGTGTTGCTTTTGTTTATACTGCATTTGTTTAACTCTGTGAAGCTGTGATTCTTTGCCCGTCTAAAACGCCTGATGATCTAATGGTACAGGAAAATTGTCTGTATTCTGTCAATCATGTTTTAAATAAATGCTGATTGGCCAGGTAGGAAGTATTGGCAGGTCAACCAGACAGGAAGTAGAGGTGGGGTGACAAGAACAGGAGTATTCTGGGAAGAAGTAAGCTTTTTCCCCAGTTCTGCCCAGACCACCAAAGAAGCAGGATGTGACCTACCCTGCTGAAAAAGGTACTGAGCCATGTGGCTAACATAGATAAGAATAATGGGTTAATATAAGCCTGAGCTAATGGGCCAATTAGTTTATTATTATTAATGCAGACTCTCTGTGTGATTTTCTTTGGGGCTTACCAGCTGTGGGAACTGGGCAGGACAGAAACCCCCAACAAGCAGGCCCTTGTGTTACAGTCTAATAAAGAGCTGAATGGCTAATAACAAGGCAGGGGAAAGGGATAGGTGGGGCTGGCAGGCAAAGAGAACTCTGGAAGAAGGGGAAAGAACAAGAGAACAAGGAGAGGAGGATGTCAGGGGTCAGCCACCCAGTCTGCCATGGAGTGAGAGTGAACATAAGAATGTACAGAAGTAAGAGAAACATAAAAGCCCAGAGGCAAAAGATAGGTGGAATAATTTAAGACAAGAGAAGCTGGCTGGAAACAAGCCAAGCAAAGGCCAGGCATTTATAAGTAAGAATAAGCCTGTGTGTGTGTGTGTGTGTGTGTGTGTGTGTGTGTGTGTGTGTGTGTGTGTGTGAGAGAGAGAGAGAGAGAGAGAGAGAGAGAGAGAGAGAGAGAGAGAGAAGGGGAGAGAGATTTGGGTGTTGGGTGTCAGGCCCCCAAAGAACAAAAGAGTAAAGAGAAAAGAGTCAAAACAAACAACATTTTGGCATTCTAATATGGGACTTGAAAACCCAACAACAAAAGGTGTTTTGGTTATGAGCCATGACATGTTTGTGACATCATGAAGAGGATTTTCTTGTCCTCCTAAGAGGATGGATGTTTCTGTTAGCCCTTGACAGTTTAGCTGGCCATCCCCTCCACGTCGCTGGCACTGGGTAGAGGATGGCTACATGGAGGAGGGGCACAAAAAAAATTGATAAATTGAAGGAGGCAAAAGAGACCCGATAGAATAGCTGGACTCCCCTTGAGGGATAAGGACAGATCCTGGGCTGCTCAGGGGCGCCAGACAACTGAGACACAAGAGGCAAGTGTCAGTGGTTGTGTGGGATTGAATAACTGCCCAGGTCAGCACTCAGTCAGTCCCCAGCATCCTGGAGAGCTGCCAGGACCATGAGGAACCTGCTTGGAGTCTCCCAGCCTGGCTGAGTGAAAGGCATTGCCTTGTTTTTTTGTAAATTGTTTGCTATTCATGGTCAGTTAGCACACATTATAATAGCAGCTATGTCTATAATTACTTGACAGATTAATTTAGTTATTATCTTCATTTAATGATACTGCTCCACTCTCCACTGCCTCTGAAGTGAAAACACCACAGTGAAAAGACAGGTGGGATTCTGGCCCAACCCCCACTAGAGAACCGTGTCCCCAACCAGAGTGGCTCTTGCCTCTGCCACTGGTAGGAGATGAGCTGTCCCCAGCACCTGCTGGGCTGGGCTCAGTGTCTCACCATGTCCAGGATCACACAGAGACCCTGCTAAGTCCCATTAAGCAGACATTCTCTGTACACACTTCTAGAAGTGTCCCAAAGGATCACTTCCCTCTCAGGGGCTGGGGCAGAAGTCACCTGGCACTACATCTGGGGCTTGACAGGAGGATCTCAGTGCCCCACCCACGTGTCTGAATTCGTCCAATAGGATGGTATATCATGCACCCCACCAGCCTCCCTCCCATGGCCATAGTGTGCTCAGTAACCCACATGCTCTTCAGACTCACCTTCCTCCTCTCTCGTTCTGTCTCTGTTGTCCTTGGTTTCTATGGTGACAAACACCACAGAGATGTCCATGGACTCTGTAGGTTCTAGTGGGCAGGGAACTGAGAGCAAAACCAGGCAGGCTCTGTGGCCATTCTGTAGGATGGACATAGCCGGAAGGCAGAGAAGAGCCTGCGGGGCTCTTGGGCCTTGTGCTAGTTGGGGTTGGTTAACTTGACATCAACTAGAGTCATCTTGGAGGAGGGACCCTCAGATGAAAATTACCTTCATCAGATTGGCCTGCAGGCAAGCCTGGGGGGCATTTTCTTCATTAATGACTGGAATGGGAGGGCCCGCCTCTCTGTGGGTGGTGTCACCACTGGGCAGTGGTCTTAGGGTAGATAAGGAAGCCTAAGAGTGACTTCCTCCATGGCCTCTGAATCAGTTTCTGCCGTGCTTTCTCCAATGGGCTGTAAGCTGTAAAATGAAATAAACCCTTCCCTCCCCAAGTGGCAACTTGTGGTCCTGGTGTTTATCACAGTAATAGAAACCAATGACTACAAGGCTCAAGTTTCCAGCACACCCTCATCCCCAGTGGATCCTTACCCAGTACGATACTCTGTGGGCATTTGGGGCATCTTCTCCACTTACCAGCCTGGGCTCCGAATATGTAAGGTGCTAGCCTCCCTCCATGGGAAGGCTACCCCACAGTGGTTAGACTCTACGAGGAAGAAGCCCTTTGGAGACCAGGCATCATTGGCCCTTTGACCCAACCAGCTCTCCACATACCAAAATTATCTCCAGGCTGCACCTCTTGGGTCCTTCAGTGATAGCATATCACCCACAGTTCACCAAGCAAGGGCTCTGACCACTCTCTGTTCACCCTCATTGTAACCATTGCCTCTGGCAGCCATGCTGGGGCAGGAGCAGCCATGATCAGGTGGAGAGGGCCTGACAATGTGACTGGGGCTTTGGGAAGACTTGCAGCTAGTAAAGACAGTTCCTGTTTGAAGCCTGCGCTGCCCTGTTCAAGGCTGTGGTAACCTGTCTTCTCAGCCATGAGAAGGACATCCTGAGCATCACTTTGAATCCAGTCACTGGGTGCTGAACACCAACCCACTGCGAGAGACACAGGTGACATTCGCAGAGCCTGCAGTGTAAGCCACTAGGGCTTTGTGCTCTTCGTGTTCTCCTGGGGCTCTGGCGGGACAGGACCAAGTATAAACCATTCCTGGTCCAAGTCACACTGTCCGCGATGGTCAGCCTCACCAACCCTCAGTGGAAGCTCCAGATCAGGCCCTGGGGCTGGGCCTCAGCGGAGTCCTCTGTTTCCCACACCCTGAGCTTAACCTCCATATGGCCTCTCTGGGTTCGATGCACCATACACAGAACATTCAGTAAACGGCGAGGCTTGGAGTGCTGGGAGGAGTGAGTGCCAGAGGAAGGAAGACACTGAGGAACAGCCTGCCTTGGAGTCTGCCAGGCCTTTCCCCGTTTAGGAATTGCTCAGCTCTTGGCGGAATTTCACAGGCTGGTGGAATCCTCCAATTGTGGAACCAGCCCATCGCCTCAACCCCGCGCTGTCAGTGTCTCCCTAATTCAAACCCTTCCACACTCTTCTTCAAGGTCCCCCCACAGAGCAGAACTCCACAGCTCCCTTCCATCTGAGTGGTCGCAGTGACTTTCTTATGCAGTTCTGTGAACCCGGTTTCTATATTTTACATGCAAGTTTAACCCTCACCCTCCTCCAAGCTAACAAATGTGATCTAGCATTATCGGTACTAGTCAGGACCTTAGAGGTCACCCAGTAAAGGGGCATTCAAAGCCAGGTGTGGTGGCATGCACCTGTAAACCTAGCGTTTCCAAGGCTGAGGTTGTCTGGAGTTGAAGGTTAATTTGAACTAAGTGGTAAAAACCAGACCAGCTGAGGCTACATAGTAACTTGTCTTTAAAAAAACAATGTGGTGGGTGAGGGGAACACTGGACATGAAGTCAGGTATTACTATTTTATAAGTAGCAAAATCCCTTTTTCAAAAAGTAAGACTGAGCTCTAAAACTGAGGGGGTCAAG
>NC_022010.1:44436055-44453762 GCF_000317375.1 Microtus ochrogaster
AAAAAATCTGATACACTGACAAAGGGGAAGCATCTCTGACTGACATAAGAAGTGGGTGTTCCCACCCCCCAGGGTACCCCCAAGAAGCCAAATTGAAAATCCTGATCAGGTCAAACGGAACACTTTGTGGGTAAAAAGTCGGAAGTCAAGGACAAGGTTCCCAGAAAAGAACCTCAGCCCACATCTTTCCCGATATGAAGTTCAGTGACAGTGTGGCTGGACCTCAAGGAAAATCACAACATTTATCTTCTGGGAAGACTCTACTGATTGGTTGATTTAAAGATGGAGAGCTCACTGTGTTCCCAGGCTAGTCTCGAACTCACGGACACAATCCTCGTGCTTCAACCTCTGGAACAGCTGAGACCATGTCTGATTCAAAGATGTATTTTTATGAGTGTATGCCAGTCTCACTGGTGGCTGTGTGGGTTCTTACTTTTTTCTTTATGATATTTGGTACTTCAACTGCAAAAAAACTCAAGGAGAAGTTGGCAAAGGGATTTGTACAAACATGTTCCACAAATCTCCAAATCTTTGAACTAAGATGGTCATCACATTTTCCCCAAACATTCCCACATAGGGCCGTGGAGCCAGGCCCATCTTTTTCGTGTTATTTACTCATTTATTTCTTTTGGAGTGCAGTTGGAGCACAAACAGTGCGATTGCAAGAGAGATCCAACTGGAATGAGAAACGGCAGTGCCCTTTGTGCTGGGACTCATTAAGCCCTCCTGCCCCAGGGATCCGGGAGGCCATGGAACAAATTCCCTCCTTGGGGTTGTTAACATAACCCTCTCTTTGGAGGCCTGAAGGTCCTGCTCGTGCCAATGCAGGGGGCCTGGATGGGCTCCACAAGGGCACATTCTCAGGCACCAGGACCTACCGGGCCTCTTCTCAGATTTCTCAGGGACCATAACTGCTCTGGCTCCCCAGACCCTGCAGCAGGGGGTTGACGATTGACTCCAGGGAACAGTATCAGCAGAGTGCTGGGACAGCACCTCCTGGTTGCTCGAAAGCAGTAGTCAGTATGTACATATGTATGCATGTATGTTGGGTGGAGTGTTCCAGGTTTGTATGTGTATGCAGAGTAGCATGTTCCAGGATATGTATATATGTGTATGTTGAGTAGTGTTCTAGGTATGTATGTGTGTACGTGTGTGTATATATACATATATACACACACACATATATATATATACACATGTCTATGTATGTATATTTTTATGTGAATATGTTTGTAGTGTTCCAGGTATGTGTGTGTGCTAAGTGAAGTGTCCCAGGTTTGTATGTATGTATGTATATGTGTGTTGAGTGTTATATGTATGTACATGTATGTGTGTTGAGTGTTATAGGTATGTATGTATGTGATGAGTAGAGTGTTACAGGTATGTATGTATGTGTGTATGTATATTTATATGTGTGTTGAATAGTGTTCCAGGTATGGATGGATGGATGTTGAGTGTACCAGGCACTATGCAGTGTAGTAGGAGCGGCAGGCAGCTTCCCGCCTCCCAGCTCCCGGCCACCGGCTAGCTTTACCCTAAATAATTACACGGAAACTGTATTATTTTAAACATTGCCTGGCCCATTAGTTTCAGCCTCTTATTGGCTAATTCTCACATTTTGCTTTAACCCATTTCTAATAATCTGTGTAGCACCACGAGGTGGTGGCTTACTGGGAAAGATCTTAACCTGCATCCATCTTAGAGAGGAGAGCTATAGCGTCTGCCTCACTGCCTTCTTCCACCCAGCATTCTGTTCTGTTTACTCCGCCTACCTAATTTTCTGTCCTATCAAAGGGTCAAAGGGCCAAGGCAGTTTCTTTATTAACCAATGAAAGTAACACATAGACAGATGACCCTCCTCCATCAATGCAGCCATTTATTAAGGTTCTAGCAGAAGCTGGACACCCTGCCAGTTCCTCTAGTCCTGTCCATGGTGACCACAGTATTGTGATCACCATTACACAAATATCGCTGATCTTTCGCAGGGGCTTGAGCCAATTTTAAATCACTTAATGTGTGTGTGCATCTCATCTAGTACTAACAACAGTTAACTCATGGCTGGAGAGATGGCTCTGAGGTTAAGAGCACTGGCTGCTCTTGCAGAGGACCTGGGTCTGGTTCCCAGCTCCCATATGGCAGCTCTCAAATGTCTGTAACTAGCTCCAGAGGATTTGGTACCCTCTTCTGGCCTCTATGAGCATCAGGCATGCACATGGTACACACACACACACACACACAAGCACACACTCTTACACACAAAATAAAGATAACATAAATCTTTAAAAACAAAAACAATAATGAACTCACCCCCCCTCCTTTTTTTTTATTAATCTAGGGTTTTACTGTGTAACAGCTTAGGCTGGTCTTGAACTCAGCCTCCCAAAAGATTCAAACACCTTAGATTACAGGCATTGCCACTGTGCCCAGCTAATAGTTAATTCTTACTGAATGTTTATTATCTTCTAAGATCTTCATGTAAGTAAATGTATTTCATCATCACAACAACCTTAGGAGTTTGGTTATTATCAGCTTCAGCCAATTTTGCATTCGAGGAAACTGATGCAGAGTTGGTTACTTTGCTCTTAGTTTTATCTTCACTTGGGGTGGGATGTCTTTCGTCTACATTTTAGGGGAAGCAGCATGGTTTAGTAACTAAACAGTGGGCTTTGAAGGGCTGGAAGTGTAGCTCCATAGTGGCTCAGCATCCCACAGTCTTGAGTTTGAGTCTAGCACCAAAGAACAAAAGCAGATATGAAGTTTGAAGTCAGGCCTACCTGAGCTCCGATGCCAGCCTTATCACGGACAGCCTCTATGGGGTGGGCAAGTGTGTTAGTTGTCTCTCGCGACCTAGCGCGTTAGCTCAGCACCGTGTATTATCCCAGGATATCTGACAGCAGTTTAGCTTGTGGGAAGGAGTCTCACAAGGTCACGGTCATCTCAGAGCTCAGCTGAGAAACTGATTCCAGCCTCTGTCACATGGACGTCATCTCTCCTCAAGCTGGCCTCATGAGGCGGCATCTGGCTTCCCCAACAGAATAGCCCAAGACAGCACCCACAAGCAGACCGCTGTCTCTTTGTAACCCACTCTCCAAGCTGATATTCCAGAGTCTGCCTCATTATACCCATTCCAAGCCAATAAAAAAACAAATCCAGCCTGCACAGAAATAGTTAAGGGTTCTATAGGTATGTGAAGACAGGGGCTGGAGAGATGGCTCAGTGGTTAAGAGTGCTGCTGCTCTTCTAGAGGATCCAGGTTCAATTCCCAGCACCCACATGGCAGCTCATAGCTGCCTGTAACTCCATTTGCAAGGGGATTGGACACCTTCACACAGACATGAATGCATCCAAACCGTCCTCCATTGCACATGGAATTGAAAAAGTATCAAAAAGACATGAAGATAAGCCAGATGTGGCCGTTAGGAGGCAGATTCGAGAAAACCGATGCACTCTTGAAGCCAGTCATGTCTACATAGCGAGTTCCAGGCCATTTGGGCTTATGTAGAAAGACCCCACGTCAACAAGAGCATGAAGACAAGGAGGTGGGAAGATTAAGCCCTCAGAGGTTACCCCCAAGTACTTCAGCTGTCTCAGCTTCCTTTCCCCTGTGTGTAAGGTGGGATCTTGATGCCCAGCTCAGAGTTGGCCTCAGCGAGACGATGCCATGAAGTTGGAACAGGGTCTGCAAACATCGAACACTCAGTGAAGGTCAGTCGTCGTACCACACAGGCTAGAAGCGACGTGGGCATGGCTGCTGCCTTTCTTGATACCATCTGTCCCTTCACTGCCTGCCTAGCTCAATGCCTGGCACTTCCTTTCCCTCCACTCTCGCCAAGTACCGGCAGTGTCAGGCTGCGAATGGGGAAGAATGAGACTGTGCCCGCTTTCACAGGGCACGCCTGATACATAGTCATGGCGTGCCCTGGAGGCATCAGGGATGTGCATCGGGCACATCCAGAACATAGGGTCTGGAGCACCCAGAAGCACTGGCTCCTGCTGCCACCAGCCTGCTCTGCTAACATGGTCTAGCGACACTAGACTGTTCTCCCGCTCTGCTCCTGTGGGTTGGGGATTGCCAGATTCCCGCCCCGCGCCACCTTCCACCCCCCAATCCAAACATATCTCTGCTGTCCCAAGGGCAAGCACAAGTTCCAGAATTTTCAGTCACCTCCCCGTAGCCAACAATAACTGTGATTTTCTGAGGCTTGTCTTCAAGAACAACGTGTTTCCCTCAGGGGCGCTTGGTGGCACTGCCCATTGCTTGGTACTCAGGAGAGAGGAGCAGAGGACCACTGACAGGCTGTGGGCCAGGAAAGGATGGAGCACCGTCCCAAGAGTACCTGCTTACCTCCAGATCTGGGCTGGCTTGCCTCGTTCTCATTGCTCACAGAGTCTTATCTGCCCTTGGGGTGAATGCCCCTGCCAGCTCTCTGGCTGCTAGCTGCAAACAACCTCTAAAAACGTAAACATGTACAGGGCTGGAAGATGGGCTCAGAGGCTGAGAGCACTGATTGCTCTTGTAGAGCACCTGGGGTTGGTACCCACCATCCACATAGCAGCTGACAACAGTGTGTAACTTCAGGTCCAGGGGATCCGATGCCCTCTTCTGACCTCCATCAGCCTCAGACACCCACATGACACATACGCACAGATGCAGGCAAAACACTCATATACATAAAATAAAAATAAACCTTTAAAAAAGAAACATTTTCCTAACTTGCAAGTTAATTAGCTGGAGTCGTTTGTTATAGTGGTGGCAAGCTGACAGACACAGGAGGCGTTCCAGGAAACCCAGCCTAAATGGGCACCCCAGCTCTCCCAATCATTGTGGGAAGTTGCGAGTACCTGTTTTCTCTTCTGTTCTGCTGAAATAACTTAAGTGACGGCTGTGCCTGCAGTTTCACCTTGGCTGATACTATTGTGGTGTGCTGACTCCACCATTTCATGACAGAAAATATCTCCTAACAAAATGTAGAAAAAAAAAACAACATAGTTCTAAAATAAAAGGACACTTTGCGGATTTTATTAAAGTCAGTCCTGTGGAAGTTCATTTTCCTTCTCTTGTTTTATTGTGTTGGAAACTTCAAAAACGAAGGAAAAGACACGTTTCTAAGGGGGGAAAAATAAAAACCCAGAAAGAAAGAAGAGCCCTGAACTGGGGTGAGAGGACACCCAGACGGATGGGCTTCCAGTGACTACATGTTTAACCTTAGAACCAGGAGGGCTGTCAGCCCGACACCCACCATATGCAGAGCCCAGTTCAGATGCCACAGATAACAGGATTGTGGGTTTTTACCCTGACCCAGGCTGGGAAGCAACAGAAGTTCTTGATGAGTCTGGGAGCCTGTCTCAGAAAAGTAGACCGTGTGATTGGTAGTAAACCTGTGTGTGTGTGTGCACGCAAGCGCGTGCCTATCTGTGTGGGCATCTATGTATCCATGTGTGTCTCTGTGTGTGTGTGTACATGTGTCGTCTGTGTGGGGGGGGAGAAAACGCAGGTCCTTTGCCCACAGTTCTGGTTTAGAATTTTAAATGGAAACACAGGACTCAAATGAGAGCACAACCAAGAAAATACACAGAGAAAAGAACCGAGGAGGAGGGGAAGCTGGGAAAGGAGTCCTTTGGGGGGATGCAGAGAAGCCACTGTGGTGTAATGAGGCTTGTTGGGAAGGCTTGCTTGATGTTGGGGACTGAGAAATATCTGTCAGCCGCCCTTGCTCTGCGGACCGGAGCTGCCTTAGTGCTGTGATGGTGTCAGAGCTTGGAGCCTGACTGAGGAAGGCGCCGGGTTCAAGGTTGACATGGGAAGGAGGGCTGGGGGTGGGGGTCACTCTTAATGACTGGTCAGGCCACAGGAGGGCCTGAAGTCGCAGCTAGGAGTTTTAGAGACAGGGAGTGCCTCAGTGGTGGGAGATGCTTTCCACCTCCCCTCTGAAGCTGATGGTGGAGGCTGGAGAGATGGCTCAGCTGTTAAATCCTAGGCTCGCAACCAAAAGTTTATAATGGAAAAAATTTCAATATATACAAAAATAGAGAGAATGACATCCTGATCTTCTGAAGAACCTCCCATCACCCAGTCAGTGACATTGGTCACTAGTCCCGTGACGTCTGGAGCAGTCTTAGCCTCTGACCGTTGGCTTAGATAGCCCCTTCTGCAAGTGTGGCTGAATGAGACCGTGGGGCATAAAGTCTAGTTCCTGTCCTTTTCTCTTCTGTTTGAGAGCAGCTGGACTGGCCTGCAATCCCTAGGAGAGCATGCAGAGTTCCAATGGGAGCTAAGGAAAGAGCAGGAATTCCTGTAGCTGATCAGGGCTGTAATCAAAGGTGCTGAGGTTGGCTGGTCAAGGACACAAAACCTTCATGTTCTGCACTGCAGGAGCCCAGATGTCTGTGATCAAAGCTGACACCGTAGGCAGAATCTGCCCTAGCCCTCTCTCCATGGCTTATAGAGAACATCTCCTTCCTCTTCCTCCATGTCCTCTTTCCTCTGTGCTGTGTCCTTATTTCGTCTTCTTAGAAAAACACTTCCAATTGGATGAGGCAGATCCGAATGATCCCACTCTGCTTTGACTATCTCTAGAAAGAGCGTCCTGCCCCAAGGTGTTGGGGGTGAAGACTCCTTGAGTGAAACTATATTCAAGAGGGGAAGACACACAGAATAACGCCTTGGAAAAATACAAGACCCTCCCAAAGGGTTCCCTTAGGTGGGAAGTGGGCTGAGGAGAAAGATCTGTGAGGTGAGGGGAGACAGAAGGTTGGCCAGCTCCTTCCTAATAGGTAACGCATGTTTCAGGGGTAGCATATCATCTGAGGCAGTAGGTTCACAAGGGCCTCACCTCACTGGACCTCTTAGTCACAGGAGTTACGCACTGCTTGAGAGAAGAGCCCTCAAAGGACTTGAGGTGAATATTTTATCTAGCTTCTGGTAATGGATCTTGGGACTTCAAAATGATTTTGGAAAATTGGAGAAGTAAAAACTTGGTATTTTCCATCCCTCCAGTTAGTTAACAGAGTTACATTTGTCAAATATATTTAAATACTTATATTCCCCCAAAGTGGGGAAGCTGGACTCTTCTACGGGGGCACCTACACCCAGCCCGGCCCCCATTTGACCCTTGACATCCCAAGGGCAAAAACAAGGAACCTGGCATTCTAGGGAACTCATCCTGAAGCATTTCGGGTCCACTCCTGACCCTTATGTAATATGTTGTGCTATCATCGAGGTTCAGAAGAGAGGGCTCGCCCTTAGGCTGACAGAGGCAGGTCAGCAGTGTAGAATCCGTTTCACCAGGCCTCTCCCTGGTGGCTTTCTCAGATGTCCCCCAGAGAAGCTGACATTCATTTATGACTCACAGCCAGGTCGTCTGTGAGCTGCATCTCACAGAACACTAAACAGCTCGCTCTGAGGGAGGAGCAGTCCCTTCTGGGGACCTTGTGTTTTGTTCTTGCCTTTCAGCCATTCTAATAATGTGTAGTATCCTGTGGCCTTTTTAGCATGTCCTGTCAATTTTATAAGACATCTTTATTTTCTATCCCAAGGAGGCTTTCCAAATTCACCTTGTCCTTTTCCAGATGTGAAATGGCAATTTATCAAAGGAGTCCTGGTCATCAGTTGAGTTTGAGTTGTAAATAGTTTAATGAGAGAGAGAGAGAGACAGAGAGAGAGGGAGAGACAGAGAGAGAGAGAGAGAGAGAGAGAGAGACAGAGACAGAGACAGAGAGACAGAGAGAGAGGGAGAGACAGAGAGACATAGAGAAGGAAGGAAGGAAGGAAGGAAGGAAGGAAGGAAGGAAGGAAGGAAGGAAGGAAGGAAGGAAGGGAGGGAGGGAGGGAGGGAGGAAGGATGGAAGGAAGGAAGAAAGGAAGAAAGGAAGAAAGAAAAGGATAGAAGAATAGAAGGAAAGAAGAAGGGAGGGAGGAACGAGGAAAAGAAGGAAGGGTTTAAGAAGTGCTGTGTTGTGAGGAAAACCACCACAGAGCAGATGCTTCCTTTCCTGGGGTTTCATATTGCATGGCAAGTTCATTCACTCACACACGGAAATTCCTGTCGGCTGAAACAGCTGAGACCTTGCTTCTCACACACATCTCCAGAATATCTACTGTATTCCTCTCTGAGTCACCTGGGGAGATGGGCTTCGTTCTCTGAAACTAACTCTCACCCACAGAGTCATTGAGACCAAGATGGTGCCAAGCAACCACAGCTCAGGGAAATGAGATGGTGACATTGTATTTTCCCCCTGGCTGGATTGGAGGGCAACAGTGACCTGCTAGCAGCAGGAGACCTGCTCTGTGTCCTTCATATCCCACGCGATGGCTACAGGCTGATAGCCTGTGGTCCGCTAGGATGAAGATAAGAAGACAGAATGGCTGTCACAGCCTATTGTGTACAAGTGATGAATATAAAGCTTGGGTTTGAACTGGCTGCTTCCAGCAACACAGAATGTCTAAAGAAGTTAAGAGTTCAGGAATTTTTCTTCCAAAAAAATTTTTTTTAAAGCAGCCTGGGGAAATAGCTTTATTGAGTTATAATTGGCACACATAATCTGTCCATACTTAAAGTGGACAGCTTGATCAATTTTGACATATTTTATATAACTGCCCATCTATATCCATGGAATTTTAATTCCAAGACCCTCTATGGATGTCCAATCTCTAGATGCTCAGGCCCCCTCTATGGATGCCCAATCTATACATGCTCAGGCCCCCTCCATGGATGCCCAATCTATAGATGCCCAGGCTCCCTCTATGGATGCCCAATCTATAGATGCTCAGGCCCCCCTATGGATGCCCAATCTATAGATACTCAGGTCCTATATAAGTAGAAAGTATTTGCATATGAGCTATGCATAGCCTCCTGTGCACTTACAACAATATTCATATTTTATTACCTCATATAATACAATTGCCATAGAAACAATGGTTAAACTATTGTTTAGGAAGGAATGACATTGAAAATCTTGATGTTGGGACAGAAATAACTGAATTTTTTAAAGCTGTCTATGGATTTCATTACTACGTTTCCATCCAACCATACAAAGTCCTCTGACCATATTTACCCCTCGACTTCCCTTTCTTACCCCCACCCCTTACCTTTCCATATCCCAATGCTCTTCCTTTCACATCCTCTTTGTTTCCCCCCACCTAGATTCCACATCAGAGCAAACATCTGATACTTGTCTTTCTGAGACTGGGTCATTTCATTAACAGTGATGATCTCCAGTTCCAACCATTTTCCTGCAAACAACATAATTTCATTCTCTTTTATGATCTCATAAAACTTTATTGTGTATACATACCACATTTTCTTTATCTGTTCACCCATTGGTGGAAACCTAGGCGGATTTCATATTCTGGTTATTGTGGATACTGCAGTAATGGACATGAATATACCGGTGCCCCTATAGGAAATTGGCTTTGCTTCTTTGGGGGCATAAACACAGGGATAACACAGCTGGATCGTGGATCATATACACGGCTGGACTGATTTACATGTCCGCCTACAATCAGAGGTCCTTTTGCACACAGCATCCTCACCAACCCTTGTTGTTCATTCTTTCTTTCTTTTTTCTTCCTTCATTCCTTTCTTCATCCCTCCCTCCCTTCTCCCCTTCCTCCCTCTCTTCTTCCCTTTTATAATAGCCATCCTGACTGAGGAGAGGTAAAAATTTTTAATTTTTTCTTTTGTTTATTTGTTTGTTTTTGGTTTGATTTGGTTTGGTTTGATCTTTTGGGGACAGGGTTTCTCTGTGTAGCCTTGGCTGTCCTGGAACTCTCTCTCTGTAGACCAGGCTGGCCTTGAACTCACAGAGCTCCACCTGCCTCTGGTTCCTGAGTGTAGGAATTAAAGGCGGGCACCACCACAGCTGGCTATTTCAAGTTTTTTTAAAAAAATTTAATTGTCTCAAAACATTCTCTCTCTCTTTCTCTCTCTCACCAAGGACTGAACCCAGGGCCTTGGGTTTCACTGAACTACACTCTCAGCCTCCACCATTAGAATTTAGTTGAAAGTGTGTTAATCTATGTGCCTGTTTATTGACTGGATCGTGCTTGTATTGTTTTTATTAATTTGCTTTTTAAGGGGGAGGGGAGTGGGCGCATACTATAAAATACACGTGACAACCAGCGGGCATTTCTGTAGCGTTGGCTCTCCATCCATCTCTATGCAGATGGTGGGGACTGAACTCAAGTCACCAGGCATACAAGGCTGGCACCTTTACCCATTAAGTTGTCTTGCCTACCCTCAAAAATATTTCTAAGGGGCCAATGAGATAACTCACAGGGTTAAGGCATTCGCCATCAAACCTGACAACCCGAGTTTGATATATAGACCTACATGGTAGAAGGCACTAAGGATCAGAACTCAGGTCATCAGGCAAGTGGTCTACCCACTGAGCCATCTCCACAGCCCACATTTTGTTTATATGTTCACTTGTTGATGGATAGTTGGATTGCTTCTAGTTGTAAATAGAAAGGCTATAAATATCCTCACAGGGGTCGTTGGAAGGCAGCCATACCCACCACTGCAGCCCAGAGGTCTTTGCGTGGACATATGCTTACGTGCCTTCACTTTTCTTGGCTAAACACCTAAGGTGGATTGGATGCTGTGCTGGCTAGTTTTATGTCAACTTGACACAAGCTAGAGTCATCAGAGAGGAGGGAACTGCAGTTGAGAAAAGACCTCTATATGATTACACTATAGGTATACCTATGGCCATTTTCTTAATTACTGATGGATGTGGGACAGCCTGTTGTGGGTGGGGCCACCCCTGGGCTGTGGTCCTGGAATGGTATAAGAAAGCAGGCTGAGCAAGTCATGGAAGCACACATGACTCCTCTGTAGCCTCTGCTTCAGCTCCTGCCTCCAGGTTCCTGCCTTGCTTGAGTTCCTTTCTAGACTTCCTTTGGTGGTGAACTATGATGAGGAAGTGCAAGCTGAATAAACCCTCTCCTCCCCAAGCTGCTTTGGTCATGGTGTTTCATCACAGTGATAGCAACCCTAACTAAGATAGACAGATTACATCCTATGTGTCTGCTTAGCATTTTAAGACACTTTGATTCTGTGTTCTAAAGTGGCTGTAGCATTTTGCCCTCCCATCAGGGATGGATAAGCATTCTAGTTGTTCAAAGATGTTCCCTCTTTGATTCTGCCACTCTGATCGATGTATGGGGTCTCACATGTCATTTGCTTCGCTTTTCCCTAATGACAAATGACGGAGGACAGCTTTGCATGACTTCCTATGGTCTACATGATCTGTATGTCTTTGTCCATCTTATTGGCTCGTTTTTCCTTTTTTAACCATCAGTGAGTTTAGAGAGTTCTTTATGGGTACTGCCAATTGTTTATCATACTTGTGACTTCCTCATAGTTTCTCACAGTCTGTGGCTCTTTGTGGATTTAACAGTCTTTGCACATGTTCAAGAGTGTACGTTCAGGTGCATCTGCAGAGGCCAAAAGTCGTATTAGGATTGGTGTAGAGGTGTGTGGGTGTTATTTTTGTTGGTTGAGGTAGCATGACTAATAAAAACCCAGAGACAGGTATTGGGATTCAAGCTGAAAGATCAGAGAAGCAAAGCAGTCAACCGCTAGAGAGATCTATGTCTACAAAATCTTCAGACTGGAAAGAGTGGGTTCCTCTCTCATCCTGCCTTATATTCCTCTCCAGTGCTGGGATTAAAGGTGTGTACCACCACTGCCTGGCCTGTATGACTGACTAGTGTGGCCGCTTTGCTTCTCTGATCTTCAGGCAAGCTTTATTTATTAAAGCACAAATAAAACATCACACTAGGTTGAGGCAGCCTCACTTTGCAGCTCAGGGTGCTCTTGACCTCCCTGCTTTTCCTTGACTTCTGAGATTACAGGTGTGCACCGCTGTCTTAGGGTTTCTCTTGCTGTGCTGAAACACCCTGAACAACATGTTGGGGAGGGAAGGGTTTATTTGGGTTGTACTTCCATATCACTGTTCATCATCAAAAGAAGTCAGGGCAGAAACCTGGAGGCAGGAGCTGATGCAGACGCCATGGAGGAGCACTGCTTACTGGCTTGCTTCCCATGGCTTGTTCAGCCTGCTTTCTTATAGAAGGCAGGACCACCAGCCCAGGGGTGGCACCACAGTGGGCTTTACTACAGCCTGAGCTTAAGGAGACATTTTCTCAGCGGAGGCTTCCTCCTCTCTGATGACTGTAGCTTATATGTAAGCTGACATAAAACTAGCAGGTAAAGCCACTATATCTGGCTGAGAAGTTTTTCATTTTAACAAAGTCTAACTCATCAAACAATATTGAGGAGGCTGGAGAAATAGTTCTGTCGTTGAGAACACTGGCTGTTCTTCCAAGATTAAATTCCCAGCACCCTCATGGCATCTCACTACCATGATTAACTCCAGTTTCAGGGAATCCAGTGCCCTCTTCTGGCCTCTGTAGGCTCTGCATGGACGTGGTGCACAGACATTGGTGCAGGCAAACACCTATACAAATAATTATATATTATATAAATATGTATATTTAATGTTGAAAGCAAGTGGGATGGCTCAGCACATAAAGGTTGCTGCCACCAAGCCTGACGACCAGAGTTTGATCCCTGGGAACCACATGAGGGAAGGAAAGAACCAGCTCCTTGGACTGGAGAGATGGCTCAGTGATTAAGAGCATTGCCTGCTCTTCCAAAGGTCCTGAGTTCAATTCCCAGCAACCACATGGTGGCTCACAACCATCTGTAATGAGGTCTGGTGCCCTCTTCTGGCCTGCAGACATACATACAGACAGACAGAATATTATATACATAATAAATAGATAAATAAGTATTAAAAAAAAAAAGAACCAGCTCCTTCAACTTGACCTCTGACCCCCATATATGTACCATGGCACATGCATGCCTCCCTACACTAAAACAAACAAAATTTTAAAGTGTTTAATAATGTTAAATACTGGGGGAAAAAAATGATCAATTATGCTTTTAGTGTTTTGTCAAGGAAATCTTGGCCTAACTCGAAGATTGTCTTCTTTGTTCTATTTTAGAAGTTTTTTTTTTTTTTTTGGTTTTTTGAGACAGGGTTTCTCTGTAGCTTTGGTGCCCGTCCCGGAACTAGCTCTTGTAGACCAGGCTGGCCTCGAACTCCCAGAGATCCTCCTACCTCTGCCTCCCGAGTGCTGGGATTAAAGGCGTGCGCCACCATCGCCCGGCCTTATTTTAGAAGTTTTACACTACACATTTAGATCTAAAAATTTTGAGTTGATTGTTTTTGTGTATATGGTGCTAGGCAATGAACAAATTTTTATTTTTTTCTGGAACGGTCAGATACTAAAGACTCTCACAGATGTTCAGATCTGTCACTGCAGTTCAGAAGCTGCTGAGACGACAAGTAACATGATTGTTTCGATAAAACTTTATTTACAAAAACAGGCAGTGGTTGCATGTGGCTCGCTGGGCTGCATTTGGTGATTTTCCTGCTGAGCCCTTCCCGGCAGCAGGTGCTGTCCCCGTCCACACCTAACTGTTGAAGTTGCCCCTTTGTTCAACGGTCCTTACCAAAAATAACCTCGCAGAAGGATGCTCATTTTTCTCACGCCTTGCATTGCCCCTCCTCTCCCTCCTCACTGTTTTGATATGCAAATCAGGGCATCTTCCCATATGCGCCACAAGAGGAAAAGCAATGACTGTGTCTCCACTCCAGGGTCTCAGGTTCACCAGGCAAACTGCCAGGCCCTTTGATCTCATTCTCTCTGCCTACTTTAAAATGACTGAATCTTCTCTAGTCAAATTCTGCTCCTGCTTCTGTGGAATCTTGTTACATCACTCCATTTTTTTTTCTCCTATATCTTCATCTATGAGGGGAAAGTATTTTCCCTAATGTTATCCATATTAGGAGCAAACAAGAACAGGTCTTTCCCACCCACTTGGGTCAGTCTCCCCAGGCAATCCCAGGCTTGCCCTCCGTTTTTAAGCACCGCTTTCTTTCTTTTAAAGAACACGATACAAACGTGTAGACTCGATATTATTTTCTTGTTTAAAGTAATTCTAGAAAGCCTAGCCCCAGGATTTTGCAATCTGTCACAGTCCCTCGGTAGCCTAGCCTGTTGCCAGGGAGAGAGATTATCTGGGTTTGGGGAAGGTCAGCCAGCCCCAGCAGTCTAACCTAGCCTGACTTGCCAGTTGCCCATCACAGAGGCAGAGCCAGCTACACACAGCCTGGCCAGGACCACTCCAAGGCTAAGCAGAGAGGCCACCGAGAGGAGAAAGAACACTTAGCACTGCTCTGGGCCCCTCCAGGTCTCTCTAATCACCACCCACGCCTGCAGGAGGACACAACACAGTTTGCCAGTAGGCATGGCAGGCAGGCTGCTGGCTGTCAGCATCCTGGAATCGGGAAGGTCTTTGAGAACCAGAACTTCATCTGCAAG
This sequence comes from Microtus ochrogaster, assembly GCF_000317375.1. NCBI lineage: Eukaryota > Metazoa > Chordata > Mammalia > Rodentia > Cricetidae > Microtus > Microtus ochrogaster. The sequence goes on from NC_022010.1 coordinate 44,450,451, forward strand.
GCCCTGGGGGCCCTGCTTTGAACACAGAAGATGAAAGAGCAGATCTCCAGGCTATGAGAGGAGTGGGTACACAACGCAGCACAGACATGAAAATATTTATCACAGTCCTCTATAAATGTATGCAAGAGCTGGAGACCCAGAGCTGTGCCTCATTCCAGCCTAGGAAGCAAACATTGGATCTGCGCAGAGTGAATTTATTCGTTCGTTATTGTTAAGAATGTTTCCCACTCGACACAAGGGGGAATCATCTGAAAAGGACTTCCCATCATTCTCTTGCTCCTGGTAACAAGACATCATGGGAAGTGTCCTTGGTGGCTCTGCAGTTCTAGGAGGCGAACAGACTTGTCTGAGGTTGTACAGCTGGAATTGGGGAGAGCTGTGTTGTGTGGGATTATCCTCTGAGACAAACAACCACCATCTTGCAAAACTTGCAAAAGATCTGCTGGGCTTCTTGATGTTTCTATCCCCCTCATGGAGGAACGGAGAGGGACATGAGGCTCCCCTGGGCTTCCTGCTGCTCCTTACCACCTGTGTGCGCATGTGGCCTTGAGAAGGGGCCAGAGAATATAACTCAGGGAAGCCTGCAGGCAGTGTGTGTCCGGAGGGGGCAGGGGGTTCCATTTATGTGACTATGGGAAAACCATCATCCCCCTTGGGTAGACTTTGATGGGGAAGGACCCAGTGCAGCAAGTAACCCCTCACCTATGCTCTGCAAGGAAGTAAAATAAACTCATTGGTTTCCCCCAGGGATCTTTGTGGAGTTGTGCCTCAGTTTGTCATTGGGACCTTAGGAGAAGGGGACGATGAAAACATCTCCCCCAGGGAAGTGGGTTTAGCAAGAAGCTGACTCCTAGTTTAATGCTGAAGCCACTTCTGTGTGAATGGCTCTCTGCTCTGAGGCAGAAGAGGAGAGATGGGCTGGAAGTGATGGGAAGGATGGGAAGGAGAGATGGCCCCGCAGTCAGCCCTGCAGGAGATGGTTAGCTGCTACCACCAAAGTCCCCCATTTGTTTTCCCCGACTCCACTCCATTGAGGGAGCAGACATCGTAGGGAGTAGGCTCTCTTGAGAGTACTTAATAGTAGCCCCTCCCCATGACATCTGAACTTGAGCTCAAACTATAAAGCAATATGTAAGCATATAAGGAGGCGAAGTCTCCCCAGACTGCTGCCTCATCCCGGGTCCACACAGTCATCATCGAGCTATAAGGGCACAGGAAATGGAACGGAGCGGCCTTTGCAGAAAGAGGTCAGGGTCCTGGCTTCCCAGCCCTTCTCTTCTGTGCTCAGTGGGAAGCTGCAGGCTCCCTGTGTGCGTGGATGCGTGCACTTCGGGAGCAAGGACTTCCACCGTGGGGAAACCCAGTCTTACCACCAAACCTGAAGTTCAATGACGCCGCCTTCCAAGGAGGTTGCCTTTGACGTTTCTAATGAAAAATTAATAGGCACTTACTTGCTGCTACCTTTAATTACATTTGCCTGAGATGAGTGTCTGCCAACTAGCCAGGCCCTGGCTGGCTTCCTTGCCGTGTCCACTCTCCGCAGAGCTCATTTGGTTTGGGGGGGAGGAAAGGTGCCATTCTAGCTGAACAGCCTGAAGAGGCGGCAATAGCCCAGGGTGGGGATTGTATCAGATTTTCTGATAATGGGTTTTCTTCCATTAGCCTGGCCAGGGAGCCATACTGGATAGATCTTAGCAAAGCGCTGGCCAGGCTTCTAAACCTGGGGACCTCCAGACACTAAGAAGGCTTGGAAAGAGGTCACAAAGCCAGGCTGAAGAAGGTCTGGTAAACAAACTGCCCCACAGACACAAAACCACTCTTCTGAGATTGGTGAATTATTGCCATTTAATTCAATTACTAAATGTATAACAGTCTCACAAATTATGTATAATTCTAAGCTAAGAGAATATATATATATCCTAGCCATGTGTGGTGGCATATGCCTGTAATGTCAGCACTCAGGAGACTGGGAAAGCAGAATATAGTGTTTGTGGTTAGCCTGGGTGACTGTAACAGGACTCTGTGTGTGTGTGTGTGTGTGTGTGTGTGTGTGTGTGTGGTGGGTAGCCCATATATACTGCTATGACTCAAGTGTGTCTCCACAAAATTCACATGTTGAGATATTAGTTCCTGAACACAATAGTATTGGGAGGCGTGGGAGTTATTCTGCTCAGAGGGCTGAATGAGGGCTGCCTTTTGTAGGAATGAAAGGGTCATCTACACGGGATGTGGGCCTCCTTGCCCTTGAGTTATGGCAGCATGAGGCCCTTATCAGGTGTGACAGCCATCTTGACTTCCAGCTTCCAGAACTGTGGGAAAACAAGTGTGTGTCAATGGAAAACATGGCTCTTGCCCCAGAAGGAATCATGTATAGTCTATTCTGAGCCAAATATGAGCGGCCAGGGCCTGTGAGAATGGACCTGGACCGCTCTGCACAGCAGATTCCATCACGAAAGAGGTTATATGAATTCTGATGGCCACAGACTGAAAGTCAGAAATCAAACTACTTACCTAATGATGGAAATAACAGGCGGGGACATCAAGATGGGTAACAGCAGATGGGGGTGGGGTTGGTGCTGGCATGAGGGTTTCTCTTCTGTAGGTTTCAAATGTTATAGATAGCACTTGTGGTGTTAAGAGTATTAATGAAGGCCCATTAAGGAAAAACTCCTTCTATCCAAGAGAATAGAATCTCTGCCCTGGGTAGAGACCTAACATTTCCCTTGGGCTAGGTCAATCACCCAGCTCATGGACCACCCCAGGAAGGCAGGTTCACCTTAGGCCAGCTATGCTAAAGAGGTAGGTGGATTAATTACCCTTTTATTGAGACAGTCTTCTTTTTCTTCCCAGAATTCCCGGTATGAGCTGAGCCACCTGGCTCAAAAAGGTGTACCTTTTCTTTTTTCCCTCCTTTTGCAGGCTGGCCACAACGGAAGGATGCTTTTCTGGTACTGTGTGAGCTGTGGGCTTCCTTCCTTCCCTCCTGTCCCACTCGCTGCCACGGGACAGGTCAGACTTTGTGACCTCCCCTCTCTCCTCCATTCCCTTCCTCAGGCAGCTACTGCAGGTTACAAACTTGTCCACCCAGGGACCTTTTTCCATTTATAACGTGAATAAAAATGCCCTCTAGCTTCTATTTGAGTCTTTTGTGAGGGAGGGCTGAGATAGGGTTTCTCTGTTTAGCCCTGGCTGTCCCAGAATTGACTCTATAGACCAGGCCGGCCTTGACCTCACAAAGATCCACCTGACTCTGCCTCCTGAGTGCTGGGATCAAAGGCATGTGCTGCCATCTCCCAGCCAAAGACTCATTTT
>NC_022010.1:44454607-44460758 GCF_000317375.1 Microtus ochrogaster
GGTTGTGAGCCACCATGTGGTTGCTGGGAATTGAACTCAGGACCTTTGGAAGAGCAGGCAATGCTCTTAACCTCTGAGCCATCTCTCCAGCCCGGTAATTCACTTTTAAAGCATATTTATGGGACCACCATCATAATCTTAAAACAATTTCCAACACCCCATTGCCCTCATTAAGATTGACTCCCTGCCCGCCAGCCCTAAGCAACCACCGATCTATGCGATTTCCATGGATTGGGTTTTGGTTTTTGGTTATTTTATACAAATAGGATCATCTAATTTCTGGCCTTTGTAATTAGTGGAATGTTTTGAATCAGCCCTGTGAATGCAGATTCCCAAACAGAAGCTGTGTCTGACAGTGAACGAAGACCCTTCATGGGGTCTCTGTGCCTGCAGAGACTGCTGGGCCAGCTGAATGTCAGTGCTGTGGACAGACTGGAATTTAGCACTCAGAGGCTAATTACTTTATCTTGGCCTTCTGGAACAGCCACTGTTTGCTCCACTCTATATCAGAACCAACGTCTTGGGATAATAAATAAAAACTCCTAGACAATGGTTCTTGTTCGGGTGGAAGATTCACTCCCCTGACATCCATATACCCAAAGAGTCTGGAAGGTTGGGGGGGGGGGTTTCCACCCCAACCCACCTTGCCTAGAGTTGCCTCAGTCCAGACTCCGCCCCTGAGAAAGTCCACCATCGGTGGCTCCACCCCTGAGGGCCTTAAAAGCCCCACCTCATGTGTTCCCCTTGTGGTCTCCTCAACTTCCCATGGGGTCACCCAGAAATTCTTCGGTTTGATTGGCTTATTACATCAGTGGTGGTGGATTATCATTAACCAGGATTTAATACTTAACAGTTCTTAGCCTTCCTAATGTGGAGACTCTTAATACCGTTGTGGTGACCCCAATCATAAAATTGTTTTTGTTGTTACTTCATAACTGAAATTTTGCTACTGTTACGAATCATAATGTAAATATCTATGTTTTCCAATGGTCTTAGGCAACCCCTGTGGAAAGGTCATTTGACCCCCAAAGGGGCATGACACACAGGTTGGGAACCACTGTCCTAGAGGCTTTTAACTTGGCAGAATGTTAAGCTTCTGCTAGTTCTGCCAGTCCAAGAACTAAACAACACCCCACCCCTGTTTTGCTGTACCTTGCCTGTCTTGGTCACTGTTATAAGGATGTGAAGTGACACCATGACCAAGGCAACTCTTAAAATAGGAAGCATGATTCAATGGGGACTTGCTTACAGTTTCAGAGGCTTAGCTCATTCTCCTCATGGTGGGAGCATGGGGGCATGGAGGCAGGTGCTGGGGCAGTAGCTGAGAGGTCTACATCCTGTTCCACAAGCAAAGACAGACAGACAGACAGACAGACAGACAGACACACACACACACACACACACACACACACACACACATACACGCCGAGGGCCTGGCTTGGATTTTTGAAACCTCAAAGCCCACCCACCTTCAGGGGCTCAGGGGCATGGCCACATTTCCTAATCCTTCTAATCCTTTCCAACAGCTCCACTCCTGGTGGCCAAGCATTCAGCTATGACCTATGGGGGCCATTCTCCTTCAAACCACCACATGGCCTCGCTCCTGATCCACCAACACCTTTTACACTTGCTTTCTTTTATGGCTTTATTTGTTCTGTAAAACTATAAAAACCCTGTGAAACTGCTTCCATGCTGAAATATGAAATTTGGGGTAACCTAAATCTGTATTCCCAGGCAATGGACACTCAAAATGACTCCAGAATAAACTATCTCTTATCCCTTTAAGACGTGAGCTATGGTTGTTTTTACACCGGCAGCCTCTGTATCTAACTTCTATGTATACTTTCAGACTCCCTCGCGCGGCCCCTGCCAAGCTTTTCTGGATCATCCTGACACACAGGAATCTCTTTTCCTATAAATTTGCTACCTCTTGTCTGGATTGCCCCAGAAACACCAGGCATAAGCAGCATGGCCCATTTGTCATCAAGAGCCGACGTCGTGTTTCCAGCTCTCGATGAATCCCTCAGCTCTAACTTTTTGGGGTGGTGTCTTCTGATGCTTTTGGGGCTCCCTCAACTCCACTCTACCCAGCAGTCTTCTCTCCACACGGACAATAAGTTCGTGCTGAAAGAATCAATGACTCATTGGGATGTTTCTAGGTTTCTAGCAGGAAAAGACGCAGCGGAAAGCAAAGCAAGGGCAGGAATGTGGGCACAGTAGTTCAAAGGCAGAGGAGCTGCAGGCCTTGTATCGTGACGGCAGGGTCTTTAAAAAGGTCCTGGGAAACAAAGGGTCTCCCATCCACCTCCAGTAGCAATTGAAATAACCTATTAGTCACTCATTTCGCTGGCGGCATTAGCCGCCTCCATTAAAATGCAAATGCCAGCACCTGGGAGAGAACAGGATCCTGCCAGTGCCAGCCACTTCCAGGTTCAATCTGAGCGCTGCAGGGTTCCTGCTCCCCTAGGCCCACGAATTCAAAGGTGAGGCTGGAGTTTGGAAAAAAACTAGGGTTCTCTCTCTCTCTCTCTCTCTCTCTCTCTCTCTCTCTCTGGCCAGGTGCAGACTTTCCATTCTTGACAGAGGTAAAGAACAAGGGCTAAGGCCCTTGTCTTCTGGATCTCAGGGTTCTTAGTGAAACACAGGCTGGGAAGGGGCATGATTGACGAGAGACCTAAGGCATTTGTGGCCCGGGGCTAAGATACTAAGTACTAGCCTGGATGACCTGCCCTCCAGACACACAGTTCCCTAGACTGTCATTTACTCCAACACCTGAAAGGGTAGCAGTTCTTGGTGGGAAAGTTATGTCATCCTGTTTGACGTATAGGACTTGCTCTGAAAACGCGAATATTCTTTCTACTTAGGCATGGGGTGATCTTTAAGATGCTTTGCATATCCCTTAAAGTAGGATGTTCTGGTGGGATGAAAGTTTCGAGCTCAGGTCTCCCTGTCCTCCTGGCCTCCATCCTCATCAGGCCCCTCTGTCCTGAAGCAGGGGCTTTCACCATAGTTCCTGTCTACCTTGAGATTGGATCCTCCCGCGGATCAACTTGGAAGAGAAATTAGAATAGCAGCCAGATGAATTCGGTACTGGGACACTGTCTGTTCTTGGGTCCGTTCCTCACTCCTAAAAGTCAGGTCCCAGTCCCTCTCCCTTATGAAGAGGGTGTTTAAGCCATTGTTGTGTTTCATACTGTGAATGTTTCTTAGTAAATGTGTTTCAGGAAGCTGGGAGTGTAGTATACCGGTAGAAACTTTGTCTATCATGTTCCGAGGCTCTGGATTTGGTCCTCAACAACACAGAAAAAAAAAATGATGTAGCTAGGAATAGTGGGGCAACTCTCAGCACTTGGAAAAGGGAGGTGGGAAGATCAGGGGTTCAAAGCCTGTCTCTATCCCATAGGAGTTTGAGGCCAGATGGGGCTGCTCGAAACTCTGTCTCGGATGAATGAATGAATAAAAATTGTGTTTTCTCCTACTCATCTGTTTGTTTTACTTTTATTTTTAATTTTTAAAGTGTTAATTTTATGTATTTGGGTGTTTTGCCTGGGAATGCCAGAAGAGGGCTTTAGATCCCTGGGAACTGAAGTTACAGATGATTGTAAGTTCCATGTGGGTGCTGGGAATTGAACCCAGGGTCTCTGCAAGAGTAGCCAGTTCTCTTAACCACTGAGCCGTCTCTTCAGCCCTAAAATTTGTTCTTTTAAAAGAACTCCTTTCTAGGCAGATCTCCTGAAAACATACAGAAGGCAACATTCTCTTTTATTTTCAGACAGAGTCTCCAGCCATGCTGGCCTCAAACTTCTTGTATAGCTGAGAACAACCCCGTCTTCCTGCCTCTTCTTCTCCAGTGCTGAAGATTACAAGTCTGCGTATCATGTCAGTTTTCCACAGCGCTGGGGCTAGAATTCAGAGCCTCAGGCATGTTAGGTGTCTTCGCGAGAGTTTCTGTTGCTGTGATAAACTCCATGGACCAAAAGCAACCCAGGGAGGAAGGCATTCATTTCACCTCGCAGTTCCACATCACAGTCCGCCACGGAGGGACGTCAGGACAGGAATTCAAGCAGGTCAAGGACCTGGAGGCAGGAGCTCACTCCCAGGCAACGGACGGATGCTGTTTACTGGCTTGCTTCTCGTGACTGGCCCGCCTTGATTTCTAATAGGACTCAGGACCACCAGCCCAGGGGTGGTACTGCCCACAGTGGGCTGGGCCCTTCCACGTCAATCACCAACCAAGAGAATGGGTCACAGATTTGCCTAGGGGAATCTGGTAGGAGCATGTTCTCAATTGATTGATAGTCTTTCTTCCCAAATGACTCTACCTTGTGTCAAATCAACAAAGCAACTCACAAGGACTCTTGACAACTGAGCTGTCCTCGGCCTGGGAAAATTCATTTTTGACCTTGAGTCCCTAATGCTTTTCATTCCTACATGTACCCATTGCTTTCCATACTGTGGTTTCACTTGCCTCCGAGTCTTCTTCCTTGTCCTAACTGAGCCCTAGTCGGAAGTATTAAGGGCACTGTGGGCAGGGCATGGGCTGATAACACCCATGCACACCAACTTGCTTATACTTTTTCACATCATGAGCCCGTCAACCTATTAACAACACTTCCATTCACAGCTATCCATTCATTTAGTTGTTGTTTTTGGGTTTTCAAGACAGGGATTCTCTGTGCAGCCCTGGCTGTCCTTGGAACTCATTCTGCAGGCCAGGCTGGCCTCGATCCACCTGCCTTTGCCCTGAGTGCTGGGATTAAAGGTGTGTGCCACCACCGCCGGCTGATTTATTTTTTAATCACTGTATTGAGAAATAACTTAAAATAATTAGTTTATGTATATGTGCATGTGTGTATATGTATGCATGTGTGTATATGTGTGCATGTGTGTGCATACACACTTGTATACAAGTGCCCTGGGATGCCAGGAGCTGGCATGGATCTCCTGATATTGGGGTTACAAGTGGTTCGTGAGCTGTTTGATGTGGGTGCTGGGAAGCAGACTCCAGTCCTCTGGAAGAGCAGCAAGTGTTCTTTACTGCATCTCTCCAGCCCCCGAGACAGAACTCGTGCACCACGGGGTGCACCCGTGTCCCAGCATACCCTCCACGTATGTGGGTGCTGGGGATTGAACTCTGATCCTCATGTGTGAGCAGCAAGAATTTTACCTACTGAGCTGTCTCCCCAGAGACTCTACTATGTAATTCAATGGTTTTTAGTATATTTACAGAGTTGTGCAATCACCACCATAATCTAATTTTAAAACACGTTTATCACCCTAAATCTACTCATGAGCTGCCATTTTCCATTCCTCTTCTGTAGGCCTCAAAAGCCACTAATCTACTTTCTGTCTCTGGATTTTCTGCATTCGTGTGTGTGTGTGTGTGTGTGATTGACAGCCCCAAGTATGACAGTCTACTAGTGGGATTTTTAAGCAGCGTAGGCAAACTGTTTGTAAGTAGGAGAGTACTATCAGTACTGACTTCTATAGGAGCTTCTGCAGCTTCTAAAACACTTACATTCTAATATTCTGACTTCTAAAGTAGACATATTCTTCCAAAAGGGCAGCCTGGAGTAGTGGTAAACAAAGCCCTGAGGGGAACTGAGACTTGAGAGGTAGATGGCCAGCTCAGATCTGTCTCTAGATCTCAAAGACCTTCGGTGCCCTGAAGAACAGGACTAACATTGCCAATGGCAACATGTACACTTATTCCAGAGAGGGCTCAGGCCAGTGTCCTGCCTGAGGACAGGGGCCTTTCCACCTCTCTCATGCAGTCTGGACATCCTAGGGACTGCTCTTCCATCCTGTGGTCCTGACTTTTCTGAGTTATCTCCTGATCAAAAGGGTTTCTCGCTAACATAGGGAACGATCTGGGAATCTTCTACCCAGCAGTGTTATTCTCATTGTCTTGTCACATCTGGTCCTAAACTCCATCTGCTCTGAAATAGCTTTCTGATCTGTCTGTAGTCTTGAGTTTTTCTTCACTGTCAGAGGTTGCCTCCTAACACCAGGATGCTCCTGCCTCAAATGCAGGAGTTCCTTTAGTTAATCACTTCTTGAAATGTCTGTGCTCTTCCTGTGCACACATCTGTAGAGGCCAGTTGTTGGTGTCCATGCTCTGCATCTTATTATTATTATTTTTAGACAGGAT
>NC_022010.1:44460938-44479906 GCF_000317375.1 Microtus ochrogaster
TTCTGAGTGCTGGGACTAAAGGCGTGAGCCACCACTGCCTGGCTGGACAGGGTCTCTTAATGAGGCTGCAATTTCCTGTTTTATCATAGCTGGCTGGTATTGCAGCCCTGGCTTCTATGTGGGTGTTGGGAATCTGAGCTCAGGTCCTCATGTTCGAGCAGAAAGTATCTCCATAGCCCCACCTCCTTAGTTTTATTTACATATTGTAGGTTTATTATTTTATGTCTGAGTATTTTGCTTGCATGTCTAAAATGTACATGGTGAGCTTGGTGATTGAGGAGGTCAGAGGAAGGTGTCAGATCCCCTGGGGCTGAAGTGAGCCACCACGTGGGTACTAGGAATCGCACTGGGTTCTTGGCAGCTGTAACAAATGCTGTTAACTGCAGGGCTAATTCTCCGTCTCCACTCCTCTCTGTCTTTAAACCACTCTTCTGTATTGTGCTGAAGGCTCTGACCTAACTGTCCATCTCCACCTATCAGGGCAAGCCCTCTCCACACACACTCTTGAGACTGCATCCTGCGCATCACTGGACAGCTGTTTGTCAGGGACCAGATTTAGGGTTCAGGATGAGCGATCCTAATTCTGCAGTGTGTGGAGCCAGGCCTGTTAATGTGTCCATACCGTGGGACAGGGATACAAGCAAGGTGCCCTGGGAGCAGAGGAGGTGGGAGTGCCTACCAGCCTTGCAATAGGTACAGGGGCATTAAGTAGGGCTTCCCCCAGGAGCTGGTGACTGTGGAGGAAAACAATGTCTGCAGAGGCTCGTGGAGCAGTCCGGGGGCTGGGTAATATGGGAAGTGATGGTTGATGGATGTTGATGCACGGACAACATTCGGTGGGGGAATGATGAGATGAAAGCACAAAAGAGGAGGGTGAGTCAGAAGTCATCGAGGCAAGGAGGGGACCATCCGGACAAAGGTGGTGATGAGGATGGAGAGGCAGAGACGGACAGATCGCCACTCACGGGAGTGTAGGTCCAGTCATTCCTCTGAGAGAACACAAGGGGCAGCAAGCTAGTTGGGAGATGGTCTTAATTTCAGATAAAAGGAATCAGTTATGGGCGGGTCCCAAGAGCATCTGAGGGCAAGGGAAAGTTGGAACCTCAAGAGTCAAGAGCTAAAGACAGATTTCTGAAATATCTTAAGGATATTATGCTCATCTTTTGATTGAGCAAATGTACTTGGAGGAATTTTTCCCAAGACTATAATTGAGGATGCATGTAAAGACTTAGCTAGCAAAATGCTTATTGTTCCTAATGGTACAAGAGTAAAAACATTTTGTAAATGACCACGACAGTAATGTTTAACAGTAGAGTACTGGCTATCCCAACTCCGACGTGCTCATTATGAAATGGGCATTAGGCCAGCGTGATGGAGTGTACCTGGAACCCCGTGCTCAGGAAGCTGAGGCAGGAGGAGAACAAGTTTAAGGCCAGCCTGAGCTACACGGTGAAAGGGTGTCTAAAATACGAGTTTTATAAATGAATGTTGATTGACATGAGAAACATTAACCATTTTATCAGTCACACACAGCTTTTGCTGTAAAACGATTACTTTATCGGAACAGAACTAAAAGAACGGTGGAGTGGTAAATGTGTGAGTCCTAGACTTGATTAACAGTGCTGGAAGAGGAGGGGGAGGAGGAGAAGGAGGAGGGATGACCTAAGAAACTAGAGGAGCAAGAGCAGGTCCAAGGATGGAAGGCTGGCCCATAACCTTGCTGTCCACCTGGCTTCTGTGAACACTGCTGGCAATGTCCCAAGCATCACTCAGATACCGTATTTGCTACAATGGCTGAATTCCCTAAGTGTGTTTCCTCATCTCTATGTAGGAGTAACTAACACTTTCCTCAAGATGGCTATGTGCTGTTGAATAACATTTACAGGAGGTCACTGATTGAGATCCCGCACCAGCCCCAACAGACCCAACCAACATGGAGGTGCTTTCGCTCAAATCCCAGGCCAGGCCACACTAAGTTATTCGTCTCCCCTTCTAGGAAATTAAGGGGCAGAGAGAGACTATGTAGGGGTGGACTTTCCAAACAAGCCAACCTGGATGGAACAAGGAGGTCTGCTGTGATTTCACCTTCTCTCTTTGTTCTGAGCCTGCCTCTTCCGCCATTTTCTGTCTAGGAAGTAAGAGCTCTTCCGCGCAGCTCATCGCATCCCTCAGTCATCACACAGAACGAGCTGTTGCTCCATTCCCGAATCACAAAGCAAAGCCAATTAAGATCACAACTAAATTTGGGGTTTGACTGGCGTTTGACACCGGCAATAGAATCTTTTCCTTCAGTACCAAGACGCTTAATAAATATTACCCATCTTCCTCCCCGGCTAGACCCAGATTCCACCTCCAAAAGCTTTCCTGTTCTTTCCCTAAGTATAAGGTCCAGGTCCAGTCTGGTCATCTTTTCCTGGTAGCATCCCGCACAGTGCTTTGCATAGTGCAAAACGCACTCGGATTTTGTTGGCGAAGTCTGTGTTGCTTTCTTACCACTTAGCTAATAATGGATTACTCAAAGGTTGGGAGATTACTCAAGACCCAGTCTACTCAGAACTCTTGGAATTCTTTTTATTTTCCTCCTCCCGATTTGTAGTTCTGGAACGGTTTACCTTCCAGTCAGCAAAGAGATGAGCTGTAGAGAAGGCTCTCTCAGATTTCCACGCTCCTTGGGACTTTGGATGTGGGCGGACGGATGAAGGGGCTGAAGATTTCTGGTTCATCCGGATTCTCCTTTAGAGACGGCCAAAACTCCAGCAGGTCAGTTTAGGGGGTCAAGGGAATTGAAGAGGCACGTTACCAGATTGTCTTCTCAGCAATATCGTCTTGTCCACCCTTGCCTTTGACCAGGATCCCCAGAAGGGTCATTTTTGCCTTCCTAATTAGCAAGGAGACTATACCTTGCCCGTGGGCATCCTTCCTGGAAACATCTTGGTAGGTGTGGGAGTCAGTGTAGAAAAGATGAAGTGAAGAAAAGATCTTTGTATTGAAGGTTAGAAGACACGATGGTTAAGTTCTTGGAGCCTCCGTTTCCACATTTACAAACAGGAAATAAATACACAGGCCCTGTCCCCCTCATAGCCCAGCGTTGTTACTAGAACCAGATGAGATTTAAAAGGCACGAAGAGGCGACGAGCTCCTTGGAAAAGCCAGGTATTCTCACAGCTGTCGGTGGTGTTTCTTGTTAGTAACTATGCTCCAAAGCGGTCCTGTCCGCCCCACCCTGGCTGCATCGGCCTCACCCACTGCCAGCAACTCCATCTTTTCCCTCGCTGTCTTCCTGTGCTTCAGAGATCCTCGGTCTTTGCATCTCCTCAGTTCATTTCCGGGTCTGGCTCTGGGTCCCTCCGTCCTGTCAAGGGACTCTTGACTCCAGTTCCTTGCCGCACAAGCGGCTGGGGTGCCCCCCACCCGGCGCGCCCTCCTTTGGCACCGTCGCGGGGCCACAGAATCGCCCAATAAGAGCACCGGACTCGAGTCTGACAGCTCTGGAAACCGCCAATAGAGCCGGACCAGAGAAGGGGGGGGGGGGACAGCACCGTAGCTGAAGTTGGGTTGAATGGGGGTGGGAGAGAAAAGGGTAATAAAAAGAGGGGAGATAGGATTGGGGACGCAGGACCCAGCCGGGGGTGGATGGCCCGCTACCCAGGTCCGACGAGGGATCCGCTGGTTGACCCGGCTCCAGGCACCAGGGAGGGAGGGGCGCAGTGAAAATTTTAGGCAAGGGGAGTGGGGGTCCCTAATGACCCAGGGGTGGTCTTGAGTATGCCCGCGAGGCGCTGGGGCCAGAGTCCGGGGCGAGGCAGGGCAGAGGGCGGAGGCGGCTGCACGCCGCTGTGAGCCGAGGCCCGAGCGGCGCGGGGGGGCGGGGAAGCGGCGGGAGGAGGGGATGCGGAGGGCGCTCCGGCAGCGGCGGCGGCGGCGGCGAGCGGGCGAGAAGGGAGGAGCGGCGCGAGCGGCCGGAGCGGCGCAGGGCCCGAGGGGTGCATGGCGCGCCCGGAGCCGGGCTCCCGCGGGCCCCTCGGGAGCGCCCCGGGGGCGCCGCGGCTCTTTGGCTGGCTCCTGTCGGCTGGCTGCTCTTGAGCCGCAGCCCTCCATCGCTGGATGCCGTGGTCTCCGGGAGAAGCCCGCCTGCGTTGGGGCAGAACGGCGGCGGCGCTGCGCCGGATTCCGCCCTCCGCGTAGAGGTTCTGCGCCTGGCCACGGTGGGCCCGCCGCCGGCAACGAGGAACCGGAGGCTTGCGGAGCCAGCGACTCAGCCCTCGGGACCGGAGGGTGCGGGCCAGCCTGCTGGGTCTGGGGGACAGAAAGAGGCGAGAGGGGAAGGGCCGCACCGCAGGAGCCGGTCCTCGCCCCCGCCCCCTGCGCGGACGCGCCGGAGGCTTGGCTCGCCTTTCGTGGGGGCCACGCTCCCACTCGCGCCGCCGGAGGTGGGGGATGCGGGTGACGGCCCCCCCGGGCTCCAGGACCCTCCTCCCCAGGGCTCGGGAGCTCTTGCTCCGCCCGCCGCCCCCTCCCCCGTCCTCTCCACCCCCCATCCCACCTCCCCACCCCTCGTAAGAAAATAATGCTGGCAGGAGCCTGCACCTCCCAGTCGCTCCCAGTGCGCTGCGAGCAAAGGGCACCCGCTGAGTCTCCGTGCCGGGACCCCTACCGAGCCGCCCGCGCCGCCACTTCGCCTAGAGAGCCGCTGTGCTCCGCTTAAGCAGAAGCGGCAAGCGCCGCGCCCGGGAACTGCCAGCTTTGGAGAGGCACCGCCCGCAAGGACATCTCTCCGTCCCGCCTGATCCGCAACTCTCGGCCCTCGTCGAGCTCGACGCGAGCCAGGAGTCCGGACGTCCCTGCGCGCCACGCCGCAGCAGCCGGAGCTGTCCCCGCTGCCCCCACTCGGAGCCAACTCTGTCTCGGACCTGGGACTCTAGACTCTGATTCGCAGCTACTTCTCACCTCGGGGCTGCGCTGTCTCCCCGCTAGCCTTCCCGTTGTCCTCCACCTCTCAGGACGGGGGTGCCACGATGTCCCGCTGCTGCTCAAGGCCCCGGGCCGCCCTCGACGTGTGACCCTAGTCTAGTCCCCCTGCTTGGCCGTCCGCCCTCTCCTTGGAGACCCCCGGCCCGGCCCCCGGGGGAAGAGGAAGAAGACGACGAGGCCGAGGGGGGGATGTCTGGCTCCAAAAGCGTGAGCCCCCCGGGCTACGCTGCACAGACAGCAGCGTCGCCAACGCCCCGGGGAGGCCCGGAGCATCGTGCCGCGTGGGGAGAAGCTGATTCCCGCGCCAATGGCTACCCCCACGCCCCCGGGGGTTCTGCCCGCGGCTCTACCAAGAGATCTGGGGGAGCAGTGACCCCACAGCAACAGCAACGCCTGGCCAGCCGTTGGCGTGGCGACGACGACGACGACCCTCCACTAAGCGGTGATGACCCTCTGGCCGGGGGCTTCGGCTTCAGCTTCCGTTCCAAGTCCGCCTGGCAGGAGCGCGGTGGCGACGACGGCGGTCGCGGCAGCCGGCGGCAGCGGCGGGGCGCGGCTGGAGGGGGCAGCATCCGGGCGCCCCCTGCGGGCGGCAGCGGCGGTTCGGCGGCAGCCGCGGCGGCCGCAGGTGGGACAGAGGTGCGCCCCCGCTCGGTGGAACTGGGCCTGGAGGAACGTCGTGGGAAAGGCCGCAAGGAGGATGAGCTGGAGCCTGGCACTGGCACCGTCGAGGATGGAGATGGGTCCGGGGATGGCGGCAGTTCAGTGGGGTCAGGCTCTGGGACCGGTGCGGTGCTGTCGCTGGGCGCCTGCTGTCTGGCCTTACTGCAGATCTTCCGCTCTAAGAAGTTCCCGTCGGACAAACTAGAGCGACTGTACCAGCGCTACTTCTTCCGCCTGAACCAGAGCAGCCTCACCATGCTCATGGCCGTGCTGGTGCTTGTGTGCCTGGTCATGCTGGCCTTCCACGCAGCGCGGCCCCCGCTCCAGCTACCCTACCTGGCGGTGCTGGCAGCTGCTGTCGGCGTGATCCTTATCATGGCCGTGCTCTGCAACCGTGCAGCCTTCCACCAGGACCACATGGGCCTGGCCTGCTATGCACTCATTGCGGTAGTGCTGGCCGTCCAGGTAGTGGGCCTGTTGCTGCCACAGCCACGCAGTGCCTCCGAGGGCATCTGGTGGACCGTGTTCTTCATCTATACCATCTACACGCTGCTGCCTGTGCGCATGAGGGCCGCGGTGCTCAGCGGGGTGCTTCTGTCGGCCCTCCACCTGGCCATCTCTCTGCGTACCAACGCCCAGGACAAGTTTCTGCTGAAGCAGGTAGGGACTCACCTGGCCACACTGGGTTGAGGGGTGGGCAGGCCTCAGCCTGATTTTAAAGTAAAGGGATCCAGCCCATATCAGTTAAGTGGTAAAAGTGACCAGAGAAACAAGGATTCAAAGTCTATGTGACTTCCAGGCCTACCTTCAGGCCTAGCTTCTCTATCCACTAAGGACTACTTTTGTATGACTTGTAATGTTGTCGGCCTGGTAGTGGGCATGCTTCAGAGTAGGCACAACTGCCAATTCAAGTGAGAAGGAGGGTTTGAGAAAATCTGAGATTTTCTGTATACAGAAAGCTCCTAACAAAAATGGCCAGGCCTTCTAACAGCCAACCCCTCCTGAGCACCACTGTGGCTTTATTAGCTAGTCCTGGGTACACAGTTGTGGAAGAGAGACCCTGGGCATCCCTTGCCCAGCCTTAAGGAGGAGTCTGTAACCCGGCCCCCGGAGGCTCTTGGAAGGTGGAGAGATCTTGAAGGATTGAGAAGTTTGTTTCTTTGCCTTTTGCAAAAGTGAGAAAGAGCTGCAGAGATGTGTGCTGACCGTCCCCTTTCTGGCTTTGCTGAACGTCCTTATCCCTTCTAGTGGACACTCATATCCATCAGACACTCCTATTGCTCTAGTGGGAACTTTATATTCCTAATGGGACTTGTTAGGCAAACCTAGAATTGTGGACTGAATAGGACATTAAACTTAGGACTCTTGGTTAACTGGTGACTCGAGCTTGGGTGAGACGCCCTCCCTGGTATCCACACTGTGTTCTCAGTCCCCGTCTATGAGCCCTGCTGGGTCTGCTTGTTCACATGTGGCTCGGTTGGAGAGTGGGGTGTCGTAGCAGGTGAGTGTCTTGACTTTAGGACGCCACTGCGCACCCCGCCCCATCTCGTGACATCTACCGCGTTACATAGAGCCTCTTAGTGGTATTCTCTTGTTGCTGCTGTCCTGCTTCTCCACACTTACTTCCTCCTTTTCCCCAGACTTTGAGCCTGTTGAATACTGGGATGCTCGCCTGTGCTCTCTGGATGCATGCTTATCCACAGGGAATGCCAATCATATGGAGTCTGGCTAACCCTTCAGGGCACTGGGAAGCCACCTCCCTGGGTCTCAGGTTTCTCTTGTAGAGAATGAGAGGGTCGACTGTGCCCCTTCCACTCCCAGCATCCTCAGTGCGGAACCTCACCTCCTGCAGGAATCTTCTCTCAGGGCCACTCTGGACTCTCTCCCCATTGTTTGGTTAGCACGGGACCCAGAGGCACGTTCAAGTGCTTGTTAATCTCTGGCACTCATTGATTTTGAACCCTGTCCAGCGTAACCGCCTTGGATTCCTGTGGTATCCAACTCTGTTTCTCCTTCCCTCTTTCCCCTTCCCCCAGAATACTTAGTAGTGATTTCGTAACTTTTTGCCAGCTTGGTTGGGGTCCACTGATTGGGGTCAGGTCAAGTTGGTGATGGTAGCTTTTCCGATGTGGCATCGGAAGGAGGTGGGTATGTGTGTAGAGATCAGCTTTGACCTTGTGAGAGATCCTCTGAGACGTGGTTGTTGTTTGGAAACGTTACTACCGTTGCTATGGAGCCATGGTCTCAGATGGGGGTTGTGTCAGTGTAGGGGGAGTGCAGCTTCTCTTTGGAAGGAAGGACACTTGGTTTGAGTGTGGCCATGGAGGTTCCAGGATAGCTCAAGGTATTCACAGCACCAGACTTGGGAACTTGAAGTCTGCCAATGATCTGAAGCAGACCTGATAATAGGCTCTCTTAGGAGATGGAGATAAAATCAAGGAAAGAGGCTCCAGCCCTAGGGTGCTGCAGCTTCCTCCTAGCATGAGCAACTGGTGCAACCTTGTCTGCTAGGTGGGCTCTCCCTTGGCGGTTTCTCAGGCTAACTCATCCTTCCCCCTCCCTCCCCGCTGCACCCAGCCACACTCTAGGCTTCTTTTCGCAATGTGGTCTTTACACTTTTTCCTTGGCTGCAAGGTTTTGGTTAGGTTTATACTTAACTCTTTTTGATCCACTCTAAGTCTAGCCGGGGTTGTTAGGAATGGGCCAAGGCAGGGGAACACGAACATTCTTTCTATTTGGCCTCTGAGAAAGCGGTATCTTTTTGGCGTTTGTACTTGATTTACCCTTCAGATTATGCTGATCTAGAATGTGTCTTCTTGAGGAAAAGCTGGCTGGGTGTTGGGGAAACAGTAGAGGGACAGGACAGCCCTGCATTTACTTCTACCTCTGATTACTCTCCAGCAGCAGGTGTCTGAGGGTGACTCAGGTTTGATGTTAGTTTTTTTCCCCCTAATAAAGACACATACCTGGATCAGGCAGTGACAGTGAACCTGTTCTAGCATTTGAGCTTTGACCGTCTTGATCACTCAGCAGGCTGACAGTAAATTATGTGTACATTTCTTCATTGCTGCCATGCTGCCCTCTGCCCTCTTAGAGCCTCATGGGGTCTTGGCGTGATCATGTCTGTGCATTATTTTCTGCCTAGCCCGGTTGATACACGGGTTCTGTCCTTGGCTCTAGGCAGAGAAGCTGTGCTTGGTTTCTTACTATGTTCAGGTGACAGCTGAGACCCCAGGTGGAAGGCCTCTTGGTCGCGCTCAATGTGTCTTTCTTCCAGTTCTTTGTCTCTAGCTCCTAGAGACCCGCCACCCTCCTCTTTGGCCCCTCTTCGCTCCCCACCTGCTCCGTTCCTCTCACTTTCTTTTCCTACCCCATCCTCTCCAGCACCCTTGTCGTTCTCTGCCCACCTAGCCCTTCCTTGGCCTTTCAGCTCATTCTGCTTTCCTCTCTTTTACCTCCCATTCCTGGCCTCTCAGCCTCTCCTGTGCTCCTGACTTGCTGTCACCCCTTCGTCCCCTCGCTGGGGTACAGTAAGAGCGTCATAAGTTGGTTTTTTTCCCTCCTCTTCTGCCTGTTAGCGGTCCCTCTGCTACACCCATACCATAAATAACATTCGAGCATCTGCCAAACACATTCCTCACTTGTGTTAATAGGCTGCAATGATGCCGGAGCCTGTTGCCACGGCAACCTCATTTTTGTTTCACTGTATCCCACTCTGCTACATAAAGCCTCTGTGTGCACTCACACACAAACAAGCATGCTCCCACAACTATTACCCATGCTTGGCTGTCAAAGAATATTTTGGAGACAATGTCCTTGGGACCTGTGGGGGTGAAGTGTTCATTTGAGTCTGAAAAGATAGTCCCTTCTTCCTCCAAGAGATACCTTAGGAGGCGATATGGATGGAAAAGTGCTTTGGGAAGTAGGAACACTGTTCAGATGTGAGGTGTTTTATTACGTAGCCACATGTGGCTCCTGGGGAGAAGATTCTGATCTTGCCTGTGTCTCGGGGAGCTAGCCGTGTGGATGCCCATCCTCATTGAACTCTATCTTCCTTTAGCTCCTCTCCCTTATCCTCTCCAGTCTCACTGGGGGAAGCTTAGATGGTGGCTTCTTGCCTTTTTTCTTTTGTGCCTGCTCGAACCCACAACTGTCACCAGTTGTTCTAGCCATCCGAGTGGCACAGGCACTGTGTGGGAGATGTTCTGTGACTGAGCGCGTGTGAATGTCTGCCTCAAGGAAGTAAGGGGTGGGTGAGGGTGTAGGTCAGCAATGGAGTCCCGTGACTGCCCAGGGACAAACACGTGTGTGTATGTGTATGTGTGTGTGTGTGTGTGTGTGTGTGTGTGTGTGTGTGTGGTGTGTGTCTCTCTGTCTGTCTAGTGCTGGGGTGGCCGGAAAGCCTTTCAGAGGAGATCCTTGCAGCACTGACCTTGTTCTGGGCTAGGTTCCCAGGGCCCTTGCCTTTCTTATTATTCTAATGATAACAAATTATCATTATTGACCTGAGCTCCTCAGAGAGTTCTCTGCTTGTACTGCCCCTCTTCTTTTAATCATTGAGAATGAGGAGGGGTTGGGCTCGAGCGATCTCCTCCCTGGTGTCCCCCCCCCCCCCCCCCCCCTCCTGCAGACCGTGTGCTCCACAGCACTGGAACACCTGCTCTGGAACAGGGCCCAGAGGCCTTCTGATGGGTCACCGTGGCCTCCCGAAGTATGCCGCTGGGTCATGTGGAAGAGGACACACGTTCACTCTCCAGGGCCAGCACTGTCTGTCACCAGCAACTTCTTCATCACCTGTATTTCTGTACAGGGGCAATCTGGTGACAAACAAAGCCAGCAGCCTGGAGTCTGGGTTGACTTTAAATCTAGAGCAGAGGAGGGTCTGTTTGTCGCCCCTCGGGGCTCAGTGCATCTGCGGGCTCTATTTCCTAATTGGTTTCAATTTTGTTTTCCTCTTCCTGGCAGCTAGGACAGGGTGCTTGGAGGGAGTCAGAGTGGCTCCTGATAAGGGTTAGAGCAGGCCTCTGGATTGGGGGCCGGGTCCTTTGCTAGGTCTTAGGGGATCAGAAACCTGAGAGGGAAGAGCCTGTAAGTGAGAACTCAGCCGAGGGTCAGAATGTGCTGCTGTGACATTTACAGGGATGCTCACAGTTCACAGTTCAGTCTGAGTTGACCTACAAGGAAGATCTCAGGTCTTTGTGCTGAGGAACAGCTCACGTGCGCCCCTGCAGAGGACAGACAACCTCTTCCCGACCTTACAAGTTGTCCTTGTAGACAGGCCCTAGCCGTCAGCCCCTGTGTCAAAGCTGACAGCTAGCAGGAGAATAGGGCTGTGGCCTAGGCTTGGATCAGGCCACATCCTCTCCTGAGAGATGTGAATGGAGCTGCCACTAGGGTCCAGGCAAATGTGGCAGTAGGGGTGGGTCAGGGGGCCCCAGGAAGTGGTCTCCCTGGGCTATTCCAGCTTCCAGCTGGGTGACTTCTGGTCCACAAGGTACCACAATAGCGCCTTAGGTAACTTCTTTCATTTTGTGGCAGGCCCAACTTGTGATCGTGTACTTTTCAGGAGTGTTGGGAATGGAAAGTTTGCTCAGGGAACTTCACCATTCTTTCCCCACAGATCCCTAGGGTATAGTTATATAAGTGATGATCTAGTATGTTCTTCTCTCATCCGTGCTTATCAGAATTGGGGAGGCTGGCTTACGGAGAGCAGGACGATCATTTCCTTTCCCAAATGCAAAACTTAATGGAGCAAATTGGAAAGGCAAAGTTCATACACACACCACACTTTCCCCTTCTCAAGGCAATTGTAAAATGGGAGAAGCTCTTGACAGTGCTGTGAACAAAATCTGGGCATTTCTAGTTAACAGACAGCAAGTCCATCTTTGGTGTGGCTGTGGGAAAGGCAGGTAGGAATCTTGGCTTTGTTTATAGGAGATCCCGTTCACAGGAAGGTTGAGCCCTTGTCTGAAGCCTGGTGTTTAATGCTTAGTTAGAGGAAGGTGACCAGTTTGGTAAGAGGACTGACGACCTTGAATTCTAAGGGGACAATTGACGGAGTGAAGGCTAGCGCGGAGGAGAAATGAACGAGGCCAGCTGTGGCTGCTGAGATCGCTGGCTGCTGTTTACAGGATGGACTTAGTGTTCGTTGCTCCCAAGGACAGGCTGTAGGACAAATGGCTGAAAATAATGGACTGATTTTAGCTCCAGACCTTTCTGGCCACTGGGGTTGCAGTGACCAAACCAGATACTCTCTTGTCAGTGGAGTGTACCAGTGCAGTCCAGAAGGCTCTCTTATAGTGGGAAGTGCTTGCCTGGGGTCGATACTCTCATTGAGTCCCAGACTTATCAGTATCTTTTGGGAAGTTTTTGAAAAATGCAGGGTCCCAGGTGCTGCTAGAAAATGCAGCTTCCAAGGGTCTGGGGTGGAGGCCAGAAATAGTCTGTTTCTAGTGATTAATGGATCGATTGGTGCTAAGGAGCAAATACAGAGCCTTGGGCATGTTAATGGGGACTCTACTCAATCAGTCTCCCAACCTGGGCTTACTATTATTATTAAAACAGCTTGGATCTCGTGTTCCCAGCTCTCCTGGTAGGGAGTCTTAATGGCCAGCTCTCACAGGTGGGAGCCAAGCCGAGCTCTCTCTGGTTGTACAGCCCTAGGGTTCTGTGGCTCAGTGGGCAGTGCAGCTTCGCTGGTCCTGGAGTCCTCCATGGTCCCTCATCTCCCTCTCCCAATATATCATTTCATTTCTCATCGTTATAACAAGAGACCCTGGGAGTTAAGTTTTAGTTACAAAGAAGCGGTTTATTTTTTGGAGGCTCCAGGGCACAGTGCCCATGTTGGCTCACTTTGGTCCAGGGTTGTGTTACAGCTTAATGGGTAGCAGAGACAGGAACCTGTGTGGAACCACATGCTCACATCTTCAACCAGGAGCAGAGACAGCTGGACGGGGCTTTGATCATAACCCTCTTGGGCCGGGGATATAAACTGGGCAAAAGCAGCCCACATCTTAATCTTGCAGGTGGAGGCAGGGAGGTTCAGAAGTTCAAGGTCATCCTCAACTATGTGGTAAATTTGAGGCCAGCCTGGGCTACAGAGACTCTGGCTGGAAAAATAAGACAAAACAAAGCAGCAGCAGCAACAACAACAACAACGCTCTTGTAAAAACTATTATGGAGTCACATAGAAGGCATGCAGGAGATAACTCACACCCCTGGTGACCTTAGGAACCCCTGCAAGGGGCTCACTTCTTAAAGCTTCTACCACCTCCCATGAGTGTCACCCTGGGGAGCAACCCTTTAATCACTGTGGATCCTTAGGGGCATCCACAAACCATGCACAGATCACAGTGCATGACCTCTGTTGAAAGCAGCTGCATCCTGCATTGGAGCAGAGGGTGTCCAGGTGGGGCTGGTGAGTGTGTGCTGATTCAGGGATTCAGGTCTGGAAGGTGACTGGATGGTAATAGCAGTGAACCAGCATGAGGGATGCCAAGCTCCGAACTCTTCTTCTCCACTCATCCAACTGTTCTGGTCCCTCCTTCCTGATGGAGGCACAGCCATCTGTAGCCATGGTGATGGGATAGGAGTGGTAGAAGGATGGGGGGACTAGGTTTGCCTCGGGGGTTTGCTCCTTTGTTTCTCTGGTGAATGGAAGCAGAGGAAAGGAAGGGATTAGGGAATTAGGAGGTGGCTTGAAGGAGGGAGGTAGGGTTTAGGGAATGGCAATAAGAGATTGGCCCTGCTAGTCTGGGGAGAGGAAGGACATGAGTGGGGGCAGGGTTGCCTCTCGGAACAATGGGACATAGTCACAGAGGAGGGGGAGACAAACAAAACATAAGGAGACAGAAGGGGCTTTGTTCTCTCGGCCAGCCTCGTGTGTCAGCATGAAAGGCACCCCCCTTGCTCTGGGGGTTTACACACTGCTGCTCCAGCACTGAGGCCTCCTGACATCACCGTCGCCTTCTTCCTAGGGCTCCCTAGGCATTGGGCATTGTCCCTGAGCTCAGGGCAGTCTAGCTGCACCTTCAGAGGGGTCCTGGGGGCTCCAGGCCTCCCGTCTCTACCAGCACTCCGTCCGTAGTAGGTGCTTGGCAATGGTCTGAATGAACAAATGAAATGAATGAATGGGTGGCGGGGTGGGTGGATGTCTGCACGCCGACTCCAGGCTTTGCTGAAGTGCTAGACCGACACCTCCACAGAAGGAAGCCAGCCGCTCCGCTTGGAAGCCTATTTTGGTGGGTTGTAATCCTAAACTCCGAGTAGGGCTTCCAAAACCCTCCTGCAGCAATTTTAAAACGCATGCCTTAGAAACGGGGCTGCTGCCTGGCACTGCTGACACTACACAGCTTCGCAGATTGGGAAATCATCACACAGACACCCTCTCGGCTTTCGCCGTTCACTCCGGTAACCGGCTGCTGCTGGTGCCTCCATGACCCTGGCGCTGGGTTAGGCTCAAGGGCCATGATTTGGTTTACTTGGTTCCTGGCTCTCCCGGGACAACCTTTAGACCAGAGCCCCACATTAAGCGTATTCCCGAGAGCGACGTTAACCAACATTTCATAAATACACTTACAGCCCGTGTCAAATAAGTTTGGGAAAGCACAGTCAGCCTTCTGCGCCTATAGTTCTGTGTCTGTCGATCCAACTGCGGCAGATTGGAAATAGTTGAGTCTGCACCAAACATGCAGGTTTCATTTTCTTGTCACTGTTCCCTAATAATAACTTCATAAGGCATTTCCATTGCATTGGGGTGACACAAGGAACCCAGAGATGGCTTAATGCATGGGCGGATGTGTGGGTTATATGTAAATCTCACATGATCTTATATAAGGGCTTGAACACCTGCAGATCTCGGTGTTTGCAGTGGGTCCTGGAACCAGTCCCCCAGAGACCTTGAGGGACAGCTGTACTGGGTTGAACAGAATTCCCAGGTTTGAAAGCTTTTAATATATTAATATCTATGAAAAGTTGCCGAGAAGGGGATATCGCATGAAGCTTTTATTAGATGTAGTTGACTCGAGTCAAGTTTTTTTCGGGGACACTAGTGTTGGGTGGAACATACTTCAGCACTCTCAGGACCCTGCCTCTGGGATAGACCTACCACGAACAGCATGTTGAGGCATGTCTCGAGGCTCGGACTTGGCAGCTTGCCTCCCTTAGAAGGAGATTGCCCAGGCTGCACTGACTGGCTGGCTGCCTACTTTCAAGTCTCATTTTCCATCTGGGTCAGAAATCCTGTATGAAATAAAATGACGGGGCTGGACCAGGCTAGAGAGATGTCCCCTTTATCTAGCGTTGGCTCCTTGTAGGGGTTGTCTGCTGGCATTAGGCTGAGAGCCGTTGGGCTTCTGTGTGATAATGCTTGGGAAGGCCTGGGCTCTATTAAATGTGTTTCTGGAACTCTTGCTTCAGGCACTGAGTGTGTAGCTGCCCAGGGAGAAGGAGTCATGGCCATTCCGGATCATCCTTCCCCTAATTGTGTCTTTGTCCTCTCCTCTCCCCACTCTCCAAAATAAGGGATCTCATGAAGGGTTGATCCTAAGCAATACATAGGTCCTGAGTCTACTCCACCCTGGGAGCTGGCTAAAGCACCGTGTGCGGGGAGTATTTATTTTATTTATTTTCTCTCTTTGTCTTTACCTTGAATGTAATAGATAACCCAGGCTAGCCTCAAACTTGAGCTGATCATTCTAAATCTCAGCCTTCTAAATTCTGGGATTATAAATCTGCATATCATGCCCAGCTGTAGAACTTCATTAATCTCTTCTTATCTCAAGACTTTTTGAAAAATTATTATTATTATTATTATTATTATTAGTATTATTATTATTATTATTATTTTACACACACACACATACACACATACACAGAGGGTTTCTCTGTGTAGCTCTGCCTGTTCTGTAACTCTTTCTATTGTGCATGCAGGTGTAAGTGGGGATGCCAAGTGCATAGCCAGAGCACACGTGCAGAGGTCAGAGGACAGCTTTGGGAGGAGGTTCTCTCCTTCCACTGTGGGTTCGGCGATCCAGCTCAGGCCTTCAAGCTTCCACAACAAGCACTTGTAACTGCTGAACCATCTTGTAGACCCTACCTCATTTCATCTTAATATTAACCCAGAGAGGACGAGCTCCCCATCCCCCATCAGCCACTGCAGAAACTGGTGTATGACCAAACAACCTGCTAACTTCCTGCAAGGTCACGAAGCAGTGTAGCAGATGGCCTGTCCCCTGACTGATGGCCCTTGGACATGTATGTGCCTTTGGTTTCTGCCAGCTGGACTTTTAGCTGCTATCCTCTGAAGACCTTGGACTTTGGGGTCTACTGGGAGGGCAGGCCTGAAGTACCCTGACCATTGGAGGATCTTCCTTCCTTGCCCTGGAGATGGGGTAGTCTTGTTTGGGGCTTGGGTTCTTCCAGTTTCCCAGAGTTCTCTGGGAGGGTTAAGTGCTAAAGCTGTTCAGGTGATAAACCCCTTCTTCCTGCTCTTCTTCCTTGTTGCTTTCTTCCTTCCCAGTTGTAATCTGCCACCCCCTTTTATTGCTTTCTGGGGTCACCTCCCAGGCAAACTACCTATATTCAAATCCTCACCTTGGGATCCTTTTGTTAGGGGAAATCCAAGTAGTGGGCAAGCCTGACTTTACCCCAGTTTGGAAACAGTAGGAAGCAGGAGGCTGTGTGCTGGGGGCAGAAATGCATCAGGTGCAGAACTGATTGGCAGACGGTACAGCCGTGGGCTTGCCTTTGGCTCCCCACTCCCGTTTGGTGGTGTGTTTGTTACTGGTAGATTGCTGGCAAGACTAGGGGAATGAGGTGAAATTTAAAATAATGTTTTTAGGGAGACATGTATTTGTTTAGTTGCTACTTAAACATTTTTAGCTTTATATACCCTATGTAGCTAACCTGACCTTTCTTCAAATTACTGTTTCTGTTACAAGATGGCAGGCAATAAACCTATTTCCTCAAAAGCATTTTTTTTCTTTTTTAAAGAAATGAGAAGAATTAAAGAATAAAGGAATTTAGGTGTTTCTGTTCTGCTCTAATGTGGATCTGACAGAAATCCATGCTGACCCTAGGGCCTGCTGGCCAGGCAGTGACATGATGTAGCCGGTGGCTAACTCTGTGGTCTGTTTCCTCTTGGCGTCTGCTGGGACCTTGCCTGCTGAGAGGTGGAGCCTCTGGCACATTCTGCCCGCTGAACGCCCAGCCCGCTCCCTCTGATGACTCTGTCCAGGCGGGCCCCACAGGCAGCTAACATTCAGTATGTTGCTTACTCACTGACAGGCACCAGTGTGGCCTGGTGGAGGACATGTGCACAAAGGACTGCGATGTGCCGCTTGTTAGGGAGGGCTTGGCATCAAATAATGGGACACTGAGGTCAAGTTCTTTAGAGGGCACTCATGTCTTCCTGTGTGGTCTCTTGTCTGTTTGGTCACATGCCTAAGGTGAGCAGGGGTCAAGGTGAGGGATTTCCTGTCTGCTTACACTTTTGGGTTGTCTACAGGGCTCTGAAAATGGACCCATACTCACACCCACCCAGCCTGTTTTTATTATAAATTCCAGGGATAAAGCAAGCTGTCCCCAGGGTTGAGATGTGGTCTAGACAATGGCTCCAGTCATCCCTGAGGGCTCAGCTACGTCTCCAGTCTCCACGTAGCTAGCATTTCACAGGTGTCTGCTTCTGGCAGCCCAGGGGCATTGACAGCCCTGGTTGAGTGCCACAGCTCTGGGGAGTCACCATGTTTTTCTTCCCCGATAACACCACCGTCCTCATGGCCTGTGACCCTACAAGTTAGTGTGTGTGAGGGTGCTCTAGACGGAGGTGTCACATGATACCCTGGGGTTTGGCAGGGGATAGAGGCTCAGAGGCAAAATGACCCCATTGAGGCTACACCGCCAGTCCTTTTGCTTAGGTCCTGCACAAATCCAGATTTTGTACACAAAGTCGGGATTGTTCACAGCTGGGTCCAGTTGTCCCCTGTGGTGCTTCTGAAGCTGTAGATGGCACAGCTGTACCCAGGCTGTTGACTCAGCTCGGTGTTGGAATGCATGGCTTTTGCTTTTTATTTGTAATGTCTTCCTTCCCTCCTGGTGTCGGGTGCAGATGGGCACTAAATGAAGTGTCATTCCCTGTGCCTGCCTTCTGCCGTTCACCTTTGGGGAGCTCCTAATGGTTTTATGAGTGTGAGGAGAGACCAGGATCTGGGAGGAAAGTCAGACGTGATGCTGGGATGGCTTAGCTCCGGGGTGAGGCTACCTTGGAGCTAGTCTTCTGTTAGCTTAAGTTGAAACATGAGAGGGAAGGGAGGCTGTCACAGGTACCAGGACTGCCTCCTGGTACAGCCCTGGTACAGCATGGAGCTCCTGAGGAGCAGCTTTCTTGTAGCTGCACAGTTCAGTGCTCACTAAGGACGCACTTGGAGGATGTCTTTAAAACCCAGATCCCAAAACCACCACTGCCCTATAAAGTGTCCTTGATGTCCCAAAGGATGATCTTCTGCAAACCCACCCCTGCATCAGTTAGTCTTCTCAGGAAGACTAGAAGGAAAAGAAGTCTGGTTCGTGTCGGTCCCCCCCCCCCCACAGGGTTTTTCTGTGTAACCTTGGCTGTCCTGGAACTCACTCTGTAGAACAGGCTAGCCTCAAACTCACAGAGATCTACCTGCTTCTGTCTCCTGATTTCTGTGATTAAAGGCGTGCGCCACCATCACCCAGCAGGAAAACGAGTCTTTAAAAGTTAATATTTTTATTAATTCCTTGAGGATTTCATCAGTGTATTTTGATTACATTTATTCCCCCACCCATCCTCCTTCCTTACCCATCCTCTCCACCCTCGCCTCTCTGCTCGCCCAAGTTTGACATTTTGTATTTTTTTTCCTGGTTTTGTTGTTGTTGTCTCCCATCCCCCTACTCCACCTCCCATCAGGTCTAGTTTGTGTAACCCAACAACTCTCGGGAGTACAGTCTGCTCTGGAGTGGGGTCACATGGAAGTGACTCTTGCCGGGGAGCGTATGCTCAAGGTTTGATTGCCACATTTCTTTTAGAGATGGGAAAGTTGTATGTTCCCTGAACTTGCCCTAGTCCCTAGTCCTCCTCTGGCCAAGTCTCCTTCCTGTAAGCATTTCACCATGCTGCGTGGATGGGAGCCACTGGGCTCCTGGCTGGTCCCCAGTAGACAGTGTCAGCTGGGAAGTGCCTCTACTGACACCTCAGCCCAGAGGGCTGCAGACTGGATAGAGCACATCTGGGCATCTGGGAGTGTGGACCAGGCCTGTCCCTGCAGAGTCTGAACTGGGATTGAGCACATCTGGGCATCTGGGAGTGTGGACCA
>NC_022010.1:44480225-44485154 GCF_000317375.1 Microtus ochrogaster
CTGTCCCTGCAGAGTCTGAACTGGGATAGAGCACATCTGGGTATCTGGAAGTGTGCAATAGGCCTGTCCCTGCAACATCTGGATTGGGATAGAGCAGATCTGGGAACTTGGAGTAGGCCTGTCCCTGCAACATCTGGACTATGAACTAAGTTAGAAGCATCGTCTTTTTCTTTGCAACACCTATGCTGCTTTGTCCTTTTATTTATTTTTTTTAATTTTTCTGAGATTATAATCACATCACTTCTCCTTCCCTCTCTGCCACCTAAACCCGCTCATATATCCCTCTTTGCTCTCTTTCAAATTTATGATCTCTTTTTTCCCATTAGTTCTTGTCACATGCATTTTGTATATACTTACAAATATGTAAATATAACATATAAATATGTAAATAGAACCTGCCCAGTCTATATAGTGTTACTCATACGTGTGTTTTCAGAGCTGACCGTTTGGTATTGGATAACCAAATTGGTGTGCCCTTCCCTGAGGAAGATTGTTTTTCCTGCTCTCAGCATTCCTTAGTTTCCGTGTGTAGGATTGGGGCCTATGAACTTCCCCCGTCAAGTTTGCCTTTGAAATATAATTCTGTGCTAGGACAGAGTCCAGAGCCTCATGCAGGCAAGGCAAGTGCTCTACCACAGTGTTACACCCCGAGTCTCTCCCCTTCCTGCTTAGATAGTTCTTTGCTTTGATACACACATATTCACTGTATGTGACTAGTCTTCTGGCCCCCACTTGTCCGGCCATTAGGAAGGGGGCAGAAAGTTCCACTCCCAGGAGTTCTGGCTTTGACAGAGAGGGCCCCTTCCCTGGACCCCACCTGTCTCCTCACCGACCCACCTGTACCAATATGAGCAGGGATCACTACAGAAGTTCCGAAAGGATTTGTTCTTTTCATTGCATTCCCGTAGAATAGCCATCGCCAGAGCGCATTGCAAACTTCCTTATAGTTTATCAGCACGTGTGATCGTTTAAGTGTTTGCTTGCATTTCACTGTAAGTGCCTGGGGCTGAGGTTTAGACTGGCTGAGTGGGTTAACCTCAAAGAATCCACCAGAAGGGAGAGGAGGCGCATCCACAAGTTGCTATCTAATCCTAGGGTCCAGTGGAGATGCTGTGAGTGTTGGTGTTCATAAAATTGTTTTCTGTGCTGGGGCTAAAACCCAGGGCCTCCTGCATACACAGCCCCGGCTCTGTCACTACGCTCCCTGCAGCCTGGCATCAGCGTTTTGTAAAGCTCTTGGGGAATTCTAACATGCCCCAAGATTGAAGACTTGAGCCCCGCGCCTCCCCTGTCAGCAGAGGGGTCACATAGATGACACGGGAGTCTACTTTATGGCGATATTGAAAAGCAAGTTGTTTATATCACAGGGGTTTATTGTGGTGATTCAGTAAAGACCGATGGCCACTAAAGATGACTGCAGGCGTGTAACAGTCGTGTAAACTTGCTTGGGGGTTGGTGTATAAAATGTTGCCAGGCAAGGCTGCGGTTTGCTTTGTTTATGTTGCTCTTCTCACCAGCAATTAACCCAAAATGCGGCTGGATAAATGGCCGAGACCAGTGCAGTAATATCTGCAAGAACATTTTAGAAAATGAACATTTCTAAAATGTTCATTTTAGAAAAATGAACGCTGAGTGAGTCTCAGCTGAGCAGGAAACCTCCCTTGGCCTTCTGGAAGTCCAAGTCTTTTAGCTGCTGACAAATTCCTGGTGGTTGAGAGCAGCTCTTCCCTTCTCTCTTCCTTGTACAAACACCTCGGCCTCACCCTCCTTGGCCATGTTCGGTAGTTTCTAGATCGCTCCCGTGGTAGCCTAGCAGTCTCTGTAGAGACTGAACACTCATCCGATGCAGGGGCGGCTTTACTGAGGGTCACAAGGCACCAGTCCGGCACAGCTTCTTTTTCTTCTACTTTACAGATCATGGAAAATAAGGGATTGCATGGTTTTGCCTCCCCATACGTATGTGTGGCAAAGACCTAGAAAGTAAAAGCAGGTGACAGGGCGGGGGTGGGAAGGACCGGGACGACAACAGGGTATGCACCGTGAGAGCCACCCTTCCTTGTGTAGTCTAAGGCTAGCTCTTTCCTGCCCCCTTTGTGCTGGAACAAGAAGGATGGGACCATCTGTTGGAGCCCCTGTGCCCTGGAGCACAGAGATGGGAAGCCCTTAGCATATTGCCTAGGCTTGAGGATCGTCCAGGGCAAGGGCTGGTCCTCTAGGTCAGTGCTCCACAAGGGTCACATGTGGACTGCCATGTCATCCTTTGGGAAAGCATTATCCCAGGAGAGTTAATTTTGGATAAATTTTGGAAGTGGAATATTCCTTTAGCATTGGTGATGATGGCCCAGAAAAGCCAATTAGTCACCGTCTGACGTCCTCCTGAGGGGGTGTTGCCGCCCTGTGCCTGTCCCACCTGCCTTCCACCGGTGGAGTTCCTGGTGACTTTTCCTTCAAACGTTCAGGGGATTCCACAGCCTGTTAGTACTCCAACTAGGCTGAGGAGATGCGATGTGAACTCACCTTAGATCCTAGGGTGTCTGGGGAGCCATGGGAGTCAGTGGGGTGAAGGCCAGCCCCATCAGAGAGATGGGCCCTGCTGTGTTCCCCAGGCTGCTCTGGAGCTCCTGGGCTCAGCTTCTTCTACCCTCCTGAGTAGTTGGGATTTGAAGAGCATGCCCTGCTTCTGTAAGGCTTCTGAGGATTCGCGCATGCTCCAGGATTGAGATCTGGAATCCCAAGCCTTCTTCTCCAGCAGCAGAGACATCATGTGGATGACAGCATCTGAGGCCTCCTTTAGTCTTTGTGCCCTGTGTGTTTGTTCTGTCTTTCTTCTCGAAGTTCAAGGAACTCGGAGATCTAAAGGAAGTCCTGATTTCTCTATCATTACTTCGTTATTTTTTGAGATGGGGTTTTCCTCTGCATTATGAAGCATAATTAATAAAAGCTTAGAGGCAGATATTGGGGTTAAACCTGAAGGACCTGAAAAGCAAAGCAGCCAGCCACTGGCTCTTATCTTGACCTCAGTCCAAAATGGTGATCCTGCCTCTAGGAATCTCATAATGAGACTGTGTCTGAGAGCTGTCTTCTCCCCCCACCTTATATTCCTCTCTAGCTCTGGGATTAAAGACATGCACTGCCCAACTTCTATGGCAATTCGTGTGGCTACTAGGATTACAGGTGTGTGTTACCACTGCCTGGTCTGTAAGGCTGACCAGTGGGGCTGTTTTACTCTCTGTAAAACAAAGCTTATTTATTAAAATACAAGTGAAATGCCTCTACATTTCCCCTTTTTGTCTAAAATAAAAGGACTGTAACATAATAAAAATTATATACAATAAATATAATAATTATATTACAATCTATACAGGCAATAAATACATTAACAATGTCTAGTCCATTTGCATTTGACATTTTCAGAGAAAATACTCCACATCTATCATATCTTGGTGAGTCCAAATTTTGTACCTAATTTACTTCCTACCACAACTTCTATTATATCCAAACCTATCTTTTAATGTCTCTCAACCGTATATACTATACATTGCTCTAGTGAAATTTTTTTTCTGAGTCTCGTAAACAAGGAAGACTACAACTGTCTAGTCTTCAACTACCTCAGAGACCCAAGGAAGAAATAACATTCACTGAATAAGCAGGAAGTGCAAGCAGGCGACTTCCAAAATATGTGAGTGATGACAGAAAGACCTGGCTGCCTGGACAGTCACCCAAAGTTCCTCTGCAACGTTGGTCGTCCATCTTCCGCCTACAGGCCTAGCCTATCTGACAGACGTTTCTATCCTGCTTATCTAACTGGGACAGCATACTGCCGGCAGCCGAGCATTGTCTTGCCCAGTGGCTTACTTTTGCCACGGTCCTACAGGTGTGTACAACCCCTCCCAAACTGCCTGATTTCTCTTAAAGAAACTAAAAGATGGAGACGGCCCCCTTCTGCATCCCCAGGAGGGAGCAGAGGGTATTTGTGTGTCTGCTGCGGGTAGTCAGTGGAGATGGCTGAGGAAAAGGGG
The DNA here is from genome assembly GCF_000317375.1 of Microtus ochrogaster. Lineage (NCBI taxonomy): Eukaryota > Metazoa > Chordata > Mammalia > Rodentia > Cricetidae > Microtus > Microtus ochrogaster. The sequence continues at coordinate 44,484,245 of NC_022010.1, forward strand.
GCCCCTGATGTGTCTGCTGCACAGCTAGACCCTGGAATAAAGTGAGGCACCCTTTCTCCAGGGTATGCTGCTACTCCTGAGGCTGCTGGGACCCCACTCCCCAGCTCAGATGGTGGCAAGGCAGGTGATCTGGTCCTGGAGAGGGTGAGGCAGAGGGTAGAAACCTTTCCGGAAGCCAGGCCGCCTGGGCTGGCTACCCAAGTAGGGTGTATGTGGCCCTCATGCTAGGATTTGTTCTTCCTTCCTTGCAACAGCTTGGGACTGAGCTGTTAGAGAGTCTTAATCATAGGCATCCCTGTGTATGTGTACTCTGACTTCCAGGCTCCTGGCAGAAAAAACCTTTGGGAAGATGCTTGATGGGTAAGGGAGGAGGATGGGGCAGACATATCTCTGAGAGGAGCTTTCTTGGCTTTCTGTTGTGGGGAGAGGAAGGATTTGTGATGCCCGAAGGGGGTGAGGGTGTACATTGGTGAGACAATGAGGTCACAGGGACTCTGGATTAATGCTGTTAGCATGGGAATGGGTTCCAGTGCTGCCCACATCACTGTCCCAGGTTCCAGAACCACAGCCATATGCATTCCTGCTCATCATGTCTATGGTATGTCCTTACAGAAACACAAATTAGACCAGGCAGTTGATGCTGCCCTTTTCTCAGAGAAGAACATTTTACAGATAAGGAAATTGGAACAAGTGACACAGTGGGTCTCCAGTGTCACATTCTAAGCTGGTGCCTCAATGCTTCCCAAACCCATTCATACCAGGACTCTTGGGAAGTCTGTTTAAAAATTCCATTCCTCAGTGTATTAGTCAGGGTTATCTAGAGTAACAGAACTTATATAATTAATCCTCTTCCCCCTCTCTTCCCTCTCTCTCCCCCCTCTCTCCCCTCTCTCTCTTCCCTCCCTCCCTC